>NC_091830.1:61727595-62074261 GCF_038994185.2 Dermacentor albipictus
CTTCGATTTCTATTGCACACCTTTCCTATAAAGTCATCCTTTCTCAACCCGCCCCCCCCCCCCCCCTTCCTCCCCGTTCCCCTCTTCATTTTGCAGCGTAGCATGTAGACCATTGTTAGACACACTGGGTCCTTCATTCATTGGTTCATTAGTGGATGGATGGATGGATGGATGGATGGATGGATGGATGGATGGATGGATGGATGGACGGACGGACGGACGGACGGACGAACGGACGGACGGACGGACGGACGGACGGACGGACGGACGGACGGACGGACGGACGGACGGACGGACGGACGGACGGACGGACGGATTTTTTAGCATCCGGGAGCAACGCAGGGGGCTGTGACAGTGGGCGTGCTGGAGTTTAATTTTAACCGCGTGAGGTGCACACCTTCTTATAAGCGGTCTGCCTTTCACTAAAATAACTGCTTTTTTTCCTTTCCTTCTTTATTTTTTTTTCTTTTACGTCTGCTTTATCATAACCACCTCGTTCAAACTTCGCTGCCGGCACGAATCCGCGGCGGCTGACTGGCTCTTCGGCTTTCTGTTACTGGGAGCGAGGTTCGCTGGTTCGAGTCACGCGATCATGGCGGCCGCGTTTCGATCGACGAGAAACGAAATGCGACAGCGTGTGCTTAGATTAACATGCGCGCGTTCTGGAAACATAAGGTGGTCAACACTAATCCGTAGCCCTTCATCTCTACGGCCTCTCTCGTAGTTCCCAGCGTTGCTTTAGATTATATACAATCAATCAATCAATCAATCGCAACACTTATCCGTAGCCCATCTTCCCTACGGCGTCTCTCGTAGTTCTCAGTGTTGCTTTAGATTATATACAATCAATCAATCAATCACAGCACTAATCCGTAGCCCTTCATCTCTACGGCGTCTATCGTAGTTCTCAGTGTTGCTTTAGATTATATACAATCAATCAATCAATCAATCAATCAATCAATCAATCAATCACAACACTTATCCGTACCCCTTTTCTCTACGGCGTCTCTCGTAGTTCCCAGTGTTGCTTTATATTATAAACCGCAATAAATAAATAAATAAATAAATAAATAAATCACTCAATTTGTGACGATTCTTTTCGTTCCACATTCTTGTTGCCCCCCATGTCATTGGCTCGGCGTGCTACCGTTATCGCTTCGCTTGAGTTCGGTCACTAGATCGCCAGGACGGATAACATGAAATGTATCGGGTCCGAGGAAAAAAAAATGATAAAAAAATCCCCAAGCGGCCACAGATAGATAGCGCGCTGACGCCGCTGGTCTCGGGACACAAGCTGAGCTGCCGAACTCGCGCAGCCGTACCACCACGAGTGGTTGGAACTCGAGCCCGTGAACCTGCGGCCCCCTGCACAGAGCCTCGTTTTTTGTGTTCGCCAAAGCAAGCGCCTTGCTCGCTGCTGGGCGACGATTGTGGGTCCCATGGGAGTCAGTGTCACCGCGTGTGTCCTTGAATGTGTCGTGTATTTCGTACCTGCGAACGCGAGCGAAGCGCGTAGTGCAGTACTTGGTCTATACCCCCACGTGTGAGTTTCATTATTTTTTTTTTATTCTGTAGAGTATACATGCATATTTAAATATTGCGCCTGTGGAGGATATCACCATCGAATACTTGAGTTGGATTGCTCTAAGAAGGGGACGTTACCTGCGCAGTAGATAGGCATAATTAGTGAACTAATTAACAAAGTCTTGCAAATTGCGAATTGCCGCCGGTGAGTTTGCAAGGCGTATCCACTTGGAAAGAATTCTGAGAATGTGCGCCTCTGTGAGTAATCCAGCTCAAGTGCAAGAATTGTGCTATCCGCCACAGTCAATATCTTTAGGAATTCTATATACTCAAGGGAAAGAAAAAAAAAACGAAAACGATATACGAAATATCTGCGCCGTAAATTGTACGGTCAATTGTGAAAAGAGAGCGGGTAACTAGTAATAAAGCGAACGTAGCCGTGACAATAATTCGTCCTTGTTGCAAAGAGGTAACGGATGTCATCAATTCGACGTACATTTCGAAATTAAAAAAAAAAAGCCTTTATGTCCTGTCACCAATAGTAAATCGCAGGATCCTGACTGCGTGTTCTTTTTCACTGTAGATCATATACTCTACTTAGCACATAGTACATAACCGTGCAAAAAAAAAAAAACAAAGAAAGAAAGAAAACAGGAAAGGGCGTGAATGTTTCTTTAAACGTGCGAGGCTGATTGACGTTCCATAACACTTTTTATTGATCGCAGTCTTACATTGAATGATTTATACGAGTAGTATTTTCACAATTCCCCGATGTGCCTTATTTCTTCTTTATTATAGTTTTACGCTACCTTTTGTTCATACTGCACATTTATTTTCAATCCCTGTTTTTCGTTCACTTCAATATGTATGTCATGTTGTTTGTAGGAGATCTATTATCTCCGTATATATTGTACACATCTGCGCCTGTTCTATGCGGCGAAAGCATATCGTATTCATTTCTATTTTTTTTTTTCTAGTCCCATGATCAGCTATCGTAAAGCGACCTGCTTAGCATTGTGCGCTGGTGCCAAGACGGGTAGCTCTTTTCCTAGGCACTACTAAGCATTGGTCTATTCTTTATTTCTCATCATGACCACAATCATCATTATTATGTTGATATCTTTCAAAACGTGTTGCCTTATTTCTGTTTCGAGCTTCGCACTTCCTCTCGAGCATTGAGTCTTTCCAGCTGCGCCCCTCTCCTGTTTTCCCATAGTTTCTCTCTCTCTCCTGTCGAATATGTTATCCTTCTCTCAATTGTGTGTTATTGCTGTACCGTTGCTCACTGTGTAGCTGTTTGTACAATTCTTTCTTGTTCTTTTTTTTCTTTTCTACTTATTCTATCCCATAAATTTTAGGTCGTAGTTTTGCATTTTTCTACCTTATCTTTTATTTTTATTTTTATTCTGTGCACCGCCATTCGGACCTCACTGTTGTTCCTGGCCACGCTAAAATAATTGATTGTTTGATTGATTGTTAGTGCGGTTAGCTGCTTTCTATTTGTCGAATGCGAGCAGCATGGTTAAAGGTGTAGATATTTATTTCCACACACGCTCGCAAAGTGAGAGAGAGAGAGATACAGAAACCCGAAACAGCGAGCATATCCTTCGGCGCATCAGTCAAGCAGTGTGTCAACGCGCGTCGGTCGCTCAATTACGGAGACGTCGTGCTGTTGGGATTTGCCGGCCCTGACGGCCGCTTTTTGTTGGGGGAGGGGGCGTGGGGGATGCAAAGGAGTTGGTGTGTTCGCATGTACTTGCAGGAGATTTTAACAACCCCCACGTGGTCAAAATTAACCCGGCGTCCTCCATCCACTACGCCGTTTCCATTAGTCGAGGGACAGCATGCGCGAAGGCTTATCACTGTGGCTAAATGTGAACCCATGGATGGAAATCTGTCGTGCAGGGTGGCCCAGGTGTTGCCTCGGGACTTGTTGGGCAACTACAATGAAATTTCGTTTGGCTGAATTTATTTAAAAATAGCTAGCCTACACTATCGAGTCCACATTGGCAGGTGAGGAGAAAGACTAAACGAAATCAGTGTATCAATTTATCGGTCAGTTTGCAGTAGAGGGAGGCACCATTATTTTAGAGATTAGACCCAGCCCGCCCGCGGACGCTTCTGTAGTCACCGAGGCACTTTTGAATAGGGCTCCATATTTGCACCGAAGCAGCTGCAAATAGAGTGTCAGTTGAGGACGGAGTACATCAATCACTTAGTTTGGAGAGAAGGAGATTCTTGATGATGGGAAGGAAAGGTTGGGGTAAAGTGCAGCGCAATAACTGTCTCTCAGCAGAGGACACCTCAACCGCGCTGCACAGGGGGTAGGGAATGAACGTTCGGAGTGGAAATACGCGTAATACTTTAGCGGGGGTGGGGGGGGGGGGGGGTTACACTCCTGCCGGTGGACGCCTCCGGTTGGCCCGAGGACGTCGATCGTCCGACCGGCCCGGCTGCACGTATACACAGGCCGCCGGATAGGTTGCCCGCGTCCTTGTCGGACGCACGCTTGTTCTACGCTCGCGTCTCCTACACGACTGCTCCCTCGGCTGCTACCTCCCCCACGATTCTCGGGGAGGACGCATCGAGCCACTTGTGGTCTATTTGTCGCCGTCGGCGCGTCATCGATCCGTGACCCAGAAGTGGCTCGCCGATATAGCCTCCGCCGCGGTCGCGGTAAACAGCCCACGGAGCGATGGGGGCTCGGCGCTGGCGGCGGGAGACGTCGAGGGGCCGCGGGCTCCTATTGGTTTTGCGGTAGCTGTGTGCGCGTAACTTTTAGCGTGTCCAGTATTCCGGCAAGTGCGGGCAGTTTGCCGGTATATCGGGGGCGTAAACTTGAGCGGCCGGATTGGTGGTGCCAGCTGGTGGTGCAAAGCTCAACCGCACAAACACAGAGCTAATTACTATATTCTGCTTAGCTGCTGGTGTAAATATTCGACAGCGGCGTAATCGTGTTCACGATTACGCCGCTGCCAAAAATTTGCATGAGTGGCGAGGCAGGATATGGTGAGTTACTGCAGTTTTAGCTATGCGTTTGTCTGGTTGAGCTCTACAACACCAGGCGGCTTCACCGCTCACGTTTACGCCCCGACCATACGGTAACCCCCCCCCCAAACCGCTCCCGTTTACCGGATTAGCGTACAAGCTAAACGTCTCTATTAGAGACTTTTAGCGTGTCCGGTATTCCGGCAAGTGCGGGCGGTTTGCCGGTATATCGGGGGCGTAAACTTGAGCGGCCAGATTGGTGGCGCCAGCTGGTGGTGCAAAGCTCAATCACACAAACACAGAGCTAATTACTATGTTCTGCTTAGCTGCTGGTGTAAATATTCGACAGTGGCGTAATCGTGTTCACAATTACGCCGCTGCCAAAAATTTGCACCACTAGCGAAGCAGGATGTAGTGGGATACTGCAGTTTTAGCTCTGTGTTTGTCTGGTTGAACTCTACGCTACCAGGCGGCTGCAGCGATCTAGCTACGCCCCCGCAAATCCGGTAATCCGCCCGAACCGCTCCCGTTTGCCGGAATAGCGGACAGGCTAAATGTTGTTAGATATGGCGCCGTTTCCTGAGGCTACTTCGAGTGCCCCAAACCACTTCGAATCGCAGCACAGCTAATTGAGGAATGCAGAAGCAGGGGTGCCACATTCCTGAGGCAGGACACTTGCAAACAACTTCGTACGCCGCCGGGATTAGAAGGGGCCCTCGGACAATAGAACCCAATCGTCACCCCTCTTCGCCTTTGAACAAGGCATTTGCCACCACTGCGGAGCCGTACCACCGGGAGCAGGTGGGCCCTCGTACAATGGAGCATGAGCGCCCCCCCCCCCCCCCCCCTTTCTCCACCTTAGAAGAAGTGCATTGCAAGTCAGCGAGGCAAGACCGCAGAGAGCCGCCGGGTGTGACAACGCGATACGGGCGCCAACCATTGGCTGAAAATGGCGTCATCTGAGCGGACTCTCCCATTGGTCGAACATGACGCGACTTCCAGTCTTCGAAGGGTTTAAAAGAAGCATTCCAGAGAGACCAGAGCATTCCCTGATTCCCTGATTGACCTCTCTCGAACTTCTTGCCGCGGGCCGCAGCGTCCGAGTTGCTGCCGGCCCGTAATGACTGTACGACTGTTACTTGTCTCTCACCTCTCTATATATAATGTAAAATAAATACTCCCAAGTTTGGTTTTCATCCCGAAGTCCGTCCTTCAACCCCTACAATGTCTCTATTGACGCGGCTCCGAGGGGGAGTGGGGGGGGGGGGAGGCGGCGGGCACCGGTTCCGGCGCACCGGGCTATACCGTCGTAGCTATTAATTGAAGCGAACCCGAGAAGCATCCTATGTGCGGGTGCAGGGTCGATTCGTCTGGGAAAAAGAAAGAATTCCGTTTGAGTTCGCATTGTATGCGGTAAGCTCTTTAACGGAAGCGCGCACGTTGATCGAAGGTCGCAGGTGTGGGAGGCGACATTTCAACGAACTTAGCGGCGGGCCCATCCTTACCCCGGGCGACGGTGCCGTTTTGCAGTGTATACGTAAAGTCTATACCGCGCGGAATTCAAAACTTCCTTCGCATAAATTAAAGTAAGACGAAACAAACATATCGATGCCGCCTTTTTCGTTTTCACGCGTAAGCGTAGACGAAAATCTGTCTGTGCCTTCTGCGTGTGAAATCGGCGCGACTATATGCTTGAGGCCGAGAGGGAAGCGAGCGATGGAGGAGGAAGGCGCCTGGAGGTGGAGAAGAGAATCGCCGCGATCGCGCCCTTTCCTGTTTGTGCTTCGACGCCGCGGTGCTCGTTGTTCATGTCCGTGGCGTCCTTACGCTTGCACGTAACCCGCGTTGACGAAGTGAAACGTCACTGTAACCCCACTTACCTCCGCCCAGTTATTTGTGCGTATTTAAAAACAACAAGCAAATATTCTTCATACATGTCCCGTCGTTAATTTTCAGTGTGCCTTCTCTTTTTATTGTCTTCCCAGTTGGGAAGAGAAGGAAACACCTAAGCCATAACAGTTACCGTCTCATACATGATTGCACCATTCATTCATTCATTCATTCATTCATTCATTCATTCATTCATTCATTCATTCATTCATTCATTCATTCATTCCATCCGCCGATTTGGAATGCTATCAACGTTTCTGCCAGTGATCATTGAGGTTCTCTGTTCGATTCCGTGGTGCCATATTTGCAAGAGGGCAGAATGTAAAGCGTCCCCCTCGCCACACCCCGCTGATAGCTTGTTTCTTTCCTTCTTTTTTTTTTTCGAACACACTGGGAGTTTCCCACACCGCCGTTCAAGGAGCGTTCCAGTTTTAGAAATATGAAATGGTTTATTAACACATGTAATGAGCAAATAGAAGTAAGAAGACGCGATGTTGCGAGGGTGCGAGCTACCGACCCTCTCCGCAGGAGTTGCCCTTTCAGCGTCCGCAAGGGACGTTACTCTTAAAAAAACTTTTTGTGCGCGAGCAAACAGGGACGAAGAATAGGGGCAACACAAGGACGAGCGCTTACTTTGTGTTGAAAAGGAAAGGAAAGCGCTCGTCCTTGTGTTGCCCCTATTCTTCGTCCCTGTTTGTTCGCGCACAAAAAGTTTCAAGATGAATCTGTTCCGACTAGGCCGACTCGCAGTTAGGACGTTACTCGGTTGCCTTCTCCCACATTACCCTGTTCGCGTGTGGTGCCTGTGTGTGTCCGCGTAGCCGCTGGCTACTTGTGCACTGTGTGCGGGACGTGTCACGTGGTAGACCTGCGAGGTCGTCTACACTGGCGAGGAGATCGGCTGCTCCGCCAATAAGGACGCAGAAGGCTTTCCAACGAAGTTTGAGCCATTTTGCGTCGCTTCCCGAAAGTCGAAAACTAGGCGTACGCCACCGTTACCGCATGTTCTACGCGCTGGGCTTGATCTGCTTGCAGTGTTTTGACCTGGTGTTGGGCCTTTTAAGGACGCGTCCAAAAAGTATCAGCAGATGCCCCGAGAGGCATATCTCGTAGTCCCTGTTGCTTTGTGCCGTGAAGCCCCAAGATTGATTGACTAATTAATTAATTAATTCAACCATTCATTCGTTCATTCAATCATTTGGACAGTCATAGAAGCTTAAAACATGGATAAAACGATTAGAGAGAACATTACGGGAAAAAGAAAACGTAGTTCAATTAAGGAAAGTGTAATTTCATTCTCTGACAATTGTTTGCTGCCAGCTAGCCAACACACGCATGCATATTCGGAGTACATAAGTTTGATTTTAAATACATAAATTTGCTGTTGCCTTCTGATAAAGTACACCAGCTGGTCAAAAGCAAGCCATAGTATGAAGGTCTTCAATTTAAGTTAGCATCTGTGAAACTTTGAAAGAAAAAGAAAAAAAAAAGAAGCGCATTCAGGCTGGCGCGTGCAGAACAAAAATTCGAACAACGAGAAAGCCAACAACGAGAAAGTGATAGCGGAAAAACCAAAAATAAACAAGAACGATAAGATGAAAACTATGGACGATGAGATTTAGAGTACAAAGCCTGCTGGTCGCTGACAACTCTTCCTCTTTTTTTTTATTTTTGCGCAGTGGTGATTGTTGGCCTCTGGTGTTCGTCCTAGGAACTGTACAGAGTTGGTGAGTACGTGCTTGCACCTTGCCGCGCTTGCTTCTTGATTTCAGCTTGCATTAAGCAATTTCTCGTAGTGGAGGATTTGCATAAACGATTTCCAGTTCATGACGTTTCAGAGGTACGCTAAAGGGAAAAAGAAAAGCTTTGTCAGCTTAGTCTGGTAACGTATTCTCTACGCACTGTATCTTCACTTATTTGGCGGGAAGGCGATCATTAGTAAGCGACAAAATCAGGAACAAATTTCGTTTTAAATCGCGCCCGAACTTCAGTGCCATTACGTCAGTGAGACGTCGCGGCCTTCAAAGTGCCTTCCGGCATCTGAACGAGAATAAGCGCAACCGAGGCTTTTATTAGCTGCAACCGTATGAATCCAACAGACAACGAGCAACACAAGGGAAATTGTTCTAAGTGAAATGCGGAGTTCCTGCGCGGGAAAGAAAAGCGCTATCAAGACTTGCCCAATGTAGTTCTTAATTTCATTAAGATGTGCTGTTACCATTGTTTGTCTGCAAGTGAATAGGCCCAAGCAGACTGGCAATACTCATGACGCCGCAGGTTGCTGGTGCGGAATGTTAAAGTGACGCCGTCGCAGTTTTTTCCATGTTGCCTATTTGCAGGCTCAGTAATCTCTCCGCTCACTTTAAATTGAGCTTCTTGCTACTTCTGAAGGGTTTTTTGCTAACGGAGCTTGACTATAGTGTACCGTCGTAACATTTCTTACGCTGTTACCGTCTACGCCGCTGTTAATACGGTGACGGTATGCTCGATCGAGGTAAAACTCAGTTTCGGTTGCTTTAAGAGATGTTAATGCGTCGGAACTACCGCGTCTTCAGAACAAGAGAACGAGTTTCATCTGTCCCGCTTTCCGTCTCGGTTTTAAGTTTCGAAGTTAGACTTCTTGTGTTTGAAGATCGTGAACACGCTATAGTTTTCGTAACGGATATACCGTGTCATCGAAGCGCTGCAACGCGTTTGCAAAATTTGTTGCTATGGTTCAGGCCCTTGCTAGTGCTGCACCGAATCCGTGTGACCTTAAGGTAGCGCTCCGCAATATCTGTGGGAAATGAGACGTGGCGAAGACCTGCATGCTTTCAGCAGTGACGTCATGCGGAATGGCAGTGTGCATCCTATCTGCATCTAAGTGATGCCGGCGACGTTTAGTAGTTCCAGTTTTCTTCCTTTCTTTTCTTAGAAAGCGTGGTGGGAGCATCTGCCTTCCTTCAGATGACGTCACGCGTTCCTTCCGATGCCCAGAGGGCGCTGCACTCTCGCTCTCGAGACGCACGCGAAAAGCCAGAGCGTATGCGTTTACAGATTGGTGATGCCGGCGACGCTTAGCGTGGTCGCCTTTATTACTAAGCATGTTTTTCAACGTTGGCGTGTACTTTCCAAAAGATGACGTCACGTATGCGTTTTGTGACGTCCAGAGAGCGCCGTAATCGCGGGCGCTTTCGCCGCGCAGCCTTCCGCTGCGTTGCACAGAATTCCGCGGAGCGTCGCCGGCGCATTCCCGAGAACCGTGCTCTGACTACTCACAATGAGAAGGGCGCCCCTCAGAGCTGGTCCGTTGACGAGGACGCCGTTGTCTAAGAAAGAAAGACGCCAGACGGGGCCATATGCGTTTTATTTCGTCGTGTTCGCCGAGCGGTGGGATCTTCCTATTTTTTTTTCCCCCTTCATGTTCACTCACGCATGGTCGCATTTTTCGGGGCCATCTCTCGGATGTAACTGAATCGGAATGCCCAAGGAGAAGCAAATGAAGAGGATAGCTAGGAGGGTGACGGGGGGCCCCCGGGAGGTGTATGCCTCGAGTAAGACGGGGATTCGCGAAGCGCACTTCCTCCGTTTCGCGGCCCCTTCCGATTCCCGAGTTCTTACGCTCCCTTTATTTTTTTTTTATTTTTTTTCTCTACTTCTTCGCTCGCCCAGAATGAATCGTGAACGCCGCTCTTGCTCAGGTCTCTCTTTTTTTTTCCTTTCTTTCTTTTTTTGTTTTCATGCTCCGTTACGCTGTGTGCGCTTACGCCGTTTTCACTCCTCTTGTTCGTACTTTTGTTTTCTTTTTGTTCGGAATGACGGCAAGCGGGGGTGCGTTTCTTGATCGCTCTTTCGGTGATTACATGTTGATGTTTTTGTTTCGTTTATCCTAGTTTCTGCTTCTTCTTTTCCGTTTAGCGGCGGACGATGGAGTTTAGCGTTCATCTCGGGACTGCACGTCGACTCGGGTGTGCGTTCTTCGTGGCAGCCCGTTTGAATGACGCAGCTCACGGGGGGGGGGGGTTCTCCCCTGGTTGTGTTGCTATTTATTGTTCGTTTGCGTGTCTCACCGTATTCTGTTCTCGCCGTGCTGCCCCGTTTCCTAAATGATTCCCTCGGTGCCGTACTGGTGGCCTTTCTACAAGGAGAGAGAGAGAGGGAGATATGCAGTAGTGAGTAGTGCAGTTATACTGGCACTCGCCCCCACTCAGGATATATTTTTATATGCTTTCTTTCTATTCTTCTTAACCGATGGGGTTATGGGAGATGGTTCCTGCAATTTGTACAGAGATCAGCAAGGCTCTAGGTAGTTGGCGCGGCGGCAGATTACAATTGCTTTGAAGCTAGCGGACTTCAACAAGACCTTTTAAGTCGCGTAAGAAGCCTTTTAGGGAAGGTGGATATGTAGAGCGGCTACTGTGAAAAGTTTTACGCTTGTCATACTATGGGTGCTTCGCGTAGGCTCGCTAGAATACAGTTTTTTGATAATGAAACTAATAAAGAAAAAGAAAGAAAAAGGACAGGAATGCCGCCATTGCCCCTCACCGAAAATGACGCATGAGCCAGAGCGTTGAAATACCGTAGTTTCTTGACATGACCTCTGAAATTGGGCGGGGGGCCCTCTGCGTGTTTTGGCAAATCTCAGAGGCTACGTACTTGCTCAAACAGGCTGAGCGAGTTTCGAAAACTTAGTACCTGCGCCCGAACGCGCCAGAATGCGAGAGCATACTTCGAAATCGGTGGCGTCACACCCTGACGGGCAGACCTGCTAATTAGGCGCGAAATCTGAGAAAAGAAGTATTTTTTGATTTGCCTTCTTTTTCTGCCCCAGTAAACAGCCTCTTGAGGCTTATGGCGGCGTTAGGGCAAGGAATCCACCAAGCCCATCGACGGCTACGTCCGGTTGTAAGAATGAAGGAAAAAGGGTTTATTGCCTTAGTTACGTGGCTACAGTTACGGAAGCTCACTCCAGCCAGGGTAATTTAAACGTCCCACTTCACATCAGGACCCGCTGTCCCACTGCACGAAAAGTCTCCGCTTTTAAGACCGTCGTCTTCCTTGGGCGAGTCGACTAAGGAATCTGAAGACTGTCCAGCACCAAATCACCATCGTCGTATCCGTTGCGATACCACGCCCATGCTCGAAACATTGCGTAATACCCCCGCCTCCGAAGCCCGATAGTATGAAACAAACATTTTATTTATTTATTTATTTATTTATTTATTTATTTATAGTTCAATGGTCCCACGGTTGGGACGTGGGTAACACACTGGTCGGGTTATGTGTATTTTCAACGGCCTTCTGAAGCGAGCTCAGGCGGTAACAAATGCGACATCGCTTGGTGAATTATTGCTGTGTTGGGCGCTATTGTACGGGCGTGAAGTGGGTGTGCGGGCATACGTGGGTGACTTGTGAGGGGACGTCCCGCGAGGTCGGCCTCGTGAATGGCGAGTGTGGTGAACGAGTGGCGAGATTTGCGAAAAAAAGGACAAAGACGGGCACATTTCTTTTCGGGGCGAGTGGAGAGCGTGTTAAGCTTAAGCTCGTGCTTTTAACGCGGAACTGCTACTTTTGTTATAGGAGTATATATATGCAATCACATTGAACGAAGCGGGTCGCTGAACGTTGTGGGACACCCGTGTACAGTTTTGCTCTATGACAACAACAACAACAACAACAACAACAACAACAACAACAACAATAATAATAATAATAATAATAATAATAATAATAATAATAATAATAATAATAATAATAATAATAACAGTAATAAATGAAACGCAGCGTCCATTCTTCGACGCGTAGGAAAACATCAACCGCGCGTTGTCCTTGTTGATGATCCTTGTTGTCCTTGTTGATGATGATGTTGAGGAATGATGATCGAGGACCTTGTTGCAGCGCTGGCTACGGGATTGCGTTGCCGAGTCGGAGGTCGTGGGCTCGATGCCATCCGCCGCGGGTCGCACTCCGATGAGGGCGGAATGCGCAAAAAACGCTCCTGTGTACCGTGTGTTTTTCGTGCGCTTTAAAAGACCCTCCTTCGTGGTCAAAATTAGCCGCACTACTGCGTGCCTCATAATCGGATCGGGGTGTCGGCACCGTAGAACTCCGTGATCCTCTCGTTTTTGTACGTCTCTGTTGAAGCGCAAGCGGATTCTACGCGCTTTTAACCGCGCCGCACGGCGTAACAGATTGCCACGCGTGAGCGCTTTGTCGTGTGTGTGTTTGTATGTGCTTGTTAAAGCGCAACTGCAGCCGCCCGCAGTTCATCGTATGCGGGAACGAAAAGCGGGTAAGTTTCGGTGCCCGTGTCCTGCTACCCCTCCCCCCCCCCCGGTCCCCCTCACCCCTCCTGCAAAATGGCAAAACTTGATTCCGCGTCGACCGGCAGTTTTTCTGTCGTTTTAGCGATTTCCTCAGATAACGCGAGGACTTCTTACGTGTGTTTTCACAGGCGTAGCGCATTACTTATTTATCTTCTTTTATTCGTAATTTACACGTGCTCATTATTGTTCAATAGTTGTTGAGGTTTATAAAGTCCGGCTTGTTCATTTCCGAAAGTTCTGTTAAAAGCGACGCGAGGATGTCATGGGCGAGATATATAGTTAGTTTGGCATGGCTACGTCCTGTGCTCACACACACTAATAAACAACTACTTCCAGTGCATTTGCTGTATAGTTAGTAAGCGCTGTATTAGCGAACGGGGCAGTGGAAGTTCGGCAGTTATAACACGACACTGTTCGTGGTTTGGGCATTGCAGGAATAGCTGGCGAACCGTATCCGCTGACATCCCCAACATATATGGGCGTAGTTCCATCAGATGGTGAAAAAAAAAAAAAGAAAGAATGCGCACATCCACCCGAGTGTAACGCCAACTCGTATACGAACAACACGCGGACGCTTTTCTCAGAAAGCAAAGCTGGGCAGTTGAGAAATTCCTCCTGGCCCGGGTATCGAACGCGGAACCTACACGCCCTTTCGTGGTGGCCGCGCTACCAGCATAAACACACCTTGCTTGGCGCTCTTTGGCCATGACTGGCCCTTGCGCCATAACACACCACATACCATCAACCGGCAGGCTAGCACATTGCAGAGTAGGCTGAATTATTCGACAGCTCGAATATATGGCAAGTTCTATCACTGAATGTCGAAAATGAGTTAAAATTTAGCAGGTTTTGCGTGGGAAAACCGCGATCTTTTTTATTATTCCGAGGCACGCCGTAGTGGGGCAGCCTCCAGATTAATTTCGACCACCTGGGGTTGCTTAACGTGCCATCTAAATCTAGATGCACGTGTTTTTTTTGTTTGTTTTTGCATTTCGTCCACATCGAAACGCTGCTTCCTTGGTCCCATAGCCAGCGGGGTACCGCGACGGGGTGGCGTATGAGTTCTTGCGGAAATCCGGAAAAATAGGGGCCGCATGCTTCACGAAATGGAAAATTGGAATATGTAGCCTTGCGCTAGTTTCGGATGAATGACACTTTTCCATTTCATGTAGGGGTAAACGTTGCTTTAAAAAAAAGAAAGAAAAAGAAAGTGTGCTGGGGGACCCATTGCCGCGTAGTCTCCTACGGCAAACATCTCCGAGGGGACCTGGGCGGATATAGGTGCAGAGTGTGACAGGAAGTTCCTCGCGGGCCGTCTTTTTTTTTCTTTTTTTCATTCTTCCTTGCTCCTTACCCAGTCGTGCTGCGAGAACGATGCGTGAAGTATGCATCCATCGCGCTGTGGGATTAAATTTATCGAGCGATCCTGTGTCGGCGGGCAATCGATTCGTAACACGGTGTAACACGCGTGTAATGCTGTACGTACTCTCCCCCCCCCCCCCCTCCACCCCAGCCGGTGGAGCAGAGCGCGAATGTAGTCGCGTGCGACGAACAGGGGGCGCTTGTGGTGACGTTTTATAGTACCACACTGCAACACAAGATTTGGTAAAGCTAGTAGGTATGCTTATGTCCCAAGAATATTCAACGACCTTCCTGATAATTATATTTACTGCAACTTCGAAACGAAACTTGAAAAAAAATGTTGAAGGCACTGTAAGATATGTATAATACTACATTTCTCTTTTCTTGTTTCTTGTATTTCTTTTCTCACTGATTTCAGCTGAGTTTCTGTTTCATTTTTGTGTGATGAACTTCACGAGCTTGTCATTTCTGTACATGTTGCCATCTTGACTTTGTTTGCCGACATGCCGGGCCAAGTCACGCAAGCCACTTCGTTGGCTTTGACGGGCCTGCCTTCTGATGTACGATTATTGTAAGATGGCAACAATAAATATTATTATTATTATCATTATTATTATCACTATTATTATTACCACCAGAGAACATAGACCTTTCCATGTTCCTGCTTGTCATCACCAACACTCAACCTTCCAGATACAAGAGTCTCTTATAACGCTTATTTCCGTTATATTGATATTTTTCATAATTCGCTGTGGTCGTGCTTTTCCGACCTTTGGCCTTGTTTTGTCATAGCTTCACGCGTAGTTCTTCTCCTCCGTTTTCTTTTGTATGTACCTTGCGCTTTGATGTAGGTGTACTCTTCTTTTCAACATTGTTCCTTTTATTCGTTTTCTCTCTTTTAATTCATATTTCCCTCCATTTATTATTCTTATTCTTCTTCTTCTTCTTCTTCTTCTTATTATTATTATTATTATTATTATTATTATTCGAACGGGCATTGAGAGTGTATAAACGGTGGAGGAAGGATATATTAATTAGCGTCTTCGGGTGTTGGAGAGACCGCGGTTTAGTGCTGCGTGCGAGCCTCGCCATTTAGCACCGCCCAAATATATGCGTCGGCATAACTGCTAAGCCTGACGTCAAGCGCATGCGCAACAAGCGCCCGGGCGATGCGGCGATGCAATTCGGTTGCCGCTCTGCCGGCGGCCGGGCATCCCTGACTGGTACGCGTCCGGGTCGATGAAAGTGTTTACGTAACTCGAGGACGCGCGAAAAAATACAAATGAAGAAAAAAACAACGTACATGACACATTCTTCTCGGTATTCTTCCAATCTGATGGTCAAAGCGTTTACGTAAAAACGTTCGCCTCGTCGAAATAGACGAGAGGAAAACGGTGGAAGCTCACGACATACGCGTTAGCTGGCGTATGCTTTGATGGAGTTTATGTAACGCGCGCACACACGCATTCGCAAAACAAAAAAAGAATACAGAAACGACGTAATATTAAGACAATTTTTGCAGATGGCACGCTGTCCCAGTAAGTGAAAATGTCAGGCATTGTCCCGACCGCTGACAGTACAGTGCATGCAACGCTTGTCGGTTATATTTGGTCGTTCAGCTTCGAAAATGCCAAGCTCTCACCTTTGGAGCGCTTTTTCTTAGTTTCTTTCCGAGTCGACTGGCTTGGGGGATGCGCTTAAGGCCCAGTTCGCGAATATGATTACAGGTGTCGTCGTACTAAGTCCGAACACACATCAAGTGCATTTTTGTTTCTGCAACTGACGGATGTTACTATAGTACACACAGAGCACGTATGTGTGTATGCACACCGCAGCAGGGCGATCGCATAAGCACTTGCGCAGCTCTACCAAAGGTCTTCGCATGTTGTCTGCTGCGGTGTGGTTGTGGACGGAACTCGCCTCATTTTTGTCGTGATATGTAGCTTGCTGTGCTAGCTCGTAATGGGGCTCGATTAAAACGCTAACAAATACATCTTGTAACGGGCTACGACGCTGTGAATGCCCGAAAGCTCCGTTTTGTTTTCTTCCTAGAAGTGGTTACAAGATACCCCGATCCCAGGTACACCAAACCCTTGCGAAGTCAGCTAAGGAGGCCTAATTGTCTTCAACAGATTGTGATGGTAACTCCATCCTTTTGCTAACTACACCAATGTCCCACCTCCAGGGAAGGTATTCTCTAAGAGTCCACCTAGTGGACTGTCCATTTCGGCCGTTCCTGATTGGCTCGGGCCGCTCGCATACTCCTCGCTCGTACAGCTGCATCCAATCAGCAGCGGCCGACATGGAGAGTTCACTAGGTGGACTCTCCATGTCTCCCCCCCCCCCCCCCAGGGCTAAGCAGTGTTGTGAAATATCATCAAGTGTATTAAGAGACATGGGCACACCACTGGCCATGGGCTCTTTGCTGCTGATGTGTTCGTGCGAACGTTTCTCTAGCAGGCGGCCTCCAAAAGTGATGGTGACAACTGTCGATCATCTAGCGAATGCACAGGAGCGCCTGGTGTACATGACCAGGTCGTCTGAATCGCTGGCTAGTTTGCGTTCGGTTTTCGCACAAGGATTGTACTTGTGACGTGCGTCTGTTTGGTGCCACGTTTGGGCGCAATACTTCTTGCTAGGTTCGTACCCAATGACCCACGTCCGTGACTTTTGAAATTCGGGCAATTTATGTGCCAATGGCAGACGAAGTAAACTAAGAAAAATAATAACATAAAATAGCTCTCATGTACCTTAAGGGAACACTAAATGGCGAAATTTGTGAGTTTGAGCTCGAAAGTGTTCTGTGAAAACTAATTTTCATCAATGCAGGCCGAACACTTCTTAAAATTCGCGCCGATACTTGAGCGCGTCTACGCTTAATACTACTACTACTACTACTACTACTACTACTACTACTACTACTACTACTACTACTACTAATAATAATAATAATAGTAATAATAATAGTAATAATAATAATTTTTAGTTACGTGGGCCGTTTTGGTGCAGCAAATGTTCGCGAAACTTCTGAGGCTGAGTGTTTTGCCTTGTCCCATAGTCGACAAACGTCCATCTTTCTTCACCAGTAAACAATCAACCAGGCTCGAGTTAGACGTTCTCCGAATCCGAGTTAAGTGCGGCGTTGCTGCTATCTTTCGTTACTGCGGCTCTTGTGGCTCAACCAAGCCTTGTACATGGTAGCAGTGCTCGTTTTTGCTAATTAAGAAGCTTAGTTCGCCGATCTATCTAAACTTAAAGCGACACTAAAGGAATAGTTTAAACCGAGCTAGATCGATGGATTATTCCTCCTGAAGTATGTAATCGTTTTCGGCTTCCCAATAGACCACTTTGTTGCGTAGAAAATTGACCACTGAAGGGGGGCACCGCTGCTGCTCCTCAATTTTGAATCACCCGCGCCGTAACGGACAAGTTGACGCAATCCACGCGTGACCTACCTGCCTCTATGCTGCGTTCTGTGAATCAGTCAGTGCTGACGCCACGTGAGAGGTACCATAGTCCAAGATATGTGGCGCCAAAGATGCTCTGTTCTCTCGACGAATTCATTATTATTCAATGTTTTAGTCTAGCTCGACTCATTTTTAAAATTTTTTTTGCTTTAGTGTCCTCTAAAGCAGTACTGACATGACAGTTCCAACTTGCAGTCTTGTTTCCTTGGGTTAAATGAAGTCTCGAACCCTCTATATACTATAGAGAAATCCCGGTAGGCCATCATCGTCATCATCATCATCATCATCTTGATTACGCCCACTGCAGGGCAAAGGCCTCTCCCATACTTCTCCAACTACCCCGGTCATGTACTAATTGTTGCCATGTCGTCCCTGCAAACTTCTTAATCTCATCCGCCCACCTAACTTTCTGCCGCCCCCTGCTACGCTTCCCTTCCCTTGGAATCCAGTCCGTAACCCTTAATGACCATCGGTTATCTTCCCTCCTTATTACATGTCCGGCCCATGTCCATTTCTTTTTCTTGATTTCAACAAAGATGTCATTAACTCGCGTTTGTTCCCTCACCCAATCTGCTCTTTTCCTATCCCTTAACGTTACACCCATCATTCTTCTTTCCATAGCTCTTTGCGTCGTCCTCAGTTTAAGTAGAACCCTTTTCGTAAGCCTCCAGGTTTCTGCCCCGTACGTGAGTACTGGTAAGACACAGCTATCATGTACTTTTCTCTTGAGGGACAATGGCAACCTGCTGTTTATGATTTAAGAATGCCTGCCTAACCCACCCCAGCTCATTCTTATTCTTCTGATAATTTATCAGGCCATCACAGTTACGTAAATAATTTTACTCTAACGCTTATTTCTGCGAACCAGTTTCGGTTTCGTTACCCAGGCGGCGATTGTGTCATGACGCCACGAAACACGGGATAGCTTCGTTCCTGCATTCACTGCGGCTGCTACACATAAGAGCGCAGCTAGAAATAAAAAATAAAAGAAATGCTCTCGTTTATGTAAATAGGTTCATGAACAACGCCGTAATACATAGTCTCATTGCTACATAACGTGAGCAAATTTTGTTCTGTGTCATGACGTCACGACGGCGTCGACGACGCCAGGTCTGACATCTACAGACCGACTGCAGTGCAAAATTAAAAATACCTTACGTTCTCCAACCTTCACGCACGGTAAGTGTCGGCCTTCTGCGCTTGCGGTACAGTTTCTAAAGCTTCCAGAATGCGCGCCATTGCTCCTTTGCCGACATTCATCGTTACCGCCCCTCTGTACTGATTCACGAATTCTCCACTGGTCAGAAAGTGGTCCGGCGGACCCTGGGGACCCGGGCGAGCCGCCTTCCGCTAGAAAGCACTTGACTCGTGAGCCCCCATCGCGTCGCCTCGATTTTCTTTGGGCGTGCGCAATACGATGCCAGTTCGGCGATGCGCCGACGGTAATGTAAACAGCTGGTCGCGCCCGGGTAGCGAGTCAGTGAGAGTGCCTCTAGGAGCGAAAAACAACGTGGCCCGCGGCGGGCGCACATAGCGGCGCTACCGCCGCCTGTCGGAGACCGCCGCAGGCAGAGCGGCGCGCGACGATCGATGTGTCTTTTGTTTTGTTTTCGCCTGAGAGCAGGTTCGCCACTGCGTTAAGAGATGGCGCCTCGTGGCCGTAGTTCGGGTCGGAAAATGTGGTTTATGTGGAAAATGGGTTATGGTAATTCATCGTGTTTTCTTTTCCTTTCCTTTTTTTCTTCTTTTTTAACCTAGGGAGGACATTAGGTACTATAATAGCAAGAGCTTGGTGGCGCAACCCGCCGCCCCGTTCCAAAGGGGCGCTCACAACATCCATCCATCCATCCATCGCAGCGAGAGACTTTAGGGACACGGGTGGCGCGTAAGCGGAGAAGAAACAGGCTGACTTCGAATAGAAATTCAAACACTACTGCAGGGTAACCACGTTGTTCCGATAAGTAATGAGGTGTGTTAGAGTGTATAGTGACGCTAAAGTTGCATGAGAACTTCAATGGCAGGCTGGACTGCGGTGGCTCATGCTACCGTGCCGTTTTATCCCGTTTCAAAGAGGAAGGTGATGATCATCATCACCCGCTGTTCGAGCAGAGCGAAACAGATGCATTCAAAAGTTCGTGACGTGTCTGTGAAAGAAAGAAAGTGCTGTTCGGAAGCGACTCGTGCTGTCAAAGATCGCCCGAAGCTATACGCGGAAATCCTCCAATGCCAGAGGATTTGTGCACAGCGTGTGGAAATGGTGCGCAAACAATGGACCGTGTTGTTAGAATGTAGCAGTATCAATGCAGCCGTAGATTCGCACGTAGGTGGTCTGCCGGAGTCCTTAGGTTTGAGCATTATTGCCGGATTTTGTTTTTCTGAAGAAAAACGATTGAATTGACGCTGAAGAGTGCGTTGATGTGAGGTTATAACACCTAAATTAGGCCCTGAAACAGTGGGAGAGAGAGAGAGAGAGAGAGAGAGATCTGCGGTGGAGGTCAGTACACGAGACAGCTTCAGGTTGTGGCCCTATGGTAAACACACTATGATGCAGCGACTGCATCTTAGATAATTGAGCTTAGTGTGTAAGCAAGGAAGTCACTGTGTGATGATTCTGATGGAATTTTATTAAGGCTATTTTTGTTTACGTACTCTTTGTGCAGGGTCGTGTAGACGAGCGTAGTGCCGGGCAGAGCCTATGACGACGTGTGGTGTACTTGGCTCGCTGGGCAGTAGCCAATCAGAGCAGGCATCGCGTCGTCTTCTGCATCAGCAGACGAAAAGCGCCTGACTCCGCACTTCGCCTGACTTCGCACTTGCTGGTTACGGATACATATTATGCACATGACGTCACATCCGCTGTTGGCGTCTCCTTCCGCCATCTTGGGGAACCTTATTAACAGGCGCGCGCATAGGCCTATCAGTTCCCCAAGATGGCGCCGCCGTAAACCGGAAGTCGCGGAGTATCCTTGAATGGCGTACGTGCATACTATGTATATGCCCTCGCCTGATACAGAACGCCAGTGTACGAGTTTCCTTATATCAACAAATCGCGACAAACTGCAGCGAAATACATCGCGAATTCGCAGTGCACGAAGAAAAACCTTTCAATGCTTATAATACAGCGCGCAGTCTGAAACAGCTCGCACCATCCGTCAGTAAGATAATGTTATCTTCTTGGAAGATTAGCTCACCTTCCTTTGTGAGACGTGGTCACGCCAGCACTTCGCTACCCTCACTGCAGCGAATATTCACTATCGCCGCTGTATCAGAGCCGACAGCCACAGACAAAATGGCGCCGCACGTTTGCAACGCCAGCCTGCTTGTTTGTCGTCTGCTCGTCGAAAAGTCGAAATTACACTGTACAAAGTGTAGTTTTCATGCTACACTACAGCTATAAAAGCTGGCTTCCTGTAGCTGACAGGAGCTTTTTTCTACACCTTGTGAAAAAAAAAAAGATGGCGACTTTTCCTACACTGCGTACACTCGTGTATAGCCAATGTAGGTTAGAAAAAAAAATAGCCCTATTGAGAACTGACAAAGTTTGGTCGGCTTCCTTGCCGGTGGCCTCCTCAGTCCGGGATGCCACGTGACCTGGATGGCTGTCTGCCTGCTTTGCCTTGTTGTTCGCCAGCCGACTAGATGGGAGAAAATGTCGTCGTTTTGCAAAGGAAAGCGTTCGCTTGCAAAGAGCCTCTGTAGTAATTGCGTGCCACCGCTGGGCCGCCTGGCACCTACACGGTAGCCAACCCTTACGGAAGGACAGCCTGTCCCATACGTTGTCGCGCGATGTCGCGGGTTCGTTACCCGCCCCGGGCGGCCGCGTTCCGAGACTGATGGAGTGCGAGAATTTCCGCATGTATATATACTTACGCATATAGGCGCACGTTTCAGTGAATCTTTCTTTCCCAGATCATCACGGCAGTGGAACCACCTTCTTTGTGAAATTGTGTCTATTGTCGACAACAAACTGTTTCGTAAGGCATTAGCTAACATTGTATAATTAGGAATTGTGAACACGTTATTTCATTTACTTGCCGTACTTACGAGCGACTAAGGGCGACACTGGTTAACATTGTACTAACAGGAATTATCAACGTGCTACTTTGTTTACATCGTCTGTTGTACTTACAAATATTGGGCAAGATAATACATAGTTTTGTATAATTAGTAATTACTAACACGCTGCATTGTTTATTTTCCATACTTTATTGTTGTACGTCCCGTTTTCCCACTCCCCTCTGTAATGCCTTCGGGCCTTGAGGGTATCATAAATAAATAACTTAATAAATAAATAATTAAATAAATAAATAAATAAATAAATAAATAAATAAATAAATGAAGCACGAGGTCGCGGGGGTCGATTTCCCTACCACGTCGACCGCATTACGATGGAGGGGGGGGGGGGCGAAACGGTCGTGTTTTTAGGCGCACGTCAAAGAACCACAAGGGCTCAGAATTGATCGGGGGTCCCCCACTACGGCGTGCGCCTCATAATCAGATCGTGGTTGTTTTAAAGAACGCCGGGCGATCGATATAGAGTCTAGGGCCCTACGGGTCACTTTTTGCGTCTAATATAGCCGCGGTATAGCTTTGCATAGTAAAACGCCATCGTTTGCTACCATCGCACTTACGTCACTCCGCAAATAGGTGTGGTGAATGCTCGTTTCTGGATGCTTGTTGGGGGCTCCTCTCGGAAAACATCTCGTTGTTGATTCTTGTTGATGGTTGGGGATTTGGAAGACCGGATAAAAACCGGATAAGTAAATGAAGGAAGGAAGGAAACACAAACAAACTAATAAGCAAGCGCGAACATTTATGTGGTCGCCTCGCTTGTGCAGGGTTCTCATTATGTTTTGTCGTTGCCTCCGTGCTCTAGTAGGTCGACGTGTTTAGTGCGACTCTCTGACATGATGTAAAGGGACTGCGCACGCGCAACAACTCCGATCGCTTCGCTTTTATTATTTGTTTATCACCGTTATTCTCCGTGCACCGCACGTGTATCCGCATACGTATGTACACTTTGTGGGCTACTAGTTACGTTTATAGTTAGCGCGCGTTGTGACTTGTTGACCGCAGTCGGCCTTGTTTGGCTCCGCGTTCGAGCAGTGACTTTTCCTTTTCGTGGCTTTCAAAACTCGGTCCTTTTTCGCGTACTCGACGACGCTTTTTTTTTTTTTACGAGTGTCGGATATCCTTTCGCTTATGTTTGGCAAGACGGCTTTGGTTTGCCTGCGGAAATAACGAGCGTCTGACGTTGTTAGATATGGAGCTGTTTCCTGCGATTACTTCGAGTTCCCCAGACCACATCGGATTGCAGCACAGCTAATTGAGGAATGCCGAAGCAGGAAAGCACATTCCAGAGGAGCGGCCGACCAAACAAGTTTAAGGCAACAAGTTCACGTGCCAACAAGTTCGTGCGCCGCCGGGATTAGCAGGTGGGCCTCCGACAATGGAGCATGAGCAGCCCTCCCCTTCTCCTCGTTCGAAGTGCATTGCCAGTCTGCGAGGCAAGACCACAGAGAGCCGCCAGGTGGGACACCGCGACACGGGCGCCTACCATTGGCTGAAAGTGGCGTCATCGGAGCGGACTCTCCCATTGGTCAAACATGACGTGACTTACAGTGCTCGAAGGGTTTATAAGAAGCCTTCCAGAGAGACCTGAGCATTCTGGGACATGCCCTGATTCCCTGATTCACCTCTCTCGAACTTCTTGCCGCGGGCCGCAGCGTCCGAGTTGCTGCTGGCCCGTAATGTCTGTACGAGTGTTACTTGTCGCTCACCTCCTTGTACATAATGTAGAATAAATCCTCCCAAGTTTTTGGTTTTCATCCCGAAGTCCGGCCTCCAACCCCTACATCTGGTTGGCAGCGGTAGGATCGCCTCCGAATACATCAGCTGGTGGCAGCGCTACGGATCAACCTTCGTCGAGAGAGATACTAAGGAACCGGGAAGAGCGAAGAAGAGAGAGCCTTCGTCGAAAGAGGTCCGAAGAAACTGGGAGTAGCGAAGAAGGAGCGAGCCTTCGACCCAGGGAGTCCGGAGGAACCGGGAACAGCGGACAAATGAACCGGATGGCAGGGTGCTGCAACCGTAAGTGAGCGCGTGGTTTTTTTCCTTATGATTCGCCAGACTCAAAGGTTGTGTGTTGAATTTTGATAGTTCTGGGAATCGGGAATTTGTTGCATTGTGTGTTTGCACAAATTAATTAAGGAAAACAGTTTTAACCACCTGTCGGGGCAGCTGCCATGGATCTTAGAAGGTTGACGAGGTTAGATTTGTTGTTGGTGTGCGACGATTTGGGAGTTGAGGCGGACGAACGGATGAAAACGCCAGCTATCATAAAGGCGATTAACGATAGTGGCAATGATGGCAAAAGCATTGAGCTTGCTTGGGAGGTGATACAGGAGCCACGGGAGCGTGTGCGTCGTGTACGTTTGCGGGAGCTTCGTGAACTTAGGAGTGAGCGTACGCGTGAAGAACGCGAGAATCAACGGAAGCAGGAGCTTCAAGAACTTACTCTTAGGTGTCAGCGTCACGAACGTGAGAATGAACGCGAACGCGAGTATCAGGAACGTAAGCTTGAGCGTGAGCAAAACTATGAGAGAGAGAAGGCAGCACTGATCAAAGAGATACAGCATTGTGATCAGTTATTGGCACAGAGACAACGGCTGTCTGAGAATTCTGTACGTAGTACAGAGCGAAAGAATGAGGCAGCATCGAGCGGATTTTCGCCAGAAGCCGACGAGAAGAGTAGTGCCTGTGAGATTAGCTGCAGATTCATAAGTAAAGGGAAAAGGCTAGCTGCTAACGATGCCTTAGTGGCAATAGAGGCCGTTAAAGGCCAGAGTGAGAGCGACGAGGTGCTGTGCCAACAGATGACTGTGGAGACAGCTAGGCCAGCTGCGAACAAATTGGCACAGTCACCGCGTGTGTGCGTCGCTGGTAAGGTTAGCGAGGTTGCTAGCGAGGAAAAGGGTACTGTTGACGCGACAGACGCGAGCACCCATGTAGAGCCAGATCTGCGTGCAGAAGTGAAGTGCGAGCTGGACGATGCAGTTGAGAATAGCTCTCGGGGTGGCGAGCTCCGTAGCTCACGAGAGAACAACTGCATTGTTCAGGGATCGGTGCGGCCCTCCGCCAGTCTAGATAGCCTAGATAGGGATGATTCAGTTGTTAATCATTCGGACTGTGCGCGTGAGACAGCGATCGATACCGACGGGCTGTGTGCCGATGCACAGCGTGAGCTGGGCAATGTAGCAGAGGGCAGTTCGCAAGAGTGCGAGTTGTCTTACTCGAGTAAAGCCTGCTGCATTTTGCCAGAGTCGGTTGAGCTGTCCGCCAGTCGAGGCAGAGAGAGTGTTTATTTAAATGTAAATCACTCAGACTGTGCGGGCAAGAGACCGATCCGGGCCGACGAAATGTGTACCGGCCAGCACGAGGCACGAGAAGGCGACATGAAGGCGAGTGCAAAGAGAAAGCGCCGTAAAAAGAAGCGCGGTAAAGACCGAAAGACGCTAATTAATGTAGCGCCGCCAAAGATGGCGAGAAACCCAAATGGGCAGGGCGCGAGGAAAAGAAAGGTGCGGTCGTCACTGACGATGTTGACGCATCCTAAACGTTCAAACCACCGGTCCAAGGGGGACCGCGAAGCATGTTCTGCACGGACGCGGACAAAGGGCACGAGGCTGTTAAACTCCTCGTCGTTCCGTAGTTCTTTTCACAGCTCAGCGTGCAGTTCGAAGAAACGCAAGGTGGCAGGACGAGACCAGGTGGGGAGTAGCGACGCGGTCAATCGAGTTCGTGTTGAAAGCGGGGCGCGGGGACGCAAATTGGCAGGAGACCGTAACGTCTTGGGGGAGCTGATAGTTAGTCAGCCCTTTTGTTGTCTCTCGGCAGCCAGAGCAGTTTTCAAGCCGCGACCAGCTCGGGGACGGCTCAGAGTAAGAGTCAGACATAAGCGTTCGGAAAAGGAGGCCAGGAGAGCGTTCGTAGAAGTAAAACGTGTTATTTTGTTTTATTTTTGAGCATCGGAAAGTTTTTCGCGAATTGAGACTAAGATTTCTTTCAATATGTAAAGGTATGAGCTTTGTTTGTGTTTTCGTTCGAGAAGCTCGAGATTTGAAAGATGCGTTTTAAGTAAACATGTAGTCTCACGAGATGCTCATTAATAAGTAGATAGGCTTTTTTTTGTGTGTGTGAGTAACCTGAAGGTCAAGGTTATCGTCGAAAGGCCTATGGTAAAGCGCGTGTGTTTTATTTAACCTTCTTTCTTTTTAAGTGTTTTGAATTTTCTAAGGTTAAGCGCGTAGATTTTCAGTGAGTGCATGATTTGCACTGAGAAGCGTTCTTAGTTCTATTAGCGCGTGTCCTGTGTGGACGGAAGGAAGCAGATTTATGACTGGTTTGCTCGTGTGTTGAGGGCAGCCGTATTCTGACTTCTCTTATAAGTACGCGTGGAACGAGTTATTAAAAGACGCATTAGTTTAAGGGTTCTGCGGAGTGTGTAAGTCCCGCAAGTTTAATTGTTCGTTTATGTCACGTGTCCTAGAGGGACTAAAGGAAGAAACGTGAGTAAGCGTAATGAAGAGTTTGCCTATGACACAAGTATGCGTTCTGAATAGTGACCACAAGGCTAGCGCGCTTGTGATTACGTACTTGTGAGGTTGACCAGATTGTTCAGTGGCACCATTACGTGCGATAAGTACGCCACTGCAATAGATTGGAAACATGCTGTTCGTGTAGTTAGGTCACTTTAGTTATGTTCGGCTGTTTTCATTTGTTGTTTGCATCGTCAACGACCCTTTTGTTTTGCAACAACAAGAGTACTCTGGTCTTGTCGGCATTCGAGGAGAAATGGATAGCTGTTTGAGGGGTGGTTACAGCTGTTTAGTCAAAATTGGGGAACTAAAAGATCAGGGTTGATTTTGACTCAGTAATAGCCTGGCGAGTCAAGGGTGAAGAGCCTGCGCTTACGCGTGGGGCAGCGCTGTGTTGTTTGGTTTGTTTGACGTCTGTTCTCCAGGGCCAAGGATCCCGAGGGTTGTCAAACGAGGCTTGACCCCAGTACCCTGCAGCTTCTTTCAGCGCTCCTCATGGCCAGCGAATTGAGTTCACCGGCCATTCAGAACAACTAGGGCGAGGACGAGCTGTTAGATATGGAGCTGTTTCCTGCGATTACTTCGAGTTCCCCAGACCACATCGGATTGCAGCACAGCTAATTGAGGAATGCCGAAGCAGGAAAGCACATTCCAGAGGAGCGGCCGAGCAAACAAGTTTAAGGCAACAAGTTCACGTGCCAACAAGTTCGTGCGCCGCCGGGATTAGCAGGTGGGCCTCCGACAATGGAGCATGAGCAGTCCTCCCCTTCTCCTCGTTCGAAGTGCATTGCCAGTCTGCGAGGCAAGACCACAGAGAGCCGCCAGGTGGGACACCGCGACACGGGCGCCTACCATTGGCTGAAAGTGGCGTCATCGGAGCGGACTCTCCCATTGGTGAAACATGACGTGACTTACAGTGCTCGAAGGGTTTATAAGAAGCCTTCCAGAGAGACCTGAGCATTCTGGGACATGCCCTGATTCCCTGATTCACCTCTCTCGAACTTCTTGCCGCGGGCCGCAGCGTCCGAGTTGCTGCTGGCCCGTAATGTCTGTACGAGTGTTACTTGTCGCTCACCTCCTTGTACATAATGTAGAATAAACCCTCCCAAGTTTTGGTTTTCATCCCGGAGTCCGTACTTCAACCCCTACAACGTGCAGCGAGCGAGGTCTGTTTCTTGTTAGAAAAATGTTTGCCTGCGCTTCGCCGTGAGAAGAGGGGGGTCACGCCTGCGCCTGTGCGCACGCATTTCTGGTTAAGGAAACGAGCCAGTTCTAAGACCGTTTCTTTATTTAGAAACACCTATATGCAGTGTGGCTTGACTAAGATATCGAAAAACTTCAAAGCTAAACGGCGTTGGTTACCGGCAAAAGCGCGACAACGGGTTTATCGTTCAGTGTTGACGGTGCGGGGGAAACAGTGCTGCCATATTGAACACGCTACGACCTCTGTGTAGGAGCACTGTGGTGATGCCAACGTTACGTGCTGCTGCAACGTCGGGACTGCTAAAGAAAACGCGAGTATCGTCTTATTGGTACTACCGATACTCGTGCTATTGTTAACTACCGACGACACAGCACGAGCCAACAACAGGAAGTGATACTGATAGAACTACGAACAACAGGTGTTCTGACCATTGGGGGTTCTGATGAGTAACACCGCGTGTTCTCGTTATAGTTCCGGCGTCGCAGCAGGACGTTGTATTGCCGCCACACAGGTCTAGCGTTCTTCGTGTTATCGGTGGAACACGTGGTTCGTATAACGTGTTGCGAATAAAACTTCGTATTATCCGAGGTCCAGTCCTACAAAACTTCGTGTTATCCGAGGTCCAGTCACGCGGCATCCCGATGTTGTAGCTCACCGTAGGTGCGTCGCTTCAAGCAATTTAAATTCGTCTATAGTAGGGTCATCCTCCCACCTCCCCCTACAACCCCCCCCCCCCCCCCAAACGCGCGCGCACTTATTTTTCTCGCCAATGTGCTTGTCCATGGCCTCGCCATGATTAGAGCAATGAACGAATCTTTCTCGCGGAGGCTATGCCGAACTGGGCCTTTAGTGGTTGTTTTAATTGCCAAATTCAAACTCCAATGTAAAGGTCCACTCAAGCGGTGGATGAAGCCGGATTCGTTCTGGCCGCTCGCAGAAACCCGGTTTCGGAACCCCGCTGGTCTATATATAATATACGCACTCGAGGTTCGCGCCACGTAGCTGCACGCTCCTCGCAGTGTGTATGCTCCAGTAAATGCCGGTGGACGCGAGTTCGGTGGTCTGCAAGCCTTTGTTTAACATGTGCCCCTCCCCCTCCTCCTCGACTCCCTCGGTGTTTCTTCGCCATCCCCGTGCCCTCATCGAAAGCACCCGGCGCCGAGAAACCATTTACGTGTCCCGAAATACACGCCGCCGCTGCTCGAGTGATCGGGGTCGCCCCCCCCCCTCCCACCCCCCCATTCCCTCCGCTCCCTCCCTCAGGTACAGGGATACAGGGCATACTTGAAGGGCTTACACCGAAGCCCTGCACAGCGCCCGCCCAGGCTTTGTGTGCTGCGACGGTTCCGGCCCGTACGCCTATTTCTCTCCTTGCACGTGTGTGTGTGTGTGTGTGTGTGTGTGTGTGTGTGTGTGTGTTCGCGTTAGTTTTCGCTTCAGGTCAGCTGGGCGGGCACAGATGCGGTCTGCCGTTCGTCACTGCCGTTTTTCTCTCGACGGCGAACTTTGGTTTTACTGGTTGGCTTGCGCGCGAGCGATTTGACGCGGCCCGTGTGGCAGGCTTGATGCGTAACTCGTTTTGTCTGCTCCCAGTTATTTCGGGCGTGGTTGTGATTGGACGTGTGTCTCTTTTTTTTTTCGGTGATGCAATTCCCCGCGCTTTTGTTGGAAGGGGTGTAAAACTAAAAAAACAAACAAAAAAAAGATTGCCCAGAAATTGTCGGAGAGTGACAGCTCAAATCGCGTGACGTAACCTCCCAGTAGACGAAGCTATCGCAATCCGCGTTTTTCGCTTCACGTAGTTGCAGCCGGCCCCGCCAAACGAGCTGTCGATCGAGTTTCAGCAACGGAGCGTTAATCCGCGCACCTTGTATACATACAGCATCCCGTGGAAACGGGGGCGCGCATCTAAAGCTACACGCGTTCCCACGGCGCCGCACAAACACCTAAATCGGGCGATTCCATTTCACGCCGAAGTTAAGCGGTGCCCTTGCTTTTTTTTTTCTTTTTTTTTCACTCTCGTCGCTGGCCGCAGCCTTGTCTTGCACGCGCGCGAGCTGTTCCCCCAGTGCCTCTTCTGGCGCGACGCCAGGCATCGTGGATGCCGCCACGCGCCATGCCGCCCCAGCGCGTGCGGCGGTCGAGATCGCGATTGCCGAGCCGTCGCGCTGGCGCTGCTTGTCGAGCGTGGCTATAAATGGCGCGCCGTATTCGCCCAGGCGACCGCCGTCGAGATGTACTTACTGCGTGCATGCGTATGTACTTCGCGGCGAGAAGTGAGGCGGTGGGGGAGGGGACGTGTGTCTGTGAATGCCGCCCGGCTGCCGTCTCCCCTAGCGACCGTTCGCTACCCTTTTCGCGCGGTTTGCCCCCCGTGGCTTTGAGACTCGCAGGAACGCGAGCGTAATAATTAGTCCGAGACGTTAGAGGACTTGAGAAGTATGCGGGACCGTTAGCTTGATTTCGATGTTGCCCGAGGTATTCCGCCCGAGTAATTTGGAATTTCGTCGTGGTTACGATTGCGCTTCGGCGAACGCAGAGGACACGATCACTTTGGGAAGGGGTGGGAGCTGGCGCAACAGAGGGCTCGTTGTGCGGGGGACGTATAGGATTGCCTGAAGATGAGGATGATGATTTGGCACTTGCTCGCAGCCACTTCATCACGCAGATAAATAGAAATCTGCGGAATCTAAGCTGCTCCTCTGTGGGAGGCGGGGGGTGGGACGAGAGGGGTGGTGGGGGCTTCATACATTTCGGCGAGGTGTTCGAGTTCAGTATAGCGATACCAGCAGTATGTACCCTGTAGCGCAAAATGCGTACAGACGGCGACAGGAGAGACGGGGACGCATATTTTTTTCTATTTTTGTCGCCGTCCGTGTGTCGTTTGCGCTACAGTGTACGTGATTCCGTACCAACTAGTCAGTTGATCCTTTCGAACTTCGTACCAGTATTCGTGGAGGCATTTCGTAGTCAAAGCGGAGGTGAAGCGTAGGCGAATATCTGACAATATTTAGAAGATTCTACAGCTCCAGTGATTATTCGCAAAGAAAAATGACAAAATGCCGCTTACATTCAAACGGACTTACTAAATCTCCTATCGCCTTTGCTCTGGCTTCTCAAGCCAACATAGCCGGCTTGCTTTGCTTGAGGCAGCGGCTTGTCTTCATTGCTGCTTCGAATTGATTCCGGTGGAATGCCATAGAAACTTATACTTAGAAAACAGAGGCTTTATATACAGAATATTAAAAGCAGCTATCTACTACGTAACTGACGCATTCAAATCTACGGAGGTACCGCTCATACGACCAGAACACTCGTGAGGGGTCGGGATCTCGGTTATAACACCTCGTTGGCTCCTCGTGGAACACCGAATCGCGTTACACCAGCGACCTTATTGAGCCATCCGGGATTTTACATGCACGTGGCCATTTCTCCCTCCATCTTTACGTTGTTCAGAACGCTGACGGAGGAAAAAAAAGAAAGAAAAGAAATGCCATACTCTGTTCCACCGTAACTGGGCAAACGGGAAAGGGCTGTGGGCGCTGTGGGTCAATAGTAGAGACTTTAAGTGTGTCCTCTATTCCGGCAAACCGGGGCGGTTTTGGCGGATTACCGGATGGTCGGGTGCGTAGACGTGAGAGGCCGGAGCGGTGCAGCCGCCTGGTGTTGCAGAGCTCAATCAGACAAACTCAAAGCTAAAATTGCAGTAACCTATCTTATTCTGCTTCGCCGCTGGTGCAAATTTTCGGCAGCGGCGCAGTGGAGTTCACAATTACCCCGCTGTCGAGAACTTACACCCCAGCTAAGAACATATAGTAATTGGCTCTGTGTTCAGGTGGTTGAGCTTTGCGCCACCAGCTGGCGCCACCAAGCTGGCCGCTCACGCTTACGCCCCCGACCATCCCGTAATCCGCCCAAACCGCCCCGGTTTGCCGGAATAGCGCACACGCTAAAAGTCTCTAGTATCGTTGTAGAACGCCATGTGACCTCTACCAGTGTACCACACCGCCCGTTGCCTCGCCGGGTATCGAAGTGGGAATTGTCGTCTGAAATGACATGGCTTTGTGTTTGCGATCGTGTTCAAAATCTTCGTGTTTGTCTTAATTGCTAGAATTATGCAGCGGAACTTACGCAGCGAAACTTAGCATTCGTGAAGATTATTGTTTGCAGATTCTGTCGCCTCAAACATTACAAGACATTTACTTCTTGTTCTCCGTCAAAATAGGGATAGTAACAGGAGGTGCACATGTGGCCGTTCGAAAACGAGCGAAAAAAAAGAAAAAGCTTAAACGAAACTGAATCCTATCAAGAGGTGTCGGCGGTTAAGAATAAAACAAATGGGAAATGAAAGCATTCACTAAAAGTGCACGTATTGTCGAGAAATAAGAGAGAGAGAGAGAGAGAGAGAGAAAACATAGTGATGAAATATCAAATGCCCCGACAAGAAAAGCAAATAAGAAAGAATAACAATAAGAAATAAAAAAAATATCTACAATCAAATTCGGCTAAAGATGATAATAAATTCATTATTAAAAGTAAATAAAATACGGCTTGTACGTATACGGATACAAAGAACTTTATTAAAAGGATCCTGAGAAGCGCCGTCCCTTAGGGCGACACCGCGGGCCTCTCCCGCGTGGGGACAGTTATGCCTAACCTAACAGCCGCATCGCAGGCTCTCTGGACAGTCCAAAGCTGACGATGGTATTCCGAGCTCTTGATGGCCGAGTTCCACTTCTGTTCAGTGATGTCCTTATCCTCTAGCAACGAGGGACATCGCCAGAGCACTTGATCTAAATTGCATGTCCCCCCGCAACTAGGACACTGTGAGCTAAAAATGTCCGGGAATAAACAGTGCATGAAAGCCAGACTAGGATAAGAGCTAGTCTGAAGCATCCTAAGGGTTATAGCTTGAGGTCTTGTCAGCTTTTTATGTGGTGGAGGAAAGATTGTTCTTTCCAGATAGAAATATTATGTGAATTCATTAAAGGTGAGTAGAGTGTCCCGGAACTTTTGGACATTAGGCTGTGACAAGGCTCCTTTTTCTGCGCTGAGAGTTAGTACCTGGGAGTGGGCAATGCCGTTAAGGTTGGTGAACGAGTCCAGATTTAGGCCCGAGCGTGCCGGAAATCAAGTAATCGTATGTGAAGTGATTGCCCTGTTCCTGAAAATACTATGGGCCTATTTAGCGGTGGAGCCCAAGGCGAACGCCCTGACTGCCGGTCTTGAGCCTGTGTATATTTGCGTTCTGTTGTCGTCCAAAAGAGCCAAAGCAATAGCAACCTGCTCCGCTTTAGAAGAGGTCCCAGCCACCGAGGCTACCGTAACAGCATGGCCTCTGTGATATATGGCCACTATGGCAAAGTGAGACGAGCGGTCATATTGAGTCGTATTCACAAAGCATACCGACTGGGGTTCGTCCTTGATCTTCTTCAAAATCGCAATCATCCTGGCCCCACGCCTTCTCCCGTTGTGCTGCGGGTGTACATTGCGAGGGATTAACGCAACGTAAATGCTTTCTCTTTGCTCGTTGGTGACTCCATGCCTTCGCTCTCCAGCAAGTAGTGGGTTAAGGCCCAGGATGACCAAAATTCCGGCGAAGAGCAGGACAGCCGAGTCAGTTGAGCCGATTCCTGCGCCTCGATCATCTCCTCCAATGAATTGTGTTCTCCCAGTTGATAGAGGCGTTCTGTACTGGCGGTTATGGGGATGCCGAGTACCCTTTCGATGCTTTTCCGTACGAGGATGTTCAACTGATTTTTCTCAGAAGTGTGCCAATTGTGCATAACTGCTACATAAATGATGTGGCTCATAAGGAAGGCGTGGAAACGCCTGAGCAGATTGTCTTCCTTCAAGCCTCCCCTTCTGTTAGAGACTCTGTTTACGAGCCTAATTAAATTTTATTTTTCGTGGTGATTCTAGCGAACGTGAGGCTGTTGGACCCATTTGATTCAATAACCGTACCTAATACACGGATAGAGTCGACTCTGGGAAAGAGGCTTCCATCACGTGTAACTAGATTGATATCAACGTCCGAGAGCGGCTTCCAACCCTTAGGCTGGGGGCCCCTTCTGATTGGCCTGTAAAGGAGTAGCTCGGATTTACTAGGCGAACATCTCAGTCCCGTGTTTTCCAGATATGACTCGACCTCATCTATTGCCGTCTGGAGACCTGTTTCATTGCAACCTCCCCTTCGCTTTCTTTGGTGCACCAGATGGTTATATCATCTGCATAAAGCATGTGACTGACCCCACCAATGGCAGAGAGCTTTTCCGAGAGGTCTCTCATCGCTATGTTCAAGAAAAGTGGAGACACCACCGCCCCTTGCGGCGTGCCCCTAGGTCCGAGCTCGAATGCCTCTTGTCTTGAGATCACCGACCTTGAGTGTCGCCTGCCTCCCCTTGAGTAATGAGCTTATATAGTTATAAAAGGCAGCACCCAGATTGAGCTCCGATATGGCATTCAGAATGCGAACGTGCGACGCATTGTCAAAAGCATTCTCCAGATATAAACTCAGGATAGCCCTGACATCCCTGTTTGCGTTGTGGATGACTTGGCATACGGCTTGTAAGAAAAATATTAATCTGGGCTGGGGATAAAATTAGTTTTACAATTTTTAATCACGTTGCGTTATAGAGTTTAGTTGCACTTTCAAGCAGTCGACACGCTACGTAGCGTTGATTCCTCTTTCCAGGATTGACAGCGCCGGCGCTCACGTTAAGGCAACGTTAAGGCCACTGCGGCGAGAGCGGAAACTTCGCCGACCGTGCGATTTCCGTACGATCGGGACAGCCTTGAGAAAGACAGTGAGCGCGACGCCCGATCTCGGAGGCCATGGCCCAACTTTCTTGCTTTAAACTGAAAGCCAGGTGGCGTCGCATGCATAAAAAATTACCGACGATTACGTTACTTCCTAATGCGAAATTTGAGCGCAGCAAATAAGCTGTTTCACCTTTTCGATAGATTGAGGCAAAGAAATCGAGCAACACATGTATGCGCTATCACAGAATTTTTTTTTTATTTTTCACACGTATTCCTTTAACAAAGACTGCACTAACAGTTCTTGACAGTCATGAAGGAAGCTTTGTGGTCGGAGAAATAGACTGATATATGTTCGACTTGGTACACCAATGCTTGATTCTCAAAGACGAGATCTATACAAGTGCCTCGCGAGGTTGTCACAGCCGTGGGACGCGTTACGAGCGAGAGGAACGGGATGTTCTCCCGCATAAGTGTTAGGAAATTACTGTTTGTCTTTATGTCAACATTAAAGTCCCCCACTACTAACATCGGTGTGGATCGATGGACGGTTAATGCGAGTTACAGGAAGTGCACGACGTCTTTCGTGAGTGCGGTAGCGGACTCACGAAAGCGGTATCAGTCGGTCGCTGCTAGCGCTGGGGGGATGAAAGGGGGGCGGAGCTGGTTACGAGACCGACGATAACGCCGACGACGACGCGAAACCCAGGAACGGACGCCAAAGAGCCATTTGTGTAGCCAGCCCTCCTCCACAGTCTCTCCTCCTCCCTTCCATCATCCTCCCTCGCCCGGAGAGCCGACAGCGCGCATGCGCGGCGGCGGAGCAGATTCGTCGGCGAGCTGGTTACGAGGCCGACGACAACGCCGACGACGACGCCGACGACGACGCGAAACCCAGGAACGGACGCCAAAGAGCTGCGCTCTAAAATATCTTTTAAGTGAACTTATAGCTCAGAAATTGCCCGATGACTGGCCCGATGAGTGCGTTGTTTCTGTCAAAAGGGATTAGGAAGCAAACATTATGCAGATTCCACGCACTGTGGGAATCGATGTAAGCGAAGCTTCCCGTGCTGGATGCTTTGATCGACTATAATCAGCGGTGGTGTAAACGGCTAAAGCTTAATTTCTTCATCGTTTAGGCTAACGCAAGAGTGGTGAGTTGAAGTTAAACTTTATCTTGCGTGCACCACTGCTGTTTGCCTGCGTAGTACACAGAACACACAGGGAGAGGTGTTTGCTTGGGGCGTTGCTGGGCGCCATATTTTATAACTTTTGAGAGGGTTGAGCGTCGTCATTTCCTCACATGGCACATCACATTGTGGCAGAAGCACTAAGCTTGAATTGGATTACGGGGCTGAACGTGCCAAAAACACACTCGGATTATGAGGCAAGCCGTAGTGGCGGACTCCGGATTAATTTTGACACCGTGATGTTCTTTAGCGTGTCCCAAAATCTAAGTGCACATGCGTTTTCTATTTTGCTTGAGTCGAAATGCGGCTGCCGCTGTTGGGATCAAATCCATGACCTCTAGCGATGCCATAGCTGCAAAGCTAACGCGGTGGCTATAGAATGGTTGATTTGAGGGTCGACCGCTTCCGTAGTGTCTCCTGGAGCCTCCGGTGCGCTTTAATTAATGCGGCTCTGCTTCTGCACGCCCTGCATAAGTTGCCCGCTTGACATATTTGCATAGCGTTTACTTTTCAGAAATAGCAACGTACTGTGCCGTATCTTGAACTTAAGCTTATCCTGTTTCCCCGCAACCGCTGTCGTATAGTAGTGAGGTTTCCTTGCCTTCTCACGTCACCTCCCCCTTATATTGGAACTGCCTCTTCTCTCTCTCCTTCTCTCTACAGTTATATCTGCGACCCCTCTGGCCTCGCACGTTAGTAGAAAGGGAAGCGCTGCAGTCTCTGCAATGCTTCTGAGGGGAGTCACGGATAATTACAGCTGCCAAGCGACTAATTTGGCGACGGCCAGGGAGCTCCAGAGCGCATTGTGCACATTCGACGTGGTGGGGTGAAAACGAGTTTCTCCCGTCGCCTTTCCTCTCTTACTCGCCCCTGTCATCTATACACATGCACTGAACCACCTCCCGACGCGGTGTGCGCGACAGCAGCAGCCCACAGCAGTAGCGGGAAAGTGGATGAAAGAAGCAAAGAACGCTTCGTTATATAAAAACAATAATAGTAATAAAAAAGCACCGCAACTATGTTCAAGAAGTGCATGACTTTCTTCACCAAGCCTATAGTCGGATACAACTTTAGAAAAAAGGGAGGCCCCGCCCAGATGACCGAAGCGGCGAAGTCACCGGCCATCCGGCGCATGACGTCGGTCCAGAGTGCGCGCCCATTGGTGGATGCTCGTGTGCATCCGCCTCGGAGGAGTAAACGCCCCCTTTTTTCTAAAGTTGTATCCTACTATAGGTGGTGTTGCTTCAGCCTGGAGTGAGGAGGTCTCGCGAACATTCGCCATTTGCTGAGTTACGGTACAAAGTGTGGCCGCTCGTGCCACGACGTCTGCGCGCAACCTTCGAAGGCGAATTTAGCGCGTGACGCTGAAACGTGAATACGCGAGACGCTTCACACCGCACTCGCTATAAACGCGCCGCACCCGTTCTCCGAAAACTTACGCGGACAAGGTGGCAACAAGCGCCGAACAGTGTGGAGCGCAGGAACCCACAGATCAAGGGTTATGGTTAACAATGGCGACCTGTTCTTGAAAGCATTCTTCTACAAATTACATCGAAACGGTGCTACACACACTGGTCAGTGTCCTTCTACGTGGCGCCGTTTCGAAGAAATGAACCCTCACCAGCTCGCCCAGCTGTTAGTTCTCCAGCACGTGTCTAGTGGCGAATTCGGCAAACCTCACCGGCGAGCACCGCGGGGCGCCTTGGGGCGACGATTGTTGGGTGATTACAAAGACGGCGCCGAATAAAACAACACACGAAGAAAGGGGACACGAGACAGCACCCCCTTCCAGTCCCCACAGTCCCCCTTCTTCGTGTGTTGTTTTATTCGGCGCCGTCCTTGTAATCATGCTTACCCAACTAGCCCACCAACACATGCTCAGATTGGGTGAAACGGCCCATTTGGGGCATCCCCGGTGCGGCTTGCCGAATTCGCCGGAAGTCTATAGATACGCGACCGTGTATTGCGTTCAGCCGAATGCGGCCGCCGTGGCCGGTATAGCCGAACTACTCGCGAACGCCAAGCCACAGAGGTAATCGCGCCGGGTCTTTGGCATTCCCCCGCGCTGCTGGTTCAAGTCCGGCGGCGTGGAACGTCGATAGGCTTTGACACGGGCCGCCGGTTGGGAGCGTTTCGAGCTCGAGGCGCGATGGTGCCCTTTTGGACTCTCGCCGGGGGGGGGGGGGGGGTCGCGCGGGCCGCGCGAATCTGGCAACAAGTGCTCGGCCTTATCGCGCTCGCTGGGCTTCGTTCTCTGTCTTTTTTTTTTATTACTTCTTTCCGTTTGCTCTGCCCCTTCTCTCTCTCTCTCTCTCTCTCTCTCTCTCTCTCTCTCTCTCTATCCGATAACGGCTCGCACTTGAGTTCCAGGCCCGCTCTCGTCCCGAGGGCCAGCCTCGCGATTGCGCGTGGCCGCGATACTCCCCTCCCCCTCCGCTCCCCCCTCCCCCCTTCGCGCTTGTCTTATCAGCCGCGTTTGTCGGCCGCTTGCCTCCGCGTTCCTGGGCGCCTAGCCTCGCCGTCGCCGCACGCGGTCAGTCTGCGCGCGACGCGTTAACGCAGCCCCAACGAGCGCGCACCGTGTTGTTTGCAACGCCAAACTCGCTTCGTTCTGGTCTCGACGACTGTTTTATTTCTTTTGTTTCTTTCTTTCTCGCCGTCCGTCAAGAAGAGCGTGTTGTGTGCGCGAACCCCCATAGGCCTGTCTGGAATCACGTGGACACCGCGTCGTTCTTTCTGGCCGGCCCCCGCCTTGCGATTCTGCATCGTGCACGTGGTGGTGAATGTGAACAGCGGAAGAAGCCGTGTTCCGAGTGTCGTGGGGCCACGCTTTGTTCAACGCTCGGATATCGCCCCCCCCCCTTCTCCTCCCCCCGTTTCCCTCCTCTCCAACCGCGTACACTGCCGTCGCCTGTTGTGTGCCTTATCTGCGGCTCTTTTGTCTCAAGCGATCACGAGTTAACGCCGTGCGCAGCCTCCTCGCGACCGGAGCTGATTATCAATCGCGTTCGACGGGCCGATCGGTGGGCGGCTTTTCTAGGCCTTACGCCCCCGCTATTGTCCTCCTCATAGGCTCGTGGTGTGTCCTGCGTTTTCTACGACTGGTCGTTTGTCGTTACGTATTGTTTTACTTTCTTCTTCTATTCATATTGCGAATCGCGCTGCACTGGCTACTGTTCTTCTGTGTGTGGTGAACGTCTGTCACGTTAATGTCGCAACTCGTGACTGTTACGGTGTGTTCCACCTGATCGTCGCTGTTCGGATCGTCGCGTCTTCCCGCCCTCGCTGTGTGTCGTGGCCGCCGGAAGGGAATCGCGAACACGTGGTGGCGCATTCTTTTCCTCGGACTCGGGGCGAAACTGCTGGGCCACGTCGTCGAAGCCACCACCCTCTCGCGCCGAGATTTTTTTCCCTCGAGTGACGCTTTCACCGCACAGCGTTGCGCCGTGAATGTGGACTGTCGTGGAAACCCAGGAATACATCCGAAGACGCCGTCCAGTTAACCCGAACGGACCACTGACCCAAGTTTGCGGCGGCTGCTGCTGCTTCCTTTGTGACCGCTACTTCCACTGCTGCTGCTGCTGTGACGCTGTAACACCCGTCCTCCTTTTGTTGTCCTGTGTTCCAACTCTCGTTGCCCGCCTCAAAAAAAAGTATACCTCGTCGTCGCTGCCTGTCCTGTGGCCGTTCTTTGTGCGGGGGTGTGACTGTGCGAAGGCATGACCGATAAGGAGATTGCCAAAATAGAAGCGATCGTGGAACGTATTTGTCCGAGGTGAGTGGGCGTCCCCTCCCCAAGCTTTTTTTTCGTTCCCTTGTTTTTTTCTTCGGCTTGTTCGTGCCTTATTACTTATTGTCTCACGTTTTATTCGTGCCTTCCGTACCGAAGTTGTCATGTGGCGGTGTGTGTTTGCGCGGACCCTGGCGTGTGAGATAAGCCAACAACGCATGCACTGGCTGTTTCTGTGCCGTCTGGAACGCGCTGTGCTAAGCCTATCGACACCCGCTTCCGAACGTATCGCGAACGTAAGAGAAAATGGCACGTGTTTGCGTCAGTCGGGAACGATGTTAATTTCCACGTGCTTCTATAGATGGACGACGGAGTGCAACGTTCCCCCCATCGCGTGCGTAGCTTAAACGGCAGCGCAAACCACGCAAGTAGTGCAGTACCGCGAAAACTGCGCTGAAATAAAGATCTCAAGTGCCACGAACTGGGCGGATGTGCTTTAACAGCACGTGCCTTAACAGCATGTGCGGTTCGATCAACTATAGCCAAAGTAACAGTTCTATTACAGTGCCCTTGTTTTGCACGTCGTGATTGTTCTTGCTCGTTGTTAACTGTGATGTCGACCATACACGGTTCTCTTGTCGAGGTTGGTGTTGTGGAAGATCAGTGATGAGGGACGACGAATTATTCTCGACTGTGTGATCTGTGCCGACTTAATTTGAATCGTGTTGCGCTGCGCGTGGGTGCGGTACGCCTGCGCTACAGCTGGTCGTTGTCGGCGGAGTCACGTGACGTTTAACTGGTCGATAGGTGCTTTCGCGAGGGTTTGCGGCAGGCACGCCAGAAACGGGAAAGAAAAATCACTGTGTTTGTGATCACACGAATTTGCGCTACGTCAACCTACGGCAGCTGTGCTGTTCTGCTACTAGGTTACTGGCAGTGGTGGAGGCGCTTATACGGGATGGTGCATCGTTAGCAATAAAGAGGCAGTACTTCGTAAGGTCGTGAGGTGCAGTGTCGTAGCTTGTAATGTGTTGCAAGGCAGCATTAGTAGATCATAGGTCGATCACAATAGGGTATTTCAGCGTTCCACCGTAACCGATAGCGTCGCCCATTGACAGCACGCGCGGTTTGGTGAAAGTGGTAGCGGTACAGCGGCAACGGTGTTCTAAAACACTCTGATATCGAGAACGTTTAAGTGTGATCATTCTCTTAATCATAAACACAGAACTGGAACGCATAAAAGTGTACTTCATAAACACATGCGTGCAGGTTAGTTGAATAGACATGTTCTTGTGTGCGTGTAGTGCAGCGCGTGCTTCGTCCATTATTCGTACGCGGTGCAGAACATGCAAGCGCATTAGCTTTCATAGCCATGGACTCCGAGACGCAATCTCGGAGGTCACGTTATAGCTCTGCTTAGTTGAGCAGAACGTCCCGAGATGTCGCCACCAGCGCTACCTCGGTTTCCCATGTCGCCTTTGTTGTGCTATCCCTGAAATGGTAATACGGCTGCGGACTGGCTGAAACTCATTAGCGCCGGAAAATGTTGTACTTGTCTGCTGGACGGCAAAGTACTTCGGAGCGACCGGCTCCAAAGCAGCTGCGAGCGGCGGTTGTTTATCGCTGCCCGCCGTATCTAATCTTTGTGCTGCGGTCGCCGGGCAGGGCCGCGGACGATAACAGGCGTCTCTGTGGGGCTGGACGGCCGCCCGGCCGCCGCATGTCGTGGACTTGCCGTTATCGCCCCGACAAGTTGGCGCTGAAAAGGCTGGAAAGAGAAAAAAAAAAAGGCACGGTTACATTCGACGGTGACGCCTAAGAGAATTGGGATTCTATTCGCTATAATAATAATAATAATAATAATAATAATAATAATAATAATAATAATAATAATAATAATAATAATACATGTATTGGCCGAGAACACCTGCAGATGCGAAAGTCTGGCTTACAATAGTCAGTACTTAGTTGGCGGCGCCTTCCTGAGAGTAAAAACAAAACCCAAATCCATATTTCCGAGGGACAAGAATTATAAGCTGAAAGCAATATGGGTAATAGGTTCAATACACAAATGTGTCAATGTTTACAGAAATCCTACGAATTACGATTAGGTGAAAATAGGCCGAAATGGCTCCCAATTTTCTTTTAGCGATGGTTTACGAACTCGCCCGGCAAGCACATTTTGCGTTGTATACGAGTTCACAATTTCACATTGGAAATGAATGCTTAGCTTGACGTGTTCGTGTTGCCATTGCGGATTTTTTAAAAAGCTTTTCTGCGGCTTCAACAATTGAGAGCATGGCATCGATAAATCTCGCCGATAGCTCAACCTGCCAAATTGAGAACTCGTGTACCTCGTCTTACCGCGTTGCTTGGGATTTCTCCAGGTTTGTTTATCATGTGCAGCAAAGTTCACATTTGGGCGAGTTCTGTGCGGAACCATGGTGAAATTAAGGCGGCGTGACAAATGCCAAGAATAGACAGCGCACGCACTTACTATTCTTACTGTAGTTTATTCGAACAAGTGTTTGAAAGCGAGCTGTACTAACTGCGCAGTCACAAAATTGTACGAAATCCGCTTGGCATTGGCGAAAGTCAGCGAAAACACGAACAAACGGAGCGAACGGATATAACAAGCACGAGATGTGCACGTGCCAAAATTTAAAAAAAAAAAACGCGTCATTATGGAAGGGCATCGAGGAAATTCATCAGACCGGGCGTTAATGCCGCTTACGGCGCGCTTCTAACGTAGACCAGCTTTCTGCATAAAAAAAAAGTTTGTATTACGTTCCGCGCCAATTAAAGCAAAGCGTAGTACGATTCGTTGAATGCACCAAGTTTCCCGCGCGCAACGGTTGAACACGGCATCGCTAGATGTCGCCACCGGCGTTGCTGCGTAGCGGGAGAGGTTTTGCCGCCATTCCGCTATGCATCCGCGCGATGGCGCATAACTCTCGAGTATGGTTGAACAGTTACCCGAGGAGGATTAACCATTACAACCAAAATTTTTGAAAACGTACCACATTTCGCATGTTTCTTTTTGTACTCGCGATATTTTCTATGCCATTCTGATTCAGAAAATATAATAATGCTCGATTGGTTTCTGGATACAAATTTTTAAAAAATAATTAAAAAGTAGTTTGAAGGGCAGCTTTCCGTCAATGCTGACCGTAACTGTTATTTGGCGGTGGGAGCAGCGCAACATCGGGCTGGACAAGTGTGACCCGTCATTGATGACATTGGCACAACCTCGCATAACGCTTCCCCCCCCCCCTCCCCCTCTCCCCCCGGTCCCCAATGCCGAGTATCGCTCGGGATATTAGAGACTTTTAGCCTATCCGCTATTACGGTAAACGGGAGCGGTTTGGGCGGATTGCCGGATTTGCGGGGGCGTAAACGTGAGCGGCCAGAGCGGTCCAGCCGCCTGGTAGCGTAGAGTTCAGCCAGACAAACACAGAGCTAAAACTGCAGTAACCCACTATATCCTGCTTGGCTACTGGTGCAAATTTTTGGCAGCGGCGTAATTGTGAACATGATTACGCAACTGTCAAAATTTTACACCGGCAGCCAAGCAGAATATGGTAATTAGCTTTGTGTTTGTGTGGTTGAGCTTTGCGCCACCAGTCTGGCCGCTCACGTTTACGCCCCCGCTAAACCGGCAAACCGCCCGCGCTTGCCGGAATACCGAACACGCTAAACGTCTCTATTATGTGTTGGATGGCTAAAAGGCGGAATCGTAAGCGAAATGTGTGAATGCGTTGTAATTGGTCGGTATATTTCGTAACTGGCACACCTCTACCGGTACGTTGATGACACGCTATCCAACTCATCCGCGCTGCCCCAAGTGGGGTTGATGGGCGCACAGTACCGGCTGTCTCGGGAGTGTAAGGCAGCGTTTAAGTGGCCTGCTCGAGATGTTCTTCTGGTGGCAAAGAGAGAGATAAGAGGAGCGTGGCTCGGGCGCCGGAGTTGGTCGACTGTGTTAATGAGGACAGATTACCTCGCACCATTTAACGACTGCGCGTGGAAAGAGGCGTCAGGAAGAGACTCTCCTCTGTTGGTCGGAGGAGCAACGACAAAGGAAAAAAAAATAAAGAGTAGTGCTTGTTTTATTTTCTTGTGAATAATTGAGGTGATTCTGCGGGCTTGCCGTGCTGTACGCGATGAAATTAGCTTTTGATTTTTAGGGCAGACAATCTGGAAAAAAAAAAAAGTGCCCTAAGTGGTTTTGGGGTTTGGTAAGTTACTACATAAGGGTAATCGGACTACATTAGCTGGCCTTACGGAGAAATAGATGTAGAAGCCGATGGGAGAAAGTGGATATGGTTATGGTTCTGTACTCTCCCTCTCAGTTTCCTTACAATGTATAAGGAAACCCAGCGCTCAGTGTCAGCCAATCAGAAACGAGAGCCGGCTGCGTGGAGGCGGGACAATCTTGAGGGAACTTCGCTGTGCGCTTACGACGAAAAAGGCTCGGTAACAGTTTGTCACGCATTTCCCGACAGCTCACGTCCCAGGTTTAGTGCGGCGAAAGAAAACAGGCCGCACGTTCTCCCTGCCAATCAGGAACGAGTAACGTCGTCGTAGTAGTAATAGTAGTAGTGGTGGTGTTAGTAGTGATTAGTTCACTTTTAAAACGGGAAAAGAAATTTGAGCTTGCCGCACTGTAACAAATCTAGCAGAACTGGTGCAGCCCGAACGAAGGCCAGCAGATAAGATTGTGTAAAAGAACGTAAAAGTAAAGGTTGGGTGGGGGGGGGGGGGGAGGGAGGAGGCATAGAGGATACGTACGACGTATAAAACGGCTCTCTACATGCTACTGTGTGCGTAAAAGGACACGTAAAAAAGCGTTCGCCTTAGCGTATTTTGTCGTTGCACTGAGCGTCTGTATATTGGAAGAGAATACAGGCTCGATCGTGCGTTGGCCGTCGCTCGTCCTCGTGTTCCGTCGACGTTGTCCTGACGGTGACGCGGTGAAAAGCCGAAGTTTCGTTCTGCCTTATCAGACATCATCACTCCCGGATACAATTAACTAATCAATTTTGCTATACTAACTAACCATAGCTTGCTGCATTGTTATTTACTTGTGTATGTTTTTTACCCTCTACCCTCTGTATTACTTCGGTCTTGAGGGTGCAATAAAATAAAAAATTAAAAAAACGTCGTCGACTCGGGCCGCCGTGAGCCGATGCAAGCACAGCGAAATGCCGTTGTAACCATGTTGCCTGATTCGAAAAGCTACTTGTAGCGAAGTATTCCCCCCCCCCCTTTCCCCCGCCGTCTATTTCCAAACAGCTGAACACTTTTCTTTTTTCGCGTGTATGTTGCGTTACTGGTGAAACTTACACGGCAGGCTTCGGAAATCGCGTGTGTAAATGTTGTTGGACTCCCTTTTTATCCTGGCTCTATTATTATGCAGGGGGTAGATTGCCTTCGATAGAAGTGGTAATAAGAAACAGGGGCAGTGCTTCCACGAAGGGGAGTGAATGAGTCGCCGAAGAAGGGAAAAAAAAAGAGGATGGGGATGTGTTGGGAAGAAGTTGGGGAGGGGGGGGGGGTAAGGATGCGCAGGCGCGCCAGACGCTGTCTCCTACCACTGGTACATGTATGCAAGGATACCTGTGGATGGCGTTGATCGGATATATCGCCGATTTTCGGCGTTCGTCTTTAACCTGGCCACCGCATCGCCATGCCTGACCGGGCTCTCTTTCATGGAGATAAAAGAGGTAAAAAAAATAAATGAAAATGATGGAACGAGGGAAAAGCGGAACAAACGCGTGGTGGCGCGGGCTAGCTGCTTTGCTATGCAAATGGCTTTTCATTAGGGAAATGATGTTGTCCCTGCTATAAGTTGAAACGCGTTATCGCCGATGTACACGGCTCGGCCCTTGTCTGCTTTCGCTTCGATGCGCAGCTTCGCCAGCTTTTCGGGCGTGCGGATGCTTCCTTCTCTTTCTCTCTCACTCTGTCTGGCGTGAACTGTGTGCTTTTGTCTTCGATTCGGCCATTCGCCTTCCTTTATTCCGGCTTCGGTCTGGCTCGCTCTCCCGCGTGAAAGCTAATTTCTGATCCGCCTGAGCGCCCGCGCGTCCTGCCGTTATAAGTTGCGAAGTTTCTGCCTTTCTCTTTATTATAGTCAATTGAGTGAATAAATAATTCACTTCTGAACTGCCACTACTGTCGTTTTTTTTAGCGCTCGTTTCGCTTCCTCATAACGCGCCGTCTTTGTATGTGTGTGTTGTGGTTCTTTCCATGTGCATATCGGCTTCTTTTTCCATACGCAGCCCGCATTCGTTCCGCAGAGATAAGGAGCCATTCGAATACCGCAGTCTCCGCGGAATTGCCCAGCGCGCGCAATGCGCGCGCGTGTGAGTGAATCGCTAATTTCGATCGCCGAAAAAAAAAAAAAAAACTTACACGCGAGGAAATGGGGGCGACAAATGTGCGGGCTTCGTGCGAGACAGAAGTACGCCAGCATGCGCCTCGTGAAAACGTGTCATGTATTGCCGCGTCAATGACCTTTACCAGGGAGTGTCCGCTCGGCACAAGACCTGTCCGCTCACTGCCCGCTCTGCGCGAGCCCAGCTAATATGACGGCCTATTCTGTAGCGATGGAGGCTTATACGATCGGGTATATGCGCGCGTGGCGAATGCTGTTTCCCGATGTGTTCGAGCACCGGCGGGCTTCTTTCTAATGTGCGGTGAGACACGTGTGAACTGCGAACGCGGTTGACTCGTCGGATTGGCCCCGTGTTCTCAAACGACCCTCTACGCGAAGCTGTTCCTCCGCTCGGCCGAGTTGAGCACTGCGCCGCCTGTCGACTGGAGAAGGCACTACGCAGCTCACGAATTGCTGTCGAATGCGCGATGAAGCGCGGTGACCGTTTCTGTCGGGAGGCGGCGCTACCGTCTACTTTTCTTGAGTCGCGGTGGAGTGTTCAGAGGAGGAGCGGCCTCGAGTTCGGGTACGACAGGTGTTTCTGCGAAGGCTTCAAACATTTTCTTTTCTTTTTTTTTTACAAATCGCTCTCTGGCACATAGCACAATTCTAGTGTTTGAGCCGGTCTGCTCGAAGACGCGGACACGCAAGAGAAATTAAAATGCGTAATCGACCAATTAACAAAATGTCCCTAAGTAAGTTTTTAACTTCTTATGGCACATATTGTACTTTACAAGGTATTGCAGGGTAGTTCGCAAGGCACTTGGAACGAATTCTCAGGATGACAGCAGTATCGACATACTATAATTCCAAAACATTGCGGAGAAATACACTGGCAGTTGAGTCACTTTTATGCTTGAATGCGTAAAACGAAGTTTTGTTAAGAAAGTGGAACGACAGTGGATTTTTTACCGCAAGTTTGATGGCGCATATGGCGGAAATGGTATCATCCACACAATTATTTTAGAGTGGATATGCCTCGAAGACTTATTGGCTGGAATTTATGAATTGCAATATGCGCCATAAGGTAATGATTTAGAACGTTTCTACGCTAAATTTTCTTAATTAGTCGATTATGCATTTCAATTTCTCGTGCAAGTAATGTGTCCGTAGGCATTTTTTTTTAGAAATTGCTCAATGTCTTCCTGGAAACACCCGGTATAATCGAGTACTGACGACCCCGCTTGCCGCTGTCGTGATTCCGGTGTTTCTTGCCTTTCTGAGCGCCATTTTCTTGCAATAAAGGCTTAGATTCCGAACTGGCGCTTTGGCAGAGTTTCTGGTGGTCACTACACAACGTGACTACCATGCGCGCGGGTGTGGAGCGGAGTTCGGTCATGGCGGCGGGATTTTGCAAGTCATGCACGGTGCTGGATCGAAGGGGCGGAATTAAAGCTCGGTGTGTTTAATTGGCTTTCTCTTTTCTTTCTTTCCTTTTTTGCAATCAGCATCGCGAGCGGCGCGGAAAATTGCCTGTTTTGTTGTTCCTTGCTCCTACACCGTGGTTGCTCCCGACACTACGCGGTTCTCTTACGCACCCGAGTATACCGAAGAGAAGAGAGTGAGTGAGATGGGGAGGAAGGAGGGAGTGAGTAGGGAGAGTGGGCCGGGACGAACCACGTAACCAGCCGGCCGATCAATGGGTTCAGCGAGCTCTGTTTGCGCCGCTCGGTAAACACAGGTCGCTCCTCATTCTCCACAATTTTATTTCTCCGTTATACGCTTTTTCGTAGACTCTGGTCTAAGGTTAGTGTGAACGGCGCAACCGTTCTCCGAATGAACCGGGACTGTGCGGAGAGAGCTGCAGGCGCTTGCGATGCGACGGTATATCGAGTCTCGCAATGGCGTAGAGGGCACCCAACCCACTGGCTGCGGTGCCTGTGCGCGCACTATATAGCCCGAGCATTCATCTCGGGCTGCACGGGAGCGCCCCCTGTCACATGGCTCCGTTTCGCAATGCCGGAGAAGGCAAGCCCGCGACGTTGCTGAAAAGACACGTTCGTCGAAAAATCGAGTCGTAGCAATTGTTCGGTATCGCGCAATCTTCCTGCGAAAGAGGTCTACGAACCGACAGGGGAAAAAAAAATAAAAACAGCGAGGGGGGGGGGGGGGTATACGTTAAAGTACGTGCGTCGACGGCAGTTGTCGCTCGCCGCGACGTATGTGGGTGCGCAGATCCCGCCGAAAGACTTTTTTTTCGACTGCTGTATCGTGAACGGTTGCTACGTGCAAGCCGGTCGATCCACGACCGCCCGCCCACGGTTTGCACTTTCAGCGTAAGTTCAAACGTCGAACAAGCCGAGAGCGACCGCGGCATATCGTGTTGCGTTTCCCGCGTCCGCGTGCCATTGATGACCGCGGTCCAATTCTTGCTCCGAAGCGCGCGTATGCGTTTGGGACTATGGCAGGCTTATTAAACCGGGCTGCGGAGCAGCTGCACGTCACGTGCTCACGTAATTACGTGCAGCAGGGCGTTCTGGCTTCACGTCGGTTTCTTTGTGCCGGCGTTTCAGTTTGTGCCGATGGTACGTGAATGGGCTTCGTTCACCCTGTCATTATCAGGTTGAATAGGCGTGGGTGTGGAAGGATGCCACACGCCGTTCGCCCGGGGGGAGGGTGCGACCTCGTTTCGTGTAGATCCCATTTTCGTGTGGAACCTGAGCGGCGAGTTCACCCATCGTCCAACGTTGGCGGCTTCTGTCGTCGATACCCTTTCTCCCTTCCGCGAGGGATAGAGTATACGGCTGGCGAGAAGCGACTGTTTACGGGAACCCGAGTCGGCTTCATGGCGCCGTAAGCCGGTCATGAGCCGGTTGTCGCAGGCCGGTATGGACAAGAACGGCACCGCGAGCGGCGCTGCTGCGCCGGCGTTGAGAGCGCCGCATGCGGGGCGAAATGCAACTAGCGGGTGGTGCGCCTCTCCCATCTCTCGTTCGCGCCGCCTTGATTGCCTCTTGCACTGCGCGTGTTTGGGTACGTTTCGTACCGCGCGCGCGGTGTGTGCCTACGCGGGTGTGCGTGGACGCTTTATTCGAAAGATGATGTAGTACACGCCGCTATTTGCCTTTAAGAAGATCGGCACGCTTGACGATTATTTTTACAGTTGCATTGCGGCGAAAGGGCAACGTCTGCTTAGCCATGTAAGTGACGCTGAGCAGGTAATTGGAAACGACATCGTGTGTGCCGCTGGAAAAATCGTCGGCATATACGGTGCGTGTTAGCTAAAGTCATTTTTGCTGTTTCCCACAATGTGTTTGCTACAAATCCGCGTTGTCTCTGAGGGCGACAACGGACTTCCATCGACACTGCGGAAATAAACAAAATATATCGCCGCATAGCACAAGTACAACATGCGCACACAACTTTAACTTGTACGTCCCCTGCAATGTGGAATAGAGGCAGCAATGTAAATAGCTTGGCCATTTTTTAACTGTGCTCAAGAGACGAAAATTGAAAGTATTAGTAATCATTTCTGCTTAAGCAATGCCAGCGCGACCAAGATGCGGGCGTGTATCGTCCAGCAACTGGATCGATCGGTGCAGTGATGATGCAGGAATGAACTCCGGTCATGTTCAATGCATCGTGCACATATTTAATTTCTCGGCACGCGTGAACTTCGGCCACTGCTAGCGCATGCAACAGAAGTGGTTTCCATTCTTGGGCAGCGCACACACAAACGAAACGCGAGAAAGAAGACAGGACAAGCGCTGGTCGAACAATTGAAAGTTTTAGTATGAATAAAAGGATTACATATACCAAGTAAGGAAATTCTTGTGGGTTACATATAAAAACCGTCATACACTCACGAGTGATCAATGAACGAGCTGGCTTCGTTTTCCAGTTGTTTACTTCGTTAGGCGCACCGCAGTAATCCGTCTGTTGTCTTCTTTTTTTGTACCATTTTCTTGTGAATCGGCAGAATTACACTGGTGGCATCAACCCTTTCGTGTTCACATTGCTGTCGTGACAGTTAACAACTCAATAATAATTTCCGGTCATCCGAAGAGGCGCCGTCGCTAGCAAGAGACGTTTCGCGCGCAGCGCGAACTCAACGCGGGCGCGACCGTGAAGGGAAGCGGCGGCGGAAACCTACACCCGTTGGAGGTGAAATCGTTCCGCCAGGGGAGAAACGAGCGCTGGCGTCTAGGATGAAACTTGGCGTGCGGTCGTCCGTAAGCGCCAGTGAGTCCGGCCGAGCGAGCGTCGAGGCGAATTCCGTCACCTGAAAAGGCTAAGCCGCCCAAAGTCGCCCAAACAGCTTGGCAATATGCACGTAAACGCCGTTGCGTCGGGTTGGGCCAACTCGACTCGACCCTGGTTAATTGGATCCCGCTACGGGCAGGTATTTCTTTTTCTTTACGAAATGCCCGAAAGGAGGCAGTTCATGAACCTACCTACCGCAAAAGGCATATAGTAAGAGATGAATTGGTCGTATTAAAGAAAAACAAAAGTTCGAGTAACAATAAGAAACGTCGGTCCTTTGTGTATAAATTTTAAGTAAAAAAAAATGTCGACTTTGCTGTAATGTTCGTAACAAGACCGTTTACGAATGAGAATGCATGACGAGGAGAAGTAAGTCTTAATTCTTGCCTGTATCACAGCTAGGCGAATTTTCCACCGTGCAACTGCGACCTCCTACGTGGCCGTTTTTTCGCGAAATTGCGACGGGCTGAATGTCAGCCTTCTACGCCGTCGGCGAGGCGGTCAGCCAAGCCAATTCATGTTCTGCCAACCTTTCGCTTTACTTGTCTGACAGCAGCGTGGTACCGTGTCATCGTTCGAAAAACTTAAGTCGTGTGCCTGGCGTTTTTACAGAGGAGAGATTGTAGCGGCTCGGCTGCGTCCATTCCTACTCACGTCACCAGCCGTCGCCGTTGTATTACAAAACGGTGTACAGGTTCTCGCGACATCTCAATGGCTTTGCTTTGCTAAAGCCGAATGCAGCGCAGCCGTAAGGCGTCTGCCATTGAGCAGTATGCGTGTACGTGTTCCTAGTAGCAGCCTTTGTATATTCAAGACAGTGTATACGCATCGAAAACAAATGTCAATTTTCCCAAATGCTTCGTTCGGTTTCAGGGCTGTTGGCTTCGTAGGGGCGGCGACTCGTCTAAAGCGCGCAGCCATCCAAACGGTTCGGTTCTCCCACGCCTTGCATTCTTTTTCCGCGGCTCCCTGCGTCGCTAACGAGAGTGCCCGTTTCACTCCCGAATCTTACTGCGACTTGCATTTCGCAATTCGCGCACCCTCTCGCGGGCCCGCGGGTCTTACCCGATTGCGACACCTCCCCCCCCCCCCCCCCCCCCCCTTCCCGCCCTTCGCCCCAGCCGTCGGTGACGCTGGCGGTTCAGCGGAACGCGCGCGTTCCACTTCGCTCGTGGGGCGCCACTCTTCGGGTTTAAACGCGAAAGCAAGCGCAAAGTACGCGCGAAGGACTCGTCCTCTGCGCCGTTCTCGGTTGAGAGTGCCCTCCTTCCGCTTCCCTGGGCTAAAAGATAAAGATAAACAATAGAAGAGGGGCTGTGACATCCTTCCGCGCCGTCGGTCCTTTAAAAGAAAGGGGGGAGCAGTTATTTGCCCGGCGAAATCGGGAAGCAGCCGTCGTACCGCTCGCTGCAGCGGAGGCAGCCCCGTCGACCCCCGCCGCCTCCCGAGACTACGACAGAAGAAACCCGCATTGGCGCGCCTGTTTTTCGGCGGTGGCCCAGCCGCCCCGAACGCGCCACCGCGCTCGGGCGACGGCTGGACCTTTAATTTTCGTGCGGGCCGGACACGGGGTTCCGTCTCTCTCTCTCTCTCGCCATGGTTCTCGCTTTGTCAGCTGCGCGCTCCCTTTCTCTCGCTCGAAGTCTTAACGCTCGCGCGAACGTGTGCGCTTTTGTGCTCGACTTCATTTGAACGGTACGCGGATCTAGTGGAAGATTGTCAAACGCCGTTAGTCGGTGACAGTCTAAGAATGCAGTGGTAAACACGCCGTTGTCAAACTCGAAAAGGAACTCTGTACAAATACGCCAGACCGTTCCCTTTGCCGGCACCAGAAGCGAACTTGCTTTCTACATAGACGCCTCTAGGTAACTCATTTGGAGCGTGGATGCCAGTTTACAGAGCCTGTCTTGTGCGTGGAGCTTGTGCTGATTCCTTAGGTTGTCGTCGAATACATATCATTTTCGAACTCGAAAAGGGCTCATTGACCTAATAGCTTGCACATGCTCCTATTATATACCGACCGGTATACTACGAGTTGCAGAAGAAAGAACACATTATTTTGTTTTACTACCATCGTTAGGTACTTAGAGCAGCACCTCCGTGTAGTACGCGGACAGTGCAGCCATATCCTCGTGCTTGTTATGGTAAAAAGCGGTTTTGTTTGCCTAAACACAGAGACGAAGATACTACTTTGTGTGGTGGTTTGACATGTTGACGCTGCATTGGCCATTTTCACGTCATTAAAAACTGATTTCATGGTTGCCTTTTCTCGTCATCTGCGACTACACAGCGGTCTGCATTAATTTAGTATCAATTTTCTCGAACGCCGATGGCGGCTGTATAATTAAACTACTTTCTGTACAGTCTCGCAGGCTTCATATCCGGAATAACTTCTGTTCGTTTCTCAGTTGATTTTGTAAAGGATTGACGCTGGTACGTAGGCCACGTAATGAAGAAAGGAAAACGAGAGGTGAAAGGCGCAGGGGATAACCAGATTAAGTGTCCTGTTGGCTACTCGAAAATGTACAATGGGTAATAGGAAGCTATGCTGTTTTGCATGAGGGACCGGCTGGCTCCCCGGGCGAGCACCTCTTTCGGGTGTATAGACCGTTTCATCGGGCGAGGAGGATAGGGCGCGCGGAGAGCCTTTCCTCCTCTCTGGCTTGGGCGATCCGGCGCGGCGCTGCTTGAAAGTATTGCTGTCGCGTGCTGCGGAACGATTTCGAGATGTTCTAGATGGTATTTTGTGAAATTTATGCGACGTCCGTTCATATAAGGTCGTCAGGGAAGCCTTTCGGTGCATCGGTAGGTATAGTAGGCGGAAATATCCCTTGCGGGTGCAAAAATGTGACGCGTTTTATCAGCCACGGTGTACGCACATTATCAGTCGCGGTGTGTGTATGCGTTGTGAACCATTTTGCTTATATCGGTTTTATTTCAACAAAGAAAACCGCTATATCTCTGTATTAGCGGCATGAAATGGAAAATCTGCTCACTATCTGGTCGCTTGGTGTAGGGAGTAAAACATAAAGCATAAGAGCGCACGCTCGTGCACAGCCCACCTAAGGCAACCACGAAACATCTAAGCGGCAGGCGCTATCAAATATTTGTGATGCACTAGCTGGCATCGTTGTCGCGCATTTCAAGTTAGTAGGCTTCAAATTACCATATATCTGCACTAGCCTTCCTGCATGAGGCCGATGGCGCTGTTCAACACAGCGATCACTGCGGTTGGTGAACCAGCACGGTACATATGTAAGCTGTGCGCTTCGGCATTGGCTTTTTGGCCTGCATACATCCATAATATGAGAGATCACATAAAAAGAATGCGATGCCTATTTTTGATGACAAAATTTCCGTAATACGTGTGAGTGCGTCGTAGAGAACGGAACGAACACAACCGAAAAAAAATACGGTTATCATCCTCTTTCTCGAAAAAGCAAGATAAAACGGGCTAACGCCGCAATAGGGCCTCGCGTAGTCACGCTGCACAACGTTTATAAATATATAACCGCTGATGCCGTATGCTTGGATCATGCGGTATATAGAACAAAGATATATGTAATCCAGCACCTACCACTACTTAGGACGCCCGCGCAGGTCGTAAACAGTCCCTTTGCTGGACAAGCGTAATTCAGACTGTGAGGTATGCTGCTATTACTTGCCAAAACTATTTTATTCAGGGACGGAAACCTCATCCAGCGAACCAAGTAGTCACGCAATGCAACCTGCAGCGAACAGTTTGAACGCTTGTCAAAATATAACATCACAGCTATCGTAGCAGAACAGTACCCACGCTCACGCTGTTACGATCGTCGCATATGTTTCATGGCTTCTAAACTGCAGCTTAGATATAGAGGATAGTACTGCAATAAGGTCACATTAGTGATTGGAACATTCAGACATACACAATTGATCTCCGAGGCTGATTGTAGACTCGAATATGCGCGCACACATCACGCTGCGTGTTCCGTCCACCTCAACGCCAGCAGAAATTCCGGCCATGACGCCATAAACCAGTTCAGCACGTCTCACAGTACCGTTTACCACGTAGAAGACGCACGTCATACTAAACAGACCGCACGACCGCGAAAACAAACGCCAGAAACTACCGCGGAGCGTATACCTGCCATGCAAAACACCTCTTTCACCCAAGCCAGTATGGCGCTGCTCATAGGCGGCGCCACTGCGTTCACAATATGGCGGCGCCTACGAAAAAACGGTCTATAGAGGAGTGCCTCCGAGTCGTCAGCCTGTATAATACAGGAAGGGTCGCCTGGATCGAAGACGAGGTGCGGGTTTCACCAAGACGCGTCTCCTGGCGTTACCGGCACGCGCTTCGCCGCAGTACTCGCAAGCTCGACTGGAAAAGCTGTTTTCCGGAGAGGATAGCGACGAAGCTGGATGCGCGTCCTGGTGGGGTGTGCTTGAGTAAGCGGTGTGGCGATGTCACCTTCGACGTCCTCGTGTCCACCGCGTTTCAGCGGGCGGCGTTCTTACCTTCCCGATATCCCTGTCGTCGGCCAAATTGTGAAAATTAATAGCCGTGGTAATCGCATAGGGGGCGGGGCGTATGCACTGACCTAAACGAGGCCGCCATTTTGTTCTACAGCCAGAACGGTGAAAAAGGTACGCTTTCTCCAGATCAGCTCATCTCCGGAAGCACAGTGAAAACTGTGAATAGTAGAACAAAGTAGCCTGCGGTGACGTCACGTGAATACTCCTTATAGTATCCCCGCGTTATTAGATCGCTTGATTTGAAAAATCGCTTTAATCGAACTACGTCGTGGTTACAGCCACAGTGAATGTATTCTGTGTCTGGTTATCTGAAGTGAAGTGGCTCCAGACTCTACTCAATACGAAGTACGTAGCAGAAAATCCGTATGGGACCGCTCGGTGCGGCAAACGCTGTGAGCCTTTGCGCTTTCCTTCGCATATACCTGGAAAGGCAGAGTGCTGTACAGGCCACTCCCCCACGTGATGGCATTTCCTTGAAAATACTTCACACTTAAGGTGTTGTCGTGCCCGAACTACCGAGTGTGGCTTTCTTTCAATATACGTTATGCGAGCTCCCTTGCGGTTTGTTAAACGCGCCAAGCGTTACTACGAGTCCCTGAAGAGCATTCCAGCTTTTATGTGAAATATCGCTTATAACGAAGTCCATTTTGCCGTTTGAAGTCCTTATAATGGGGGTTTACTGTATATTGCGCTGCGTGGCACAAAAAGAAAGTGGTCAGTACAAGGCCTACTTCTCGTGTTCTTTAGTTTGTGGAGAGGAGGTGACGGGGTGTATAAGGAGGTGACGAGGTGTCGCACGCATAGCAGCGACGAGCCTGATTGAGAATTAACACCAATGATCTCGTCGAGCAGGAACTTATTGCGCGCCATTTGACTGTCAGCGAAGAGAGTGAATCCGCAAGGAGGGATCGCCATCCCTTCCGTGCAACCGCAAGGAAGGAATGGAGAAGGGGCCGTCGCAGGTATAAACTTTACAAAGGAGAGTGTAGATGTGGGGCATTGTTACGTTACAGTAGATATAGTAGCACATAATTAGTGCCCCGATTCAAACTGGAAGTCATCAGTGATCATTCCTATAGCTGACTCCTTGTGTCCGTTGTTTCAAAATTTAACCAGGACGCTATACCTTTAAGTCGCTCTCTAAGGCATGCGTAGTTCTCTTTTTCTGTTTTTTGCGACACTTCAGCGGGCTCTAAATGTACACGGCCGTGCGAAGGAAGTCGCCCCTACTTTCTGTAAGCGTTTGCAGCGCCGTCTGCACCGAGCGCCCGCTTGCTCAGCTTAGAAGCAGTAGCGGGCTGTGGAGCTCGCTCTGTGGTTTTCTCTTTCTATACAGACGGTGCGCATGAGCCAGTGAACGGCGATAGTATACTTGGTCAAGGGTGAAGTTAGACTTTGACTTGCCGCCGAAAAGAGGTCAGTTCAAGTTAGACCGAGGGCGTGCCCGGTACGTATGCAAGCGGGAAAATAAATGACGCTTTCCATGGGCTTTGGCTCTGGTCGTAATTGATTTCTCTTGTTCGCTCGCAGTTACTTCGCCGAAATTGCTTTTCTCTGGATAATTGGGCCACGCGTGTGGAAATCTTCCAGAACCGCCAAGCGGGCGGCCGGTCATTGTGCGGGCCTGGCTTTCTCGAGTGCGTTTGATTGTTCGACGCGGTGTCAGGATTGGGGGCTCAATCCCATCGTCCGTGGTCCTTTGCCAAGATTGGAGTACGGCATGAATTCGAAGGTAGCTGGCCCATGCCGTCGTCCAACTTATTTACGCTGAGATCGTTGATGAAGTGAAGAACTGTTTCTCATCGAGAACGAGGAAAAGGGTTTATTTACAGAAAATTAAATCAGTCTAACATGACTGCTTGAGAAAAAGAGTAACAGTCCAACATGACTGCATGAGAGAAGTGACTCAGTCTAACATGACTGCTCAAGAGAAGTGTGTCCAGCATGCGCACAACCACAGTTTTTATACACTCGATCCGCCGGTCCTACGACGCGGCGACTGTTCGTTTACTCATCACCAACGCGCCGCTGCTCTGCAGAACAGTTTACGTACACAAAGGCAACCGCGCTCTGATGCCCGACGACGGCGTTGGCGGGTGCCGTTCCGGGAACTATCGTTGCCGATCGAGGGTCGCTCGTTGTTCCGTGCCACTCCGAACCGTGAGAAGCACAAAAATACGTCGTTCCCGCGGCAGCTTGTCCAGGCGTGTCAAATCAGCTCCGCGTTGGGGAACTCTGGAATCATTGTCCACACACCGAACTCGTCCCGTCACAATGTCGAAGGGGCTGGAGGAAGGCGGCGGATTCCAACGCAAAGGCCGCTTCTTTGAACGCCTCCCAGCTGCAGCGATGGAGAGGGAGAGGTGCGCGTCTTGCACCCCTTGTCGTAATCGGGTGGCAAGGTGGCAATCTTGCTTAGCGGCTCGCCATTCTTAACAGCGCCTCCATGGCACGAAAAATCTCGACTGTCTAGCGCTGACAACCGCTAGGCAGGAAGAGAACGGCTGCTGGTCAGGGGGGGATTGATGTCTTGGCTCGCAGCGACCACTTGTGCATTGATGTCACCGCCCCAAAACATCCAACAAGGACAGGCAACTGCAAAATGAACCCCACAACACGGCTCTGCGCCGAGATGGCGTGCATTGGCCATCACTTTAGACTCGCTAGGCTTAAAAAAAAAACAACAACAACATAAGTGCAGAAGCAAACAAAAAATGCTGCATTTCGCTATGCCAATTTCTGAAGCAAATTCCTGCTGACACATTCAGCAATCATGGAGGGAATCCTGCCAAATGAGAGGGGATCTTCTTCGCTTAATAAAATTAACACTAGTAACCCTAAAATTGAGGCGGGACCCCCAAACGCAGAATTCAAATTAGCCTGCTCAAACCATCCGCATTGCTATGCAACTTTCCCTTATATCTAACGGAGAAGTTGTACTCTTGGAGAGTGAGGCTCCATCGGAGCAAGCGGCCGTTTTTGTGTGACATTTGATTGAGCCACGTCAGAGGACAGTGGTCGGTCTCGAAGATGAACTTCGCTCCGTACAAGTAACACGACAACTTCTGGGCGGCCCAAACCAAACAAGCGCATTCCTTCTCTGAAGCGCTGTAGGCTTCCTCTCTTACATTTAGTTTACGGCTGGCGTAGAGGATAGGATGCTCCTCGTTATCGTCGCCGACCTGACTAAGTACCACGCCCATACCTCTGTCGCTTGCGTCGCATTGAACTATGAATTCCTTTGTGTAGTCTGGCGCGCGAAGCACAGGGCGAGAAACCAACAGCGTTTTCAAACTTTGGAAAGCGTTCTCTTTGTCCTTATCCCAGTGTACGTTACTCGGTGCTCCCTTTTGGTGGGCGTCTGTTAGTGGACTTGCCAATTGCGAGTAATTCGGAATGTGCCGTTGATAGCACCCCACAAGTCCCAAAAATGAACGAAGGTCTGTTTTCGTGCGCGGCTGAGAAAATTCTCCAATCGTAGCTATTTTTAGCTCAGCCGGCCGTCTCATGTCCTGACCGACAACATGGCCCAGATAAGTAACCTGCGAACAACCAAACCTACACTTTTCCGCTTTCATCGTTAAGTCGACTTTAAACGTACGAAGCCTCGCATTCTTGTCGTAATAGAATTTGGCGTTCTTTTGAGCTAGTGCCATGTTCTTTCCGACTAGTTCTTGGGTTGCGCTTAGCCGTTCCAGTAAATTTAGCACGTATTCAACCACGGTTGGACTCACCCCTCTTTCCTCCCACATCTCTCTTAACATTCTCAGTGGAGAACGGAGTGTCCTCCCATACACTAGTTCTGCTGGTGAGAACCCTGTCGCTTCATGTGGAACTGTTCGCAAAGCAAACAAAGTTACCGGCAGACAGTTCTCCCAGTCCTCCTTGTGCTCGTAACAGAGCGCACGCAAAACTCGCTTAAGCACCGAATGCCACCTCTCTACACTGTTTGACTGAGGGTGATAGACAGAACTGTGTATTAACTTTACCCCGCACTTTTGCAAGAATGTGGAAGTCAGTGCGCTCGTGAATACTGACCCTTGATCTGCCTGAATTTCGGCTGGAAACCCAACTCGTGCAAACACTGTCAAAAGCGCGTCTACTACTTCGGTGGAGCTGAGCTCTTTCAAAGGGATTGCTTCTGGAAACTTGGTAGCCGGACACAGCATGGTAAACAAGTACCTGTAGCCTGATTTTGTTTTTGGAAGAGGCCCTACCGTGTCTATTACAAGTCGTCTGAAAGGCTCTGTTATTAAGGGCACTACCTTCAGTGGAGCTTTCCAAGTCTCTCCTGGTTTACCAGAACGCTGGCAGGCGTCGCATGATCTTACAAAGTTTTCTACATCTTTGAAACAGCCAGGCCAGTAGTATTCCATAAGCAATCTTTCCTTTGATTTGTTTATGCCTAGGTGGCCGGACCACCCATTTCCATGACAAAGACTCAAAAGGTCCTCCCTATACTTAGTAGGTATGACTAACTGATCTAAAATCTTACCCTTTCGATCTCTGTAATGCCGATACAACAATCCTCCTCTCTCATGTATCGTTACGTTGCGCCTAGCAATGCCTTCTTTAGCTGTGTCACGTAATTTAGCTAAGCTCTCATCATTCTTTTGCTCAGCTGCCAGTGACTCTCTATCCACGCGTAAGAGTTGATGGAAGTTCTTTGAGGCCGGTGATAATAACGACCCTGTCTCGCTTGTGAGCGCGTCTGCTTGCTCTTCCTGCAGGCTAGAACTCTGACACTCTAGTGCTACGCTCTCATTGAGCTGGTCAACTGGCAGGTTCTCCTCAACTGTTCTTTTGTCCCTCGGGCCTAGCTCGGATTCGGGTATTGAAGCTATCCCCTTTTCTGCTTCAGCTGGAGGAGCTTGAGCTTTTTCAGCCGAAAGCGCCGCTATCTTACGAGCTTGGCCTCTGGTCAATGCCTGTACTATGCCCTCTCCCAGTTTGAGCCCTCTGTCACGCAGTAACTGATTCGAACGATTCGAAAAGGTGTAGGGATACTGCAGTGACAAAAATTTGGAAACTGCAGCCTCAGTCTCTAGGTCCCCGAATGGTCCACTGATTTTGACTTTGGCCATGGGCAGACACACGCTGTGTTCTTCTACAACCTGTTTTATCCATGCTACTTCTCCGGTGAAGTCATCTACCATCACGTAAGACGGATGGACAATGTCCAGCGTGGCGGCACTGTCTCTTAGCACTCGGCATGGTTTTCCATTAACTTGCAGGTCGTGGAGATATGGACTTAAAAGTTCCATATTCTCATCCTTTTCCTCCACGTAGGAAAAAACTACGCTAGACTTCTCGCAGTTTACAGCTATATGTCCCAGTTTATGGCATTTGTAACGGCGAATTGGTCTAACAGATTCGAATTTTCTTTTCTGTTCTTTTTGTGCGGTTTCTCCGTTAAGTTTCTCCTCGCTCTTTTCTGCGGGCTTTTCCGCCATGTCTACAGGCTCGGCTTGTCTAGTTTGCGCACCCTTTTTGAACGGAAATGGTTTCCGCGGTCCATTTCGACCGTCCCAGTTTCCCTCCTTGGCGTTCAACTTTCTACGGGTTGCGTACTCTTCGGCTAATTCAGCCGCCCTTTCCACAGTGTTTACATTACCTCTGTCTTGCACCCACAGTTTCACAGCTTGGGGGATGGTTTTGTAAAACTGCTCTAGACACATGCATTCAATGATCATGTCTCTGCTGTCGTACGCTTCCGCGCTTTTAAGCCACTCGACTAGGTTGGCTTTTAAGCTATATGCAAACTCCGGATAGCCCTCGCTATCTTTCTTGCCTGTGCTCCTAAACCTTTGCCGAAAAGCTTCGGCTGAAAGGCGGTATTTCTTCAGGAGACTAGCCTTAACTTTTGCATAATCATATGCATCCTGCACACTCAATCTGGCGATTACTTCCGCCGCCTCACACGGCAACATAGACAGCAACCGCTGTGGCCATGTACTCGGGCCGAAGTTCATCTTCTCGCAAGTCCTTTCAAAATTGCTTAGGAACAAGCCTATGTCGGTCCCGACCTCAAATGGCTTTAATAGCCTGTCCATGCGGTACGATTCTGCCTCACTTGATCGACCCAGAGCGCCTTCACTTCCTTGAGGCAACTCCAAACGTTTGCTTTCAAGTTCAAGTTGCATTTTCCTTAATTGAAACTCGCGATCTTTATCGCGTTCCTCTCTCTCTCGGTTTTCTCTGTCCCGTTCTTCTCTTTCTTTTTCCCGTTTCTCTCTCTTTTTGAGAAGTTCCAATCCCATTTCAATATCTTGCTCACTGGCCTGATTGGAAATTAGCTCCAATAATTCTGATTTGAGCATTTCCTTGCGTACATCTAGGCCCAGTTCCTCACCAACAATCAACAACTCGTCTCTCAGCAGTGTCCTTAACTCCATGACTGCTGCTTTACTGCCTTGATTCTGCTCTCTAAATCTAGCTAGGAAAACACAACCTAGCTAACACACAACAATCTAGCTTCCCTACTGTTCTAAACAGAACAACCCCAAAATGAAGCCTAGAGAGTCAAAGCAAAAACCAAGCACTCACCGCAGATACAGCACCATGTCGCAAAGTCCATCTCACCGCTGTCAGCCAGTTGTCAGGATTGGGGGCTCAATCCCATCGTCCGTGGTCCTTTGCCAAGATTGGAGTACGGCATGAATTCGAAGGTAGCTGGCCCATGCCGTCGTCCAACTTATTTACGCTGAGATCGTTGATGAAGTGAAGAACTGTTTCTCATCGAGAACGAGGAAAAGGGTTTATTTACAGAAAATTAAATCAGTCTAACATGACTGCTTGAGAAAAAGAGTAACAGTCCAACATGACTGCATGAGAGAAGTGACTCAGTCTAACATGACTGCTCAAGAGAAGTGTGTCCAGCATGCGCACAACCACAGTTTTTATACACTCGATCCGCCGGTCCTACGACGCGGCGACTGTTCGTTTACTCATCACCAACGCGCCGCTGCTCTGCAGAACAGTTTACGTACACAAAGGCAACCGCGCTCTGATGCCCGACGACGGCGTTGGCGGGTGCCGTTCCGGGAACTATCGTTGCCGATCGAGGGTCGCTCGTTGTTCCGTGCCACTCCGAACCGTGAGAAGCACAAAAATACGTCGTTCCCGCGGCAGCTTGTCCAGGCGTGTCAAATCAGCTCCGCGTTGGGGAACTCTGGAATCATTGTCCACACACCGAACTCGTCCCGTCACAATGTCGAAGGGGCTGGAGGAAGGCGGCGGATTCCAACGCAAAGGCCGCTTCTTTGAACGCCTCCCAGCTGCAGCGACGGAGAGGGAGAGGTGCGCGTCTTGCACCCCTTGTCGTAATCGGGTGGCAAGGTGGCAATCTTGCTTAGCGGCTCGCCATTCTTAACAGCGGTGAAATTCCGCGCCGCTGCCCGCTACTCCTTTGGGTGGCACGAAGCAAGTCGTGAAGAGCAGAAGAGTTGTGAGGGTAGGAGGGAGGCATAACGTATGGAGCCGTTCGCGTTTCCCGCCTAACAGCCGCTACGTCGACAACAGCGCTCTGAAACTTCTCTAAGAGCAGCCCTCATATTGAGATGCAGACACGGATTGAAGCTCGAAGCAAAGCGCGAATGGGTGGGTGAGCCTCGCAGTTCGAGAGAGGGAGAGAGAGAGAACTCGTCTGTGACGTAGGGCCGCCTTCTGGAATGTGGGGCCAACTTTTCATGCCATCGCTGCTTCTACATTACTGTAACTGCATCCCCGTTTCCCCTTCTGGTCTTACACCCGGTTCCTATATTCGTTTCCTTTAACGCCAGTCGGAGTAAGTCAAGTCGTGCGCAAAAACCGTGTCGCGCTCCGCCGAGAGAAATCGCCGTCCCTACTCCCAAATCCCCTCGCCACCCTTCCTCCCCTCTCCCCCTTCCCAAGCCACTTCAACTTTCAGGCTTCTTGCGTTTTCATTCCTCCTTGTTTCTACGACAGCTCGAGAGTTCCCCCTCCCCCCCTCTCTCATTTGCCTCTCGTACGCCGTTACTTTCTTGTGTCGGCGAGAGAGGGCGTGTGCGTCGCGTGTCGCCTTAACGTTTCTACTGGCGAGGCAAGAGTGAGCAGTCGAGCTTTGGCGGGGGCGGTGGCGCCGATGCGCGATGAGTGAGTGGCGGCGCCATCTGGCGCCGAGCGGAACAAAGTCGACCACGCGTAAAGTCAGCCGGCTTTTGCCGGCTTCCAGTCGCGCCCCCCTCCCCCCTCGCAATCCTTCAGCTCGTTTGCACTGTCGCCTTCTCGCAGATTTCCTTAGTACTTTCTCACTCTGATTTTGTTTTTGCCTATTTTCTTGTTATTTAAGCCATAACTAGGCCTGTTTTGGAGGGTCGCGTGTCCGGAACCCGTTGCTGTGAAGCCGGCCTAGTTCGAGCCTGGTGTATAAACTTTCTCCAGCTCGACAGACACGGATGTCTTGCGCCTTTATTTTTCTTGTGCTTTCTTGGTGTAGAATCGGGGGACCTCGTTCGCTGTGCTTTGCTCTGGATTCCCTGCTTCAGTAGTCGGATAAGAAATGGTGTAGGGGGCCGGAATGAGGGGAACTGTGTTGGTGTGCTGGTGTATTTGCGACGTGGCGAGCTTGCCTGTTGGGCGATTTCACTAATAGTGAACTGCAGGAGTTCTACACTGAACCGTACAATACGTATGACAGCCACCACGGCACGCAGCTTCCGTGAAGAAATGGTAGCCCTGTGTGGTTCACAGGCTGAAATTAGAACTGCCTTTGCACAATGTGTTCAACGGAAAAGTGGCAGCTGGAGCTGGAGTAGCAGTCATAATTGGTAAAAGATGGCGGGAACTTTCGGATAAACTTCTTGTTCTTTGTGAACAATGCTTAACTAAATGTACCAGAGGCTTATGAGTGTAGCAACGTAACCTTACCCCATATGTAAGGAAACATTACAGCATTGAAGAAATATAGGGCTCATTTGTCTGTTTGCTTGCGGTCTTGCAAATATTCAGTGAGATAATTTCGATCAGGTTCGTATAGGAGAGCATCGCTCAGGTTGTGGTCTTGCCTCGCCTCTAACCTCTGGCGGGAAATTCCTACTTGTGCGTTGACTTACATTTTCCTTTATTAAGACTGTGAAACACGTTATTTTTTTTTCGAATTTAATCCTCATAGACGATATAGAAAACCTGCAAATACACTTCTCCCTACACAGAAGTAGACCTAACCGAGCCAGCCGACATCCGGTATGAGCGTTAAACTCAGGTGTAGGCGTACGGGCTGATGACTTAATTACTGCCGCCCTCCGTTCCTCCCACCGTTGTCCAGGCTTTCAAAACACGTCACCCTTAACAGCGTTACTAGGGCGAATGTGACTAACATTGTTAGCGTAGGTTAGCGGTGTGGGAACGCCTGCTAATTTGTTAGAGAATACATTTAATTTCCTCCCCCCCATTTTTTTTTGCTTGATTGGCTGTTAGCTTCGGATGCCGGTTACTTAAGGAAAATTCGATTTTCTGGTTTCCCCAGACAATTTCTTCTTTTTATTGCAGTGTGTGAGGTTGTTTCTGTCGGATGATTGCCTTGCCGTACCCGCTTCTCAGCATAATCCTTATCACGACATGGCTATGGTGCTGGGCTGCTGAGCACGAGGTCGCGGGATCGAATCCCGGCCACGGCGGCCGCATTTCGATGGGGGCGAAATGCGAAAACACCCGTGTGCTTAGATTTAGGTGCACGTTAAAGAAACCTCATAATCAGAAAGTGGTTTTGGCACGTAAAACCCCAAGTATTATTATTATTATTATCACGACAGTTGAAATAGTGTTCCTATGGTGACACAGCGGTGGCAGTCTGCGGATAGAGACCTCGAATATTGCACTAATCCGGGCGGAACGACTTCATCATATAAAGAGGTTGGGCTGTTCGAGAAGGAGGAAAAGTTGTCAGTCGATACATTTCGTTGGCAGGACGCGCTGATAAATTATCCGTCGCGAGCTCGTGTTCATCATCGACACAAGAATTGTACGCGACGCATGGACTAGCGTCAGACAGTGCGCTCGACGACCTGCTTTAACATAAGGAGCGCCCGGCGCTGAGAGTGGTCGCGCCCGGTTTTTTTTTCTGTTGATCGCGCTGGCCGCGCCTAACGGCGGCGGACTAGAATTACAGCCCAGCACGGGCTTGTTTATTTTCGCTCAACTGTGCTCCTTAACCTGCTTTGCGGCGTTTTCTTTTCTTTTTTTGTTTTTTCATATGGTCTCATGTACCGTGTCATTAAGTTGTTTTTGGAGATTTTCTCTCAAAATTGACCAGCCCTAGTTTCTGGACATGTCACCTGTAAGAATCTGCGTAGGTGCTATTAGCGCACTACTACTATAACCGGAAAAAGCGTGTTTGTGTGTGTGTGTGTGTGTGTGTGTGTGTGTGTGTGTGTGTGTGTGTGTGTGTGTGTGTGTGTGAGAGAGAGAGAGAGAGAGAGAGAGAGAGAGAGGGAACACGCTGACCCGCGGCCTGTTCGATTTAAGCCTGACATTGATTGCGTCATTTGCTGTACGGCCGGAGTTACGGCGTTACAGCTGATGGTGGCGTCCCCCTTCGACCTAACGTTCAACCGTAAATGAGTTCGAACGTCAATGTCCTGTAAGACTCTTGCTTGCCGAGAGTAGGACGAAACCGCGTTAGAATAACGCCCGGTGCAGAAGTTCGCGTCTCTAGTGAATGGAAAACATGGTCGCGCGTTTGTAAAGAGGGCGCGAATCGAATACAGCTTTACTAGGTGTCTTTAGTGACACTGACTCTACGCTTCGTCTCGATGTGACAATCGTATAGACGTGTTACGTGCTTGCTCTGCTTCGCTTCGCTATCGGCGCCGATGGAATGTGTTACCGTTTATTATAGTTATTTACTTTTCCCTTAAGGACCCTTGTCGTGCTATCTTCTAAGCGAGGAGTGTTATACATGTAAATTTTTTTTTCCAGCACAGGCAAATAATCTAACAAGAGCACGTAAGGAACTACGTAATGCCAGCGGAACACACAAAATAAATAAAAAAATGTAGGCGATAACTTTCATAGTAAACAAGTAGGTATTTACTGAAGTGAGAAGCGAGGAGCTTCCTGATATCAGCGGGCGACACTGACAGTCATGTCTGATCATTTAGTTTACTCTTCTGTGGCAGTAGGTAAAGAATTTCTGATTACATTGTTCGAGCAAAGCTTTTGTAGCTGCTGGATGTCGCAAGAGTTGGAAAGGGAACGTGATGATAGGGGTCAGCATATTTCCTTGTAGGTATGGGAAATAATTGTATTATCTGTAAAACAAGCATAGTCGCGCGATGTTGCAGTAAAGCGCTAACGGGTTGAATTCAAGATGGGGTTGAACGTTGCCAATGCAGCGATATGAGGGCAGTGCTGCTACGGGACGGAGCTGGCTGGGTTTATTTCGAATGGCTCGTGTTCCGTTGATTTGAGCAGGTTTGGTGCGGGCTCCAGATTTCTGAGGCGTTTCGTGGTGTTCTATAGTTTCGAAATTTGAGTTCTCAAATTACGCGCGCGCATTGATGTGACCAGTGTGTTCTGGAAAACTGGGCTGTTGCAGCCCAGTTTCGAGAACACACTGGTCACCTAGATGAGTTCTCGCGTCCTATCAAGCCCCTTGGTTTGGAAGCGGTGGTAACGTGACGATAATGCTTAATTTTGCAGCTGCGAATGTTATTGCCGCGGAACATGCTGTTCATCGCCAAAGACAAAGCCCTTGGTTCGAGGAAGTCTTTATTTTGTTTGTTTGCTTTCTCCCTCCTCGTAACGACTGCCTAAATCCACCTCTATGCTGGTCCTCGTGGTCGCAATGACGCACCACCCACTCGGGGATTAATACTAGCGAAACTCACTCTTGCCGTCGTATCGCATATTTTTTTTTATCTCCGTTCTTCGGCTGCACGAACCTCCCGCTCCTTCCTTTGGTCATAAATAAAGCTGTTTCTACATCTCTCTCTCTCTCTCTCTTTCTCCGCCGCCCTGATGGGGGCTTGACGAGCGTGACCCATTTTTATCACTCTGCTCTCCCCCCCTCCCCCCCTCCTTCTCTGGGTTGCCTTGAAGTATCGCCGCGAGCCGGAAGTTAATTTGTCCTGATAGCCGGCTTTGGAGAGCGTGATGGGAGGCGTTCTTTTACGTACTTAGCGTTAAGCCGCCCTGGATTAGCGGCGCCGGAACTTTGTTGAAGACCGTGGGTGTAGCAGTGGAAGGAGAAGAGCAAAAGGAGGAGGGGGAGGATCGTTGCCAGCAGCAGGCGGGCCTAGTCTTCCGAAGGCGATGGGTGGGAGTGGAGGGAAATACGTGGCGTACTAAAACGAAACGTTTCTTGTCCCTGTTCGTCGCCTTTGTTCCGCTTCCTTTGTTTTTGAGTCCGAGATTGAAGGAGAAGGGAGAAACGATGACCGGAAGTAAATCTTATGAAAGGGACTGCCGGAGAAGAGAAACAGTGCGGGTTCCGCTGGGAAAATAAGATTGGCTTGGCAGATCAGCAGGGATAAGGTTCGGTGATACCTGTAGAAGGAGCGATGGATTAAAAGGGGCGAAAACAAATATCGAGCGTGCGCTGAGCAGACGGCTGTTTTGAGAGGTGAACTAATAAACTTGTTACAGATTTTCTTCTTTCCTTTAGCGTCTTGTTTCTTTTAGAGCTTGAGTAGGGCTTGGAGCGGCGGGACTTGATGCAGCTTGCCGTGATTCTTGTTTTTTTACAGTCCTTGCCATGGCGTCGAGTTGAGCTGAAGGAATGGTCTGGCCTAAGCCCGTACATTATTTTTCGGTCGCGCGACTGAAACAAGATGAACAGGGCTGTTTGCTTTCACTTGTACAGATTTATCCCATGACTTACCCTGACGAGATTTGGTCTACAAGGCTAGTTTGGGGTGGCGTCTGCCTTGTGATTATTCTTTTTTTCAAAGATATATATTTTCGTTTTGGGCGGGAACCACAGAGAGGAAAGTGGATTGTTAGGTTGAAGCTGAGCGGTTCGAGGTAATCCTTTTTTTTGTCTTTTTTTCTTCTTTTTTAATGTTTACACATGCCTTCCATTCTCTTATTTGTGCGGTTTCCAGCGAGGGCGAATTGATTTGTCGTGTTCTCGTCATCTGACCTTCCTGGTTATGGTTCCAGGTTATGCTTTTAGGGCTCTCACTTGCCGCTTATTCATGTCGGTACATTGTAGCTAGTGTAGAAAACGAAAGCGGATCAGAACGGCACGCTGAATCGGGATGTGCGGTTCGCGCGGGGGCAGCCCAGCGTTGATCTTTCGCATTTTTTTCGTGCACCCTTTATTTTCAAGTCGCAGTCTCTGTAGCTGTTCGGATGGCATACGCTGTAGGGGTTGTAGGTCGTAGGGAGGAACTTGGGAAGAACTAGGCTTGCAGGATTATATACGTATTTACATTAAAACAAGCGATACATTCGACAGCCTAGCGTGACTCCCAAATGGAGCACGCAAGACGAAGCATACAGCACACGAGCACAAAGCTCCAAGCACACTGCTTCTCGAGCACGAGCACACTGCTCACAAGCGCGCTGAACAGCCGCACAACCGCTGCTTATAAACACTCTGTCCTCCCTAGATCCCTAGGTGAGGGAAAACGGCAGTTCACCGCCAATTCGTAGCGTCCAACGTCGTCGTAGTCGATACGCGTTATTGTAGGAGGGCTCACACAGTCACATACGCTTTCGCTGACCACGCCGAGAAGAGCGGGTTCTCGCTGACACCTGTCTTGCCCCGAGCAGACGACTCTTAATCCCCGAGCGGGCCTCGCACAGTGGCCCCCGCCGCTGTCAATTGTCTGGCGTCTTTAAAGTCCTGTGAGAAGGCACCGCAGAGCCTCTCCTTCCAGGAATTCCCCCTGCTTCAGTCGAACCGTGCAGGCGTTGGCGATTTCACTAACGATGGTTGGTCCGCTGATCGCGTTTAGTCATAGCGGCGCCGATGGGGTGTTGACGCGGTGCATCGTCGTCCCTACGAAACGAGTCACCGCGGCAGGTGGTGAAGGCTTCCATGGTCTCTTCGGGGAAGCTCGCCACGCTCGCAGCTGCAGCTGGCTGAGAAAACTTTGCATGTCGGCATTTCTGCAGGCCGTTCCTAACAACGCGTAAGGACTGTTATAGGCTTTTACCATCAGATGACTGGCTTTACAAGCATGATGATTAGGATGTTTAATAATAATAATAATAATAATAATAATAATAATAATAATAATAATAATAATAATAATAATAATAATGGATGGTTTACGCATATAAAGTTGGATGTTGCTGAAGGTTTGCTTCCTGTAATCCTGCGGAGCGCTGCGTTGAGCTGCATTTACAGGGGGAAAGTGAGGTGTTGAGGCGAATATCTCTGCGGCCTCTATCTAGCATACCCACAGCAGAGGCGCCGACCACGGGCCTACCGATACGCTCGCCTGATTCTCGTATGTGTTAACAAGGTACCCTGAAGGTAATGTCGTGCGCTACCTGATGAGCGTCGTGACAAGCGTCGGGGCGTAGCATTTGTGGTTACGTCATGCGAAAGTTCAGGTACGCCCCAAATCGATCGATCTCGCTTATGGCTAGATTGAGTATTGCACAATCTGATCGAAAGAAGCCCAGTAATCTCCCGCAGCAAGAACTTTAAGTGCTCTGGGCCACTATTGCTGGCTCATCTACCTATTCTTCAGTTACCGATTCTCGTTGCATAATTTTAATTATTTTGCCATTCCCGCCTGATTTCGTGCGCCTTCACCAATCAGCTACAAGAAAAATAAAATATTCTCGACCTTGTTCAAGTATGACAAAGACTAAGTCATCGGAAGTATTATTTCACTGCTTGCTGTTCCCTTGTACCTCGAGTTACGGTTTCCGTTTAGTGTTATATATTGTCCACCCGTGTTGATGCTGGCCGTCCTTATAAGAGCTCCAGTTCCAAATGCCAGACCACCGAAGTTTGCGTTTTGTTTTTTTTTTGTTTTTGTTTTTAGTCCGTCCAGCAGGCAGTGGAATCGAAATAATTTTCGCTCTGTTACTCAACTCTTCTTTTTCGGCTGGCCGAGGACTTTAGTACGCATCAGATAGGGAAAGGAGAGACTCCGGGAGAATTACCGGTCAATTGGTGCAGGAAAATAGAACGAGAATAAAGGCAGCGATTTCGGAAGAGGCTATTCTTTTTTTCTCGCCCAATTTATTTTTCCCTCTTGCCCGAGCAAGCTGCGTTTTTCCTTGCGCAGCAAAACGATGTGGGAAAGCGACATTTGCAGGCGTGGAAGACGCTAACTTCTATCCGTCTGCAGAAATGCGCGTTAACTTGAAGCCGCGACATGACTTGGTCAAGTCCGGCACAATGTGATGCCTGAAGTCGTCGCGCCTAAGATGCTCATTGCGTTCATTTAGGCGCGTTCACGTCAAACGTTGTATCTAGTGCCGGAACTTGACTAACGCTCACCGCTACCCCCGTCCATGTTCGACTTGATATTAAATGACGCCTGTCGGGAACGTGCCGAGGAAAAACGCAATGAGCGCCTTCGGCTCGTTGACGCCTGGCGTCAATTAGATGAAGTCGAACGGGGGCTGCAAGAGAAAGATTTAGGTCGGGGGCTCCTGTCGAGATACATGGGAAAGGACGAATAGTTCTTCTGTTGGCAACGACTGCACCAAACGTGACGATGTTTGTAGTATTTAAACGAAAAAAAGTGAAAACCTAGTGGCTGTTGGATGCAGTTTTATGATTTAGGCCGTCGATATAAAGAAGAAAATTGTTAAAAATTGCAATGTTTCGGAAAACGACGCTATCAAGTTTACAGCTCCTTAAAAATGATATCATAACTGTAAAAATTGCATCTCATAGTACATCTAAAGCGGAATTAAGCAAGACTTAGATTAGTATATCACATTTGTCAGCGTTGAATGTACTTCGGATGAAGCTCACAAAACCGTGATATCTGTTCTTGGTGCAGAGTTACGGATTTGTAAAGTTCGTAGTACTTCTCTTTTCAAGTTTACCTATTTTCGGCAATTTTCGTAGCAAAAAGCCGGCCCTAAATCGAAATTTCGTTTCCAGAATTCACTAGAATTCAGCTTTCTCTCTGAAATGCAAAATATTTATGGAAGTGTACGTTTTACATGTAGTTTAATAGGCGGCATCGCATTTGGACCCGAGCTTAAAGCTTCCTGTTAAGACGCATTCCCGCATGCGGTAGTAACCTTGGCCATGGTACGTGGTGATCACCGTTTGGCGTAAGAAGCAAGCACGAAAGTGCTCTTCTCTTCGCCTTCGTTCCTTCCATCAATTTTTGCTTCTGTCCCCTTCTTCTTCGAGAGTAGGCAGGGGCGTCGTGCCCGCCCCCCCCCTCCCCCCCCCTCCCCCCCCCCCTTATTAGCGGGAGTTGCCAGCCTGCTGCTTAGCTCGCTTCTCCGCGCGACGCGACCGAGAATTCGCCGCCCACGAAAATGTGCGGGCACCGAAACGAAACGAACGCCCAAAAACAAATCGCGTCTACGGCTCTCGCGCGCGGACGCTCGAGACCCGACGAGTCAGCGAAGTGGGAACATCTTATTACGGCGCCTCTTAATTACTCGCCGTCAGGTATGACGCCGCGGTAGCGGCTTTTCGAGGCCGTCGCCGAGGAGGTTTTTTTTTCCCCTCTCTCCAGGATATATAATGCGCGTAAAGTGAAACAGCATGCGCGCCTGCGCGCAATTTCTCAGGGGAGGGAAAGCTCGCGCGCGCGACGAGATGAAATGCGCGCTCACCGCAGCTACACGTGGCGTCCTCCCTTCTTCCCTCCTGGTCCTCATCCTCCTCCTACCAGCTGGGCCTGAGGTGTACGCTTGCCGACCGACGAACGACCGCGCTAATAACGCCGGCGCGATGACCAAGTAAGCGGGATGCGGAGGAAAGGCGCGGGGTACGCGCGAGGTTTGGGAGCGGTCAAAAAGACGCGCGTCAGCCGGCCGCGCCGGCCCCAGATTAATTGCGTCCTTTTCCTCCTCCCCGAGGCGGGGGGGGGGGCAGCTAACGCGACCGCCCGCCGAAGCGGACTCGGGGAGGGTGGGGGCGGTAGCAGCGGGGGGGAGGGAAGGCGGTGCTACAGCGGCGCGTGCACGCAGTCTTAATATGGCGCGCGCAGAGAGCTGGAAATGCTCGCGATGGGAGGATGGGGAAATAAGGGGCGTCGGAGCCGGCGTTTCTTCCCTTTTTCCCCCATTTTTTTTTCGTGAAGAACTGCGGGAAAACTTTAATGCGTTGGTGCCGCGTGATTGTTAACGCCGCACAAAGTTTTCGGTCGTTAGTCTTGGCGCTTGCGCAACCGCTGTTGCCTTCTCCCGTTTGCGCGCGTGCTCACCGTCCGTCGTGGGGTGAAGCACGACTTGCAGGGAGCAAGTAGCTTAGTGTGTGCGTGCGTGCTTGTTTGCGGCACAGTGACGGGAAACACGTTAGCCCTGACGGTAAAGTTAGGGTGGCGCGTGGAAAACCGCAGCTTGCTGCGGTTTTCTATCTGTCACGTGGTTCTTCGCTCTGCGGCATGCAGTGATCGTAGGGAATTTTAAGGAATGACAGTGAAGTCGGCTTGAAGTTGACTCGCGTAGCCTTGTAATCTTGGCCGTGGTAAAGGCAGTTATGATTGTGGACTGTGCCGACAGAAGGGCGTGAATAAACAGCCTGTCAGATGGACTTCCACAGCCGCGAGTTAATACTCTTTGATGGACTTCATTTGGGCAAGACAAGTTACATAAGTGCGGATGAGAGGCTGCGCTCAGTTTGTGCCCTAGAACAAGCTATTCTCTTTGGTCGTTATGCTTATCCACGTTTGAATATTCCCAATTTATCCTTTACAATGTTATGCCGCGTGGGGAGAGATTTCTTCACGCTTATGCAGAGACTTGTTACGCTTCTCCATACCTGCCAACGGTCCCTAATTTTTGGCGTAGTTTACGATCTTGGGCTCGTGCTACGATTTTTCGAATGTGACGTTAAATTTTATGAAGAGAAAATATTCTGTTCGCGGAAAAGTTCCCTAGATATTTTCGGAAGTCCGATACTGAATGCACACCGTAGCAGTGCTCGCTTCGTGCAGGTTTATTCGGGCAACTTCCCATAGTAGGTTATGTCGGCAGCATCAAATTCGCTGCAAAGGTCACTGCCATGTCAAAAACAATGTGCTACTTGCCAATTTGTTCTGTTTCGAATTAGTTTGGGCTTTTGTTATACGTCTGAGGTTCAACGAAATGTGTTGTGCCCCACAAAAGTTGCGCGCTCAGTCCGAAGTTTAAAGAACTAAACTTCTAATATCCTCCCACCTCCTCCTTCCCGGGTTCATGCCTGGGTTTTTTTTTTTACGAATTTTAACGTTCACAGGTTGGCCGGTATGCTTCTCTGTTTTCACCCGTGCACGAAAACGAGCACCTGTAGCGGTCCCGTGTTAACGACGTTAAATCAATCGGAACAATCCAGAACATATCCTGAGCGGTATCCTCAACGTATCCTCAGTGGTATCATCAATGTTCCGCTTGTGAGCATCAGGTCGCACGTTTGAACCGCCGTCGTCAACCTTGTGCACATTGATTTAGGCGGGTGTTCAACTCCAGGTGTGTAGAATGAGTGCGTGATCCCGGCCATTGTCTCTCTCGTAGCCCCTGTGTTGATTTAGGGCGTTGAACCCTTCGCTCCAGGATCAACACCCCCAAGTGGAAACACACAGCTTCTTTGCATCTCGCTTGAGACGAAGGGCTGTGGGCTCTTAACTGTATTGCGGGCAGTATATGCGTGTCTGGTGAACTAAGAGAGAAAGCCGTAGCTTTTCGAACGCAGGTTCCTAGTACCTTTTTTTCAGTCGAGAAATTTCGTGGCTGTCCATCTGCGTGACCACCCTAATGTTCGTTCTAGAACGGGAAAAGCTGTGCGCGTTGTACCGCCTGGGGTCAGCAGCTCTGTGAACCTGAATGAATGCGAGAGCGAACGGTAAATGTAGGCTTAATGAACGAGTACTTGCGATGTGGTCGGTGGAAATCTAACCTTCTAGTGTAGTCGGCAAGTTATTGTGCTCAGCCGCCGTCTGTGCTCGTGTGAAAAAATAAAAGAAAGAATCTTGCAATCTTGTTTCACATTGCTTGCGGAAAAACGTCGGCGCCGGTCGTTTCCATTTTGGCTCCGTAGTATGTCTAATACTGCGCATGAATATCAAGCGGCACTGAAAAATGGCGGTACCGGAGGCCCCACAGTGGTGCCAACTAGTCATAATATGGCGCAAAATTTGCTTGCCCGCCGTTTAAAGGTGGGGGGAGGAGCGAAAATTTCGGGTAACAGAGTTTCCTGAAATTACGCGGCGTACGGGTTTCTTGAAAGTTTGGCTGCTGGCCCCATTTCCCCGACCCGCTTCCCTTCGTCGACACCCCCCCCCCCCCTAACTTTTCCCCAACAGGAAAGAGACCTCGCCGGAACCGTTTACGCATTCATTATATTTTGCTCGCTTGCCTTCTTGCGGCCTATAATAGCGTGGCGCTGCCGAAAGGAGGGAGAAGTGGCTCCATTAGGCTCTCTCTAATAGCTTTTGACAGACCCCCCCCAAACCGTGGTTGCTCGGGCCCCTTTCTTTCGGGCTTTGTTTCCGCGCGCGGACAACCCCGCGCGGGCTCTTAATGCTTCCGCGGCGTATTTCGTGCGTGTTCTCCCCTCCTCCTCTCCTTCAGGCACACGCCCGCACCGGCGTCTTGGGCTTCATTATGAAGAGGGGCGACAGCTGGCGTCAAACATCGCTGCGTTGGCGGCGGCGTAATTAAAGCGAGCCCCGTCGTTGCTACGGCCGGCCGTGGGACCGAAAGTTGTTGGACGTTTGGTTTTGCTTGGGGACTACACACGCGGGAGGTGTTGCCGGAGGTGTCGTGCTGGCCGTGGGGCGGTTTGGAAGCCCTAGCCCGGCGGCACGTTCCGAACTTGTCCTCGCCAGCGGCCGAGCGCCGGGCGGTCTGCGTGGGTTGGCCCTGCATGTACCGTCGTCGTTTAACGATGGGTGCACTTTGGCGCGAATCGCGCCGGTATTGACCTTCCTTATAGACGAAGAATTGAGCGTCTCACTTTAAGAAGCATGTTGCTAGTTTATATAGTCGGTGCATTCCCGCGACCTTGGATGGATGGGACCTGGATGGGCAACACAAACGTTTCAGCCTGTCCGTTCACCTAATCGTACTTTTTTTGCGGAGTAGCTGGAGTATGCGGCGGCGTGTAGACGTGAGCTGTAGCGCGCTGTTGGCGCCATTGTTATGCCGCTGAGTTCAACCGAGCCGCGTGAAAGTGTTGCCGCAATATGGGCGGTGTGCTCATAGTAGCTGGCCGTGAAGGTGTCAGAAACAAAATGCATGTTTAGTAGTGTCCTTCCTTTTCTTCGACGGGACAACGTCGCGTAATAACGTTATAACAAATGACCGTGTATTGTGTACCGTAATGATAAGTCTCCTATAGAGAAGGTTACCTTTACGGAAACGTATGTGGCAGTTAGCTAAATACACGCGCACCACTGACGTGAACGGCACTGAACTGAACTTGTGGTCGTATCTTTTCTAGCGGGCTAATAATATTCTAATGTACTTACGGGCCGAAGGGAAAAAAAAAAAAACGCCATTGCCTGACCGATAGCTTGTGGCGTTCTTTTCAGCGACAACGCGCAGGAACTGTTTTTGTGCCCTGTGGCAGCTCTCACCGAATGGAAAGAGCCGCCATGCCTAAATTGGGGCGAAGTTGTCGGCGTCATTACGCCGGCAGCTATTGCGGCTCATAGTGCGTCATTTATGTAGTAGTTTGGCGTGCTGTGGCTGAAACACCACGGTACACTACGGCGCCACTAGCGTTGCTGGTCAAAACGGTTCTGCGGAATACCGCACGGTGGAGGAAGTGTCGTGGAAGGGGTAATTGTCATCCGCCCGAACATACCACGAAACTACAGAAGAAAACGTACTCTGCATTCTCAGAAAAAAAGAAAAAAAAGCTTCGTAGTCGATTATTTCGCTCTCGCGGCTGCAGTGTGATAGCCTCCGCGGTTAACTCAGATGGTAGGTCGACCGGCCCAAAAAAGCGTCTGTGCCGAATTTCGAATCCCGGACCAGGAGGAATATTAATTTCCTCAACGTGGAAGCTTTCCTTCTGAGAAAGTGATGTGCGTTCCCTTAGTACCTTCCTGCCACATCAGGGTGCATGACAGCTATCCCTTTCGTCGCGTCTACGAACGCCATCGCTTGCGGTTAAGGCGCTGCGAACGCTTCGAAAAAGAAAAACAAAGATCCCCGTATTTACTACGAGGAAATTGCTTATCCGTGGGAGTGGCGCGGTTACGTACTGTTCTGGGCGCGACATTTATCTCCTGCTTTCCTTTCGGCTTGCTTTATTCTTGCCTCGATTTGTTTTCTTCGAGTATATATTGCGCGGTAAGCGTAAGGGTTGCTAGTCGGCACCGCCTCTTCGCAACTTGAGGACTGACACGTTGTCGGCCATCTCTCTCTCTCTCTCTCTCTTTCGGACGCTCTTGAGAGCTGCCATTCGCAGCGTATGTTTTTTCTTGTTTACTCCACTCTTGCGTTTTCTTTTTCCCCACCGAGAGTTAATGAGGGGTTTAACGCTATTCTGTAATCATTCTTTGGCGGTGTCCCGTGTGCTAGCTTCCTCCTCCTCCTCCTCCTCATCCTCCTCCTCCTCCTCGATTCTCGGTGCGTGTGCTTTCCGCACCACCTCCAACGCCGCTCTCTCGTCCGTTCGCTCTTACGTTCTTTTTTTTTCTTCTTCTTCTCCGGCTAATCTCGCCTCGTACACGCCATCGAACGATACGTCCCATCTTTGAGGTTCCGAAACGGTTTCTTTTCTTTTCTGCCAGCTTTGCCGAGGCTAGTAAAAAATAAAGAGAACAAAAATCTGAGAAGAGGTTTCACTTCTCCCGCGTTTCTTTCTTTCTTTCTTTCTTTCTTTCTTTCTTTCTTTCTTTCTTTCTTTCTTTCTTTCTTTCTTTCTTTCTTTCTTTCTTTCTCAGTGTCTGGTTGTTCACCTGAGCTCGCTGGGGAAATTAAATCGACCCACGTCGAATTTGAACGACGATGCGCGGCTCATTAATCAGGCGAAGATGGAAGCATATCTCCCCGGCCGACGTGGCTTATGAGCACAGGCGAGACTGAGAGCGAGAGAGAATATACCCTGAAGATTCGAGCGCAATTTTCTTCGAACAGAAGAGAGGGAGAGAGGGAGAGCACGTTGTCATTTTTTTCATAAGTGCGGAAGCACTCGGCACTTTGGAAGATTAACGACGATATTGGAACGAGAATGGGAAGAGAAGGCGGCCGGGCTTCATAATGATGATCCTCGTAATAACGCTTTAATTCACGGCCGAACAAAGCGCGAGATCTCTGGAACATGCGGCGAGGCTGAAGCGGCGAAGAAGTCTGCACTTAGCAACAGCCGTATCTTTTTTTTTTTTGGGGGGGGGGGGGGGTTCGAGGACGGGGTGGGGGGCGGGAGGTGCTTTCGACAGGCGATGCGGCTGTAATGTTACTTCCATTTCACGTCAGCGGTTTCGCTTTTTCAAGCCGCCAGAAGTCGGACTGATGAGAGGAAATGACGTTCCCACGTGTTGTAGTTTAGCTGGAAGGCACTCACCGTTGTGCCGCCTGAAAATGAATGTCTCTCAGTTGATCTGTGCACCTGTGCGCATTCGTCTGATCAGTCGTTCGGTCGGTCGAAGTTCAGGCCAAGCCGGTCAGTTAACCCAAGTTGATTCAGTCTTCCTATCCAAGTGAGGTCAATCCGTGTTTAGATTTTTTTCTGAGCCAGTTGAACAGACATGATAAAGGTACACTGCTTCCATCGCTCTGAGTCTGTCCTAGTAAGATTTGTCTACGTTGGTCGGTCAAATTGATCCCCTTCGCGCATTCTTCTCAGGGTCTCCGAGGATGGTGTGGTGGGTTTAAGCCGCGCAAAGAGGGACCGTGTCCTCACGACTGTTGCGATGTTTGGTGAAACGTTGCCCGGAACGGCCTGTCAACTGGGACGCTGCTTTGGGAGCGAGGCTGAAGATGGCGGCTTGTCGTTTTCGCGTGGGCCAAAACTCGCGAGGACGTGTGTGACGCCTGTTTTGCGTCACGCCGTTTGAGGTTCGCAAGAAAGGAAATGTCTTCTGCAGTATATTAGGCGAAGCCGTAGCGGAGATATGACATCTCTGTCTCGTCGGGCATGTTTGGTTTACTTGCCGTCACTACGGCTGAATGGCGGCGGCCTCGTCCATCGGCTTGGTCGCTGGCAATTCGACGTTGTGTGTGTGTGTGTGTGTGTGCGTGTGTAAAGAGCAATTGCAGCCAACGATGCACGGTTACGCCTTCGCAGATGTCTTGCGTGTAACCATGTTGCTCTTCTTTCTCGTTTGATTTTTTTCCTTCCTCTTCCTATACTGCCCAAGGTAGCAATCATCTAGGAATCCGAGTTTGAGCGCCCGTGACGTCACATTGTCGTTTGGCGCTCAGGGCACGCTCTAAGTTATATTAAATGGGCGGGAAAGGGCGATAGGAAGATAAGGTTTGCAACAGGGAACGTCGAAGATATGAATATTATATGTGCAACAGCTTGAAGCGCGTGGGTAATGTGTCTGATAGATTAGTAATCGCTGAGAATTGAGTAATTGATGATTGTGGGTATAAATGTCAGAACGGACTCATTCAAAGCAACAATGTTCGTTTATTTACCACATTCAAGGAAGCGCTGCAAAAAAAAAGCGCTTTACTGTTCATTTTTTTTAACGTCTACTCTATTATGGGTAAGACTCGGTAAGGTCTTGACTGTAAGCATGCGCTTAATTTCACGCGGCGCGGCCGAACGGCTCACTGACTTGAGTGCCCTGCTTGCTTTCGTTTTGCGCAGAACGATGAATTCTCCGGTGGGCAAGGACCAGCCTGACCCGGACGCCATCAAGATGTTTGTGGGCCAGATTCCGCGGTCGTGGGACGAGAGCGACCTGAAGAAGATGTTCGAGGACTTTGGGCCCGTCTACCAGATCAACGTACTCCGGGACAAGGCCACCGGAACCAGCCGAGGTCTGTGTCTCCCCCTCCTTTCTCTCGCCTGCCACGCTCCGCATGAACCGCTCCGCATGAACCGCTCCGCATGAACCGCTCCGTATGAACCGCTCCGTATGAACCGCTCCGTATGAACCGCTCCGTATGAACCGCTCCGTATGAACCGCTCCGTATGAACCGCTCCGTATAAACCGCTCCGTATAAACCGCTCCGTATGAACCGCTCCGTATGAACCGCTCCGTCTCAATCGTCTGTACTCGTTGCTCGAGGCTGACGTCAAATACGTGCCATTTATGCGCATGCGCAACAACCGCTCCTCGCAGGCGATGAGGATATGGTCGGAAGAAGCGTCGAATAGCTCCCGTAATGCGAGTCCAAGTATAATGCCAGGCACAACAGTGTGGCTGGCCCTAAATCTAATCTAACCCTCCTAATTGGTAGTCAGTAGTAGTCATTCAAAAATACAATAGAAGAAAAAGGAAAAAAAGAACCGCTTTCGTTACACGAATACAACACCGGAACCAAATTCAGCGCTCGAAAATCCGCGGCAAAGTATTGTACGCCGGACCTTACGACGCGTGCCCGCTCTTGTAAAGCTTTTTCCAAAGCGAGCCAGCGCTCATTTGGGAGATGGAAAACACATAAGACCTGTATTATGTTGGCGCCTCTCCTTTATATAAACAACGAAAAATTCCACTGCGCGTTCCTCGTAGCCGGTGACTGCGGGCCGCTTTTGCAGCCACATTACTGAAATTGGGTTCTACCATTTCCTCGTTCTTCTCCCGAACGTTTCCGTCAACACCGTGTTCTCTAATGGGATGCTACGGTGGCATCACGTGACACGTCGCGAGGTCGGAAGGCGGCGCGCGTGGACGCGGCACTAGGCCGTGCTTGCACCGAGGCATCGAGCGGAATCCCTATTCGGGGACCACTTTTTCATTGATTGAGTATCACCTCACTGGCCACTTCGTTCGTTGAGTTTGACCATGTACGTATCTCTTCTGGAATCTGAACTTCGCAGCGAGTAATGCGGTGTTTCCTTTTTTCACGCCACGAATTCTTTGCGAGGCATACGTTGCGTTTCCGATGTTGAAAAATAACGTCTTGGAAACGGTTGAATTAACGACTTTGGTCTCGTGAAAAAAAAAAATAGTTGGCGTAATTGTGCTGAAGGCAGTGCATGAAAAGTACATGTTCCTTCAGCGCAGTTTTCCAAGTTCTTGTTGGAAGGCACCGGCATACATTCGCTTCTCTCGTTTGTTGATATTGTTGAAAGTATGCGCAACAACGTAATCCATTATAAGCTTTGATAATTGACGATGACGTCTGATTCCGTAAATGATAGCTTCGGTATGTTTCCGAACGGGTTAATAGCGATCGTAACAAGTTAGCATTTCGTAGTGCAGACGACACCGTGGGCGTCTGGGAGTCGTTTGTCGAATAAACGTTACTATAAAGACAGATCCGCCCACCGGAACGCCGTCTTTATCGTTGTGGCCCCGTTGAGAGAAATATATATCTTTTTTGGGGCTCGTATCGCTAGATGTGGATGTGGGGGGAAGAACAAAGCTACAGGCGCACACATTTTTTTCACTTAGGGGGCTGCGTCATTTTGAGGGAGGAAAATTGAAACGCGAGAGTACTTTGTTGTTCTTTTGTCAAAAAGAAACTTTTCAACCGAAAAACGAGGGAGTGGACAGAAAAGATGGAGGGGGGGGGACGCCGGAACGTTAGGAAGCGGAGTTGGCTACAGAAGAACAAAAGGGAACGAAGGGTTCGTTACTGTCCTTTAAATTTTTTTATATACGTCGGCTCACGACGATGATGGCACATTGTTTCCCTTTTTCTCTTTCCCTTTTTTTTCTCCCGTTTTGTCCCCCTGCGGTAAGCGCGTACCGCGCCAGAGTGGCGTCGCTTCGTCTTCTGTCCTCGTTCCCCTCGGACGCTGTCATCGTTTCGTGGGTGACAAATTGCCCTCGGAAATTCCCCGCGGCGCTTTGTTTTTTTTTTTCGTTCCATTCTCTCTGTGTCGCTTTCTTTCCTCTTACTCCTTCCTTCGTTCGGCCCTTAGTTTTTCAGACCCGCTTACTCCGTTCGCCTTCGTTTCCCGCCCGGCTTCCCTTTTGTCTTAGCCTGGAGCACCGCCGTTGGTTTGCGAGGCGTTCGCTGGGGACGGCCAGCGCGACTTCTTTGTGGCCGGTGTATTTCTGGCACCTTCACTATCCTTGCCGGCGCCGGATGTTTTGTTTCGCGAATTGGCTCGCGCGAGCGTTCGCGCCGTTGTTCGTTTGCGGACGCCCCTCTCGCGGGACGTTCGGCGCAAACTGGTATAGCTACTTTAGTGTGAAGCCGATGTAGTCGGGTCGAGTTCGCTTGTCGTGTAGATTCCGCTTGTCGTGTAGAGTCCGCTTGTCGTGTAGAGTCCGCTTGTCGTGTAGAGTCCGCTTGTCGTGCAGAGTCCGCTTTTCAAGTCGAGTCTGCTTTTCGAGTCGAGTCTGCTTTTCGAGTCGAGTCTGCTTTTCGAGTCGAGTCCGCTTTTCGAGTCGAGTCCGCTTTTCGAGTCGAGTCCGCTTCTCGAGTCGAGTCGAGTCCGCTTCTCGAGTCGAGTCGAGTCCGCTTCTCGAGTCGAGTCGAGTCCGCTTCTCGAGTCGAGTCAAGTCCGCTTTTCGAGTCGAGTCAAAAAGCGAGTCGAGTCCGCTTGTTGGGCCGAGTCCGCTTGTGCGGTTGAGCCGCTTGTCGTTTCGAGTCCGCTTGCGGGGGCGAAGTAGGGTCGTGGAGGCGAGTCCTGTCGACTCGAATCGTCCGGTCGACTCGGCCAACCCGGTTACCAAGATGCAGGCAAACGTGACCTCCGGGTAGGCAGGCCTCCGTCAACTTGTACCTCTTGACTCCTTCCGATAGCATCGAGTTCATTGAACGAAGCGTATGCTTGGCACCTCGATTGTCATTGCCCGAATTGCGACCCGTTGTCGCTGTGCCGGGAATCATACTCAAGGTAACAAAAACGTGAGGGCTGCTTTGGTGCGTTGTTTCGCGATCCGTTGGGGATTCGGCGATAAGTCGCGCGGGACAAGAACAGTGGACACAACGAGCGCTAGACATAAATTGAATATTTGCCGGCACACATTTGTAAGCGTTACACAAATCTCCAGGGCTGCGCTCAGTTTCGATGCGTATTATCGAAACATTGCATATCAGTCACTGCTTGCGCAGGACAGATACCGAAGCGAATGCTTTCTTCTACATTCGTCTGTGCTAGTTCCGCTAATGGTACAAGCGTGTAAACAGTGACCGAAGTGATTACTGCGTTCATTACACCGTGATTGTTAAGTACCGTTGGCGCTGCCATTAAGTGATGCGAGAGCGTTTTCCGATGCTCGTTACAGTCCCATGCTTGCTGACGCAGCGCGTGCTTTTTGACTGCCTGTACACTCATGACAGTCTCGTGAGATGCTCGCGTTTCTTATTTATTTCTCAACCATAAATTGAAGAGATATTAGCGTCCAGGCAGCTGGCAGAGGACAGCGCGTGTGCCTTTCTGTCGCTTGCGAAACGCGTTCTGAGAAGAACGTGTGATCCCGGTCAACGTTGTGTAGAAACTAATAGCGTTGATCCCGGTGTAGGTTGCCGCCGCTGCCTGACGTCGTCGACGCTGACGAATCGCGTCATTAGGGAGAGCTCTGTCGCCCCCTCTCCTTCTCTGCCAGCTTTTCCCAACTTGTTACTCCAGCTGGTTCTCTAACTGACAATTAGCGGTTTGCTTTGCAGTCGCTTTTGTTGCTCCTGCGATTTCCCGTGGATATGGCGCGTGCCCCCTTAGGCAAAACGCTCATCTCTCTCTCTCTCTGTCTCACCCGTCCTGTTTAACGTTCTTTCCAATTTCCATAGTACTGACGCCTCCCTAAATTGTAATTTCGATAATTGCATATGCGGCAGCCCGTTACTCGTCATCATTGCCTGCCACTTCTTTCTTGTTTGCTTGTTTCTTTATTAAACGGAAGTTAAGGAAGGTGACTTCGTCGCCTAGCATTAGGGATAACTGTAGACCGTCAAAATTAATCAGCAGCCCTCCCCTGTGACATCTCATATTTCCTGTGTTGGCATTAGGAGTTTGAGCGGACACGAAAGCGAAACACTAAATCGAATTGAACAAATTAAATATTTAAAAGCTCACTCACTCACTCGCACACACACACACACACTCGCACACACACACACACACACACACACACACACACACACACACACACACACACACACGCACGCACGCACACACTGCGAAAGCAAACAAAAGGAGCCTTAATTTCCGCGTTGCCCTAATTCCGCACCCTTTAACCCCCCTTTTCCCTAATACCCTATTCTTCGCCGTTCCTTTATTCTTCGCTATTCGCGTCCAGGGCCCAGACTCCGATGAGGAGGAGGGCGAGCGGCAAGAACGGCGGAGGAGGAAGGTGGTGGTTGGCGGCGCTGGCGATTGCCAGACGCCGTCCGTCTTCCTTAGCGAGCGTTCGCTCGCTTGTGCGAACGAAAACGATGGCGGTTACACAGTGTATATATAGGTTGCTGTCGGGCTCCGCACCATGCGTTTCTCTCTCTCTCTCTCTCTCTCTCTCTCTCTCTCTCTCTCTCTCCTGTTGTGCTCCGAGCGCCCGTCGGCATTGCACGGTTTTCGAGCGAAAAATTGCACGACGCGCCCGCGCGCGCGCGATCGTTTCGCGTCTCCTTCTCTTTCCTTCTCCCTTCGGGTTTCAGTTCTCGCACCCCCCTCTCCCTCGGCTCTTTTTCTTGGCTTCTGCCGGGGGAGAGTGGAGAGCAGCGGGGGGCAAGCGAAGGCGGCGTGGATCCGATTAATCAAACGCGCTAATTCTGCGGCTATACGGCGCGTCGCCGTTTCCTTCGTTCCAGGATTTTCGTCGCCTTTTCAAAGTTGGGTTCTTCTTTCTTTGCCCGCTCCCGTGATATGCGTGCGCGCGCGCATTTTTTACAACCTCCTGTTTTCTCGGGGGTGTCGGCAACCACCGTGTTTCTCGCCTGGCTGACCCTCGCCGATGCAGCCGTTGTACCCGACGAATGAGCGTCCATATATAACGCTCTCTCTCTCTCTTTCTTTCTTAGCCTCCATTCCTTTTGCTTCGTTTGTTTGTTTGTTTGTTTGGCAGTTTGCCTTGCTTATAGCGCAAATGACCGTACAATAGTTCGCGCCGTTTCTTCACGTCTTTAAATGCGGTCGTTCTTTTTTTTTCTTTCTTCTTGCGGTAATTTGCCCTTCCTCCCCATCTCAATCCCCACTCTGCCTAGTTGTGCCGTTTATCCCGTCTAGTTTCCCTCCGTCTTCCTCGTTCTCTCTCTGTAAGTATCCCCTTCGGGGGGGGGGGGGTACTTACAGCTGCCGGGACTCGCCCCGTTACCCCCCCCCCCCCCCCCCCCCGCTTCTTTCTGTTGCGCCTATTTCACGCAGTCGCGGTCGCACCGCTTCTCGACATGCTCCTCCGTCGCCCGTCTCAATACGAAGGTGTCAAGAAAAACGTTGGCTGCTTCTTGGGTTTGTCCCGTCGCAACTCACATTTCACTTTATTACCGTTTCTAGTTACCCTAACACTCACACACAAAGAAAAGAAAACGAATGAATAAGGTGTGGACGCGCGCAACTGCACCTGACAGAGAACCCAATCCAGTATGCACTGCAAACTCGTTGCAGAGCGTTGCGGGGACTCTCAGCTGGAGGCTCACAACTTAGGAGCCGGACAGCAGAGAGGATGGGGAAGGTAGTGAATTTGAACCAAGAATCCGCGAGGACGTAGAAGTATGTAGCAATATACCGAAGATATAAAAATACGTATAGGCAGAGACGCCGAGGATACGAAGTTTTAGGAACAGGGCACACAGAAAAAGAGGAAACATGTCATGACCTATCATTTATCTTCGTCATACACTGTTGTCATACTATAGCCAATTATGGCACCTATAGCAAGTTAACGAAACCACCGTGAAAGCACCGAGACGTAAGGCGGATAGATAGATACTGTCAAAGTGGCAAATGTTCGCCAAGAAATAGCTCTCATTTAATAAGCGACGCTATCGGCCGCGCATGCAAAATAACTCGAAGGGAGTGCACAGGAACGCCAGACGTGCTTCGGTTTTCACGTGCGGAAAGTGTCTTGTGTTTTCAGTCTTGATGGGAGCCCGGCTCCCATTAAGTTCCTTTATTCTTGCACGGTTCGCGTTCTTGCGTAAGCAACATGCTTGCGTCACCTAGGCTAAAGCTCTCTAATGGTTCGTCGAGCGAAGGAGGTAGGGCGGCCGTGCCCCGAGAGAAGCTACGCGCTACGCGTGTGAACTCCGCCGCCATGCAAGCCGCGTTGCGCCACGCCATACACACGTGCCTGCCCGGCATCGGGTCGTCGCCCATCTGCGCGCGCGAAGTGCTTCGAAGGAGCGATGCCGGACCGCTGGCGCCGCCCCAGAGCATTACTTCGACTCTCTGCTCGAGCATCCGTGCCGAGGATGCGCGCTTAAGTGGCGGCGGTGGCTATCGCTTCGTGCCCTCCCCCTCTCCCCTTTTCTACACCCTCCTCCTCTTCCGGCTTGTTTCTTGATTGTCTGCGGGTCGTAAGCGCTTCCTAATCGATTGCGTAATTAGCGATCTTTAATCGGGGATATCTTCGTTCTAACGAGCGCTGTATACGCGACAAAGGGTGGAAAGGGGGTGGCGGCTGCGGGATTGAGAGGGAGAGGGAGGGGGAGAGACGTGCTTAAGCTTCGTAGCCGCCGCCTCTGTTTCATGGGCGGCCAGGACAACTCTACCTCGGATGCAGACGGCGAGGTAATTCCGGAAGTACTGCGGTGATTAAGCCGTCTGGTTTGTTCGGGCGGCCGTATTCTCTCGTCGAGGCAGATGATGCGGGCGTGCATTGCGACGGCAGCGAGGGAAAGGACGAGTCGCCGCTTGTTTTTACGACGGTAGCTGTTGTAGGGGCGCTTCAACGAGCTCTGACACGATGTTTGGAGCTGGTGTATATGTCTTGTTTTATGATGATCATGATCAACGGGCCTCTGCGATCGCCTTTACACGACCACACGCTATTCTCTTTGTGCGTGCATGTGCTCAGGCAACCTCGTCTTGCTATCGTACTTCTGTTCCGGATGCTTCCCCGTCTTTCGTTTAGTGTAGCCAACCGGGCGGTTTGCACGTTAACCTTCCGACCTTTCTGTTGTCACATTTCATCTATATGTTGATTTCCTCGCCTGAATAAGTCACCAAAGAAAGAAAAGAAAAGAAAGAGGTTGTCCTTATCATATTTGATCTCGGTCTGCAACGTGCGAACCCATGTACCGTCGTCGAGCCGTAATCGTGCCAGCTCGTAGGACATCTTGCCGTTAGCGTTTGTGGCGTCGCCGTTGTACACTCCTCGGACCCCGTTGCCGTTTCGTATTTCTCGTCATCGTCGCATCGTGATTGTTTATCGTCCGTCGCAGCTGTTCGGCTATCGCGTTATGGCAAAGCCTTCGATTTAGTCTTCTGTTGATCCGCTGGATCTCTTGGACCAAGCAATCTGTTGGAACGGGCACTTACAGAAACGGGGACTGCATAGCTTTGACTAGGTTTCCACGCTTTGCCAGTGGACGCATTCGACTGGCCCGGGGTCACCCAGATTCCGGACGATTGCTTAGCTTGCATTGACGTCATCATATAACCTCCATCCTGGGGCATTGGAACGGCGAAAAGAAGCATAAACAAGAAGCGTGAAAGCGTGACTGCACCACAAGCGCCTCTTGCGTCGAACGACAAGGCGATAAAAGTGAAAAGCCGGAGCAGAACAGTCACCATTAGAAAGAAAGAGCATGCGCGCATGATGATACGGTACACTTACGTCATCGTAGCCGCCATGTTTGGCTGCCAGCGAGGCGAGAGCTGCGTCCGTGACGTCACGTGAAAACTGTAAGCAGCCTGATTTTCTTGTGCCCTGTGTTCGTGCTTAGAATGCTATACCAGTGAGAGGGGTGTGGGTGGGGGAGGTACATCAGTTTAGTTACTTTAGTGCCATCGATTACGGCAAATGAACGTTTTTTTTTTCGTTTGCGCGAGCCTTTCTTTCTTTCTTCGCTCTCTTGGCCTCTCTATCTCGCATTCTCTCTCTCTCGCTGTGCGTGCCCATTTCGACAGTATTGGATTTCGTCGATACCGAGACGACACCGTTGCCACGAGGATGACCTCGTGCTGCGCTTTTGGCTGCGAGTGCTTGCCGGGGCAGTAATGACGGCGAAAGGGGGCCTGCACCGGCGGCAAGTCCCGTGCTGTTCCGTCCGAACGATCGTTCATTCCCTCCCTCTGATCAGCGTTCCTTTGCCCGTGCACGTCGCCGCTTCCTTTGAGTACCGTGTCGTACACGCCGTCGTTTCACTCTTCTTCTCGCGCAGGGCACACGCTCTATTTCTGCGCAGTGTTACGAACTTCCCACCGAAGTCACCAGTGTTACGAATTTCCCAACCGGTGCCGCCAGTGTTACGACATCCAACCGGTGCCGCCAGTGTTACGAACTTGCACCGCTGCACCACGATTACGGCTTTGTGGTCCCGTAGCGCTCTTCACCCGTTTCGTGACAGAGCGTTGGTAGCGAAGACTCCGAGCCTGGCGTCGATGAGAATAACAAAAGGGACTTTATACATTATATACAGGTTATCATACAGGACATAAACGGATCGGCACTGGGGCCGAGAGCTCACACAAACGCGACTGTTCTCGCACGACGGCGTCCGGCGAAAACGCGTGACACATCTCACCCCAGTCGGGAGCGACCCTCTCTCCAGGTGGGGTCGGCGGATCCTGTTTTTCAGGCGGCTTGTCACTGCTTTTATAATCCCCGAGGCCCATTGTCACTCAACCGGCCCAATACAAAGTCAGCACACGACGGTCGTCCGAGGGGTCCAACCAGCGACCGCGCTGGCCACTCGGTTCAAAGTTCGCGCGCGCGGTGACCTCCAGGCAAGGGAGGTGCGGCGCCGGGCCGTCGGGCACACGCGGGCACGTCAAAACACGCTGCTCCGCCGAGGCTTCTCCCGCACGAAGGCGCAGCATCTTGACTTGTGAAGGGAGAATTATGGCGCTCGCAGGATAGATTCTGCATCTTGCAGATTCGGGATCCGGGCTTGTGGTAATGGCACAACAGCATCCCCGCCCTCAGATAAGGCGCCGGGAAGACGAGCTGCCTCCACGTGGCTCGGATGCCAGGCGCGCACGTTCGTCAGGCTCGTCCAAGTTCACGTCCAGTGTCGGGACGCCAGGTAACCTCACGTGCCCAGGTCCGACTCGCCAGGACAGGAGCTCTGCTCACCACGTCGTCGCCAAGGCACCTTGACCAGCTCCGCTCGGGTCGTTCCTAAGACCTTGCTTCTCGCCACTGGTCCCGCTTGGTCGTTCTGCAGCTTGCAAAATCGACCGGCAAAAGGCAACACCCAACACGAACAAGTGCCCTCTGTCTCCCGTCAAACACCAGACAAAGCCATAATTCAAATCAACCTAATTAATCGCTATCCCCTTTTGCTCCCGCTGCAACAAGAGGCAGGTGTACGATCTAGCACACAAGGCTCAAACAATCAGTGTTCAAATCAACAACACAACAAAATAGAAACAATTATTAATCATCACTAATAATGACAACTAGAATGGTCCCCTTGAAATCGCTTGGACCGAAAACATACTTCTGAGGAAGCAAATGAGGTCATTCATTTTTCCCGGCGATACTTTCGCGGAATCCGAAGCTGCTTATATTTGCGACCCTGCTTATCCGTGTAGCGGCGGTACAATAAGCCAGGTTCCTTGCCAAATGAAACCTCCTTTTTTTTCACTCCCCGTTTGACGCTCTTCCTCAGATCGGCTAGTGAACAATCTTCTTGTTGTTCGCGAATCCGAGTTTCCCTTTCAACTGCAGCCTGCTCCTGCCAGCTGGCGGAAACCGGAGCGAGTGTGGAGCCCGCGTCGCCTAATTGCGGCGTCGAGTCTATATCGCGGCTAGCACTGCACGCGTCACTCCCACTCACTTCCAGGACCCGCTCGTCTAGGCCAGCCTCCGAGCTCTGCCTCTCCCGTGACTGCTCGCCACTCAAGTTACCGTGATCGGTCCGTGTGCCGCACCGCTGTTCGCTCACCGACGCTAAGTCAAGTTCCCTCGACAGCGGGCGCGCTTTGGATCGCGTGGGGGCCATGTACGCCACGTCGGCAAAGAATGATTTGCCGTGATCCCTCAGCAGCTGCTCCGAGCTATTTGAGAAGAGGTAGGAAAATTGCTCTGGGAGGGCGGCTGACACAGCGGCTTCGGTGTTAAGTTTCCCAAATTCTCCTTCAATGCTAACCGTTGCGATCGGTAAACAGACACTCTCCTTCTCGGCCACTTGCCGTATCCTAACGCACTCTCCCGTAAAATCACTCGAGGAGACGAAAGACGGGTGAACAACGTCCATAGTTGCTGCAGAGTCCCGCAGTGCTCGGCACTTCTTGCCGTTTACCTTAATTTCCTGCACATAGGGCTCCAATAGACGTATGTTTTTGTGAGTTTCCTGTATCGTTGCAAAAGCAATTCTCTCTGGGCAGCTTGCAGCGATGTGCCCTTGCTTTTTGCAATTGTAGCAGGTTAACGGTCTCCGTTTTTCAAAAGAACGCGTCATTTCGTTTCGCTGTTTCGGACCATCGTCATCATTCTGAGATGTATTCTGCCCTTCCCTTACAGTTTCTTTGGTAAGGGATTCGTCGTCCCGAAACTCGCGACGCGTGATTTCCTTCCGTTCGTCGGGCTTCCCGTAAAACCCATCTCTTCTATCTGCTTTTTCTATGCGCACTGCCTTGCTGTGCAAGCTGCGGCGTGTGTAATACTCTTCCGCTAACTCTGCTGCCTTGTTTAGCTTAACCTCTTTTAGCCTATCTTGCAGCCAGAGCCGGACATCCTCATCAATGCAACGGTAGAACTGCTCCAACGCGATGCATTCGACAATTTTGTCGCGGTCGTCGTAAACCTCTTCGCCCTTCAGCCATTCCACCAGGTCGGCTTTTAGACGAAACGCGAAGTCAACATTCGACTCCTTACCCTTTTTTGCATACCGGAACCTCTGCCGGAAAGCTTCGGGCGACAATTTGTACTTCCGCAGTAGCGCTTCCTTCACATCACTGTAGCTCTCAAACGCCTCTTTCGATAAGCAAGTTATTACGTCTGATGCCTCCCCAGGAAGCAACGCTAACAGATTCTGTGCCCAAAGGGATCGCTCAATGCTATTCCGTTCACACACGTGCTCAAATTTCACGAGGTATTTGGCCATATCCTCTCCGACGACAAAAGGTGGAAGTTGATCGCGTATTCTGGGAACATTAGAAGTGAGACTAGGCGCTCGCGAGCTATTTCGGGTCTCCAACTCTTTCATTTTAAGCTCGTGCTCACGCATCTCTCTCCTTTCCTCCTTTTCCTCCTCGCGACGTTGCTGTTCTCTCCTTTCCTCCTTTTCCTCTTCGCGACGTTCATTGATACCCGCCAAGGCCTCTGCGGCTTCCTCAGCCGTTACGTCCTCAGTCCTCATGACCTCAAGGATCGCATTCTTTCTTTTGGTTGAGCCCAACTCAATGCCCAACTCCTCACAAATTTCGAGAAGTTCCTTCACCTTGTACTTCTCCATCGTTCACACTGTCCTCCTGCTGTTTACCCTTTTTGAATATACCTGCCGTACGCTACTATAACACTACTAGTAAGACATATGCAAGTATTTCACACACTGCCCTGTTTACCCCCTCAGCATCCCCTGGTTTTCAAAACACTCTTACTAGGCTTGAAACACACAAGGTTATCACAATGCAACACCAAATCCTTCCCTAAGCTACTATAACCTGTGTCAGAGAAAGTCTGGTGTTTGAGGTAAACTTCAGGCACTCACCGCGCCGAGGTAGCTGATGCCGGTCAATCCCGTAGCTGCCATCCAGTGTTACGAACTTCCCACCGAAGTCACCAGTGTTACGAATTTCCCAACCGGTGCCGCCAGTGTTACGACATCCAACCGGTGCCGCCAGTGTTACGAACTTGCACCGCTGCACCACGATTACGGCTTTGTGGTCCCGTAGCGCTCTTCACCCGTTTCGTGACAGAGCGTTGGTAGCGAAGACTCCGAGCCTGGCGTCGATGAGAATAACAAAAGGGACTTTATACATTATATACAGGTTATCATACAGGACATAAACGGATCGGCACTGGGGCCGAGAGCTCACACAAACGCGACTGTTCTCGCACGACGGCGTCCGGCGAAAACGCGTGACACATCTCACCCCAGTCGGGAGCGACCCTCTCTCCAGGTGGGGTCGGCGGATCCTGTTTTTCAGGCGGCTTGTCACTGCTTTTATAATCCCCGAGGCCCATTGTCACTCAACCGGCCCAATACAAAGTCAGCACACGACGGTCGTCCGAGGGGTCCAACCAGCGACCGCGCTGGCCACTCGGTTCAAAGTTCGCGCGCGCGGTGACCTCCAGGCAAGGGAGGTGCGGCGCCGGGCCGTCGGGCACACGCGGGCACGTCAAAACACGCTGCTCCGCCGAGGCTTCTCCCGCACGAAGGCGCAGCATCTTGACTTGTGAAGGGAGAATTATGGCGCTCGCAGGATAGATTCTGCATCTTGCAGATTCGGGATCCGGGCTTGTGGTAATGGCACAACAGCAGCTATATGTAGGCTGAGCTTCAGTGCTGGCTCCGGTCTTAGCAGCTTTTCGTTTCTAGAAAAAAAAAATGGCTGTGGCTTAGCTAAGGTTAAGCCCAGGATGCGAAGCATACTAGCCTTTATTTTAGTTGTTGAACCACTGTTTAGCCTGGTGAACTGCTGTTGCTTGGCTATATTTGGTTCGGCTAGACGGAGAAACAACCCATGCAGGCTAACGCACGAGCTGAGACCCGCCATTGTAGCTAGGCGGCCGCAGGCGAGCGCATGAGTTGAGCCTCCGCTTTTGCAGCTGTTATGACGTCATATGGTAGCTACGCGGCCGCGCGTGGCGCAGCAAGGAAGAGCGTGGTTGTGCGGCTAGTATGCTTCGCATAAAAATGGCCAGGCTTAGCTTGGTTAAGCCAAGAATGCGTTGCATATTGCGCGAGTTGGGGCCCAGCTTTTCCTCCGGCTGTCGTGACGTCACGTCACGTGGTTGCGCTAAAGGTCGATGGTGGCTGCCCGGCCGCCCCGAAGGGCTGAACTGAGTGATTGCATTATGCAACGCATAAAAATAGAAGCAACTTAATAACAAACATAGCAAACTTAAAAGAGAATAGACCCACATATGAGACGCGCAGCAATGAACAATGGCTCACACCCTCAATGGTAGCTACGCGGCCGCGCTCGGCGCAGCAAGGAAGAGCGTGGTTGTGCGGCTAGTATGCTTCGCATTAAAAAAAAAAAAAAAACCTTCTTATGCCAGCGTCAACCAAGATAGCCTTGTATTAGGGGCACTCCTCGACGTCAATACGCTGCTTCGGTCCCATGGAGAACCTTCTTTACTCCTCGAATCAAGCGGTTTCTCGAATGCAATTGCGGAACTTGTCGGCATATCACGGCAGGATCGGAGATGCTTGTGGACATATTGTCACAGCCCGGTAGGAGACGGGAAAGCCGGCGTCGAAGACGTGTAAACGCACTTTATCAAAGCAGTTAACGCGACGTCGTTGTCTTGTCTTGTCTTGTGTCCCAGACAGTGGCGCGTACCCACTATGGGGGATTGGCCAAGAAGCAGGCGGTTTTCCGTAAGGTTAGAAGTATAGAGAAACTAGATTTGAATAGCGGAGCGTGGGACGATAGAACTGTAATTTAGACTTGCAGTGAAAGTATTGGTAAAAATGTTGATAAAATAATTTAACGTAAAGAAATTAAGTCATAGAAACTATGGATAATCGTAGAAAATCAGCAAGGTACTCTTTTTGTCTCTCTAATAAAATTGTAAACGTTGTCGTCTCTGTTTTTCCACTCGCGCGCCACTTCAGCGTCGTTCTCCATCGCCTGGCGCATACCCGCGGCGACCATATAGGACGTGGCAATATTTATTGCCGGGTCATCAGGAAATGTTGAAAGTTGTGTTATTGAGACTCTAAAGACCCCGGCGCCATCGCCTTGTGCCGTACTGGCGCGCCATGGGCACGGGCCAGCAGTCTTATGGTGCAGTGTGCTGTGCTCGCCCGAGGAATGTCCGTAGCTCAGACAGGCCACAGCAGTGGTGAGTAGCAGGGCACAGTAAGATGATCCACGAACGCGGAAAAACGAGTAAAAAAAATAAAATAAAAATGCTTATTCATGAACGCTTGCACAACGACCAGGCGTATAAGTAGCCAACTCCTGAAATAGCGAAGGACAAACACGCGCACTCGCCGGTGCTCTTTAACGACGAGCTGCGGCAACGTCTCGCCCATTTATTAGGACGTCTCGCGGTTCTGTTACAGCGCGGGGCGCATGTTTCGCTTAGGCCTGACATTTCCTGCGTCGCTGTACCCGAAATAGCACTCGTGTGTCCTTGCCAAATGCGCACTTGTCGATAGGGCTCACCTTGTGCACTTGCTATAGCCAGAGGGGTTTCGTCAGAGCGATCGATCGGCCGTCAAATCCATTGTTCCCCGTCGTGGCTTTCGCGAGCGTTGAGGTTTCGACTTGCTGATGCGGACGTAGTTGGGAACTTTTAGACGCTGTGACAGACGGGGAAAAGCAAGTGCTTGTGTTGGTCCTCTCGCTTTCTCCCCCCCCATCCATGAGTGCGCCTGTCCTTTTTAATTATTTATTTGTAAATAAAGAAGACGTTTGGCCTCCTTTATTGTCGCCGGCTACTGCCCTTCGCAGGTCGAGCAACGCCTTAAAGCGCTGCAAAGACTGAACAACACCGAAGACAGTCGAATGTCGCGAACGTTTGCGTAGTTCTGAACACGAGTAAAGTGTTATAGGGCACGTAAATATTACCAAGTCATCGCGAAGCTGCGAGTTGTACTTGCACTGTCCAATCATGTCGGGACTCGAGCGATCGGTCCGCGTGTGTATTTCTTTATTATTGCATTTGGGCCTGCTACGAACTTCTAAATGAGGCGTTTCTTTTACAGACTACGTTTGCATATGTTTAATCTCTTCTTGAGGTAACACGTTATTTTACGAAGTAACTATTACTACCAACTATATATATTTGTAGTAATTTTCACCGTCTTGCGTATCATTTTTTGAAATTCGCAATATTTCCGGATGTTTAAGTGATATTTACGCAGCAAACGTTCCCGGAACTTGCGGACATGTGTCTTTGGTAAGTTTAGAGCGCAGTTTAAACATACTTTTTTAGGTGAACTATATCGATGAGTGCCGAGCAGTCATTGCCAAAATCTATGACGTCACGGGAACGTGGGAATCCTCCCGCTGATCGGTCTTCCTTTTGGCCAACTTCAGAAGTCAGTGCTTTACGCGTTAGAGCCATGCAGCCTAGCGTAATGTATTTGATACCCTGTGTTTGATACATCATAACGCTCATGAGCATGAGGACGTGGAAAACTAAGTCAGTGCTATATTTTCCGATACGTTGGAGGGGAAGCTTTAGTTGTGGATAGCGTAGCAAATCAATTACGACTTAAGTTAACAACTGTAGTAATTAATTCTTTGTCAGAATGACAGTTTCATTGTTTCATTTATTTGTACGGATTGCACTCTCCAGTGCCAGAAATAGAAGCTGTTAAAATTTTTCCTTCGTAGAAAGAGAAGCGAAGAGAAAACGGCGGGGAAGTTGCGGGGTTAAATTTCCTCTTCAGCGCTAGTTTAAATAATCGATCAGCCAATCGGATCTCTTTTTGTGTCCCGGGCATCACGTAGTCCCCTGGTGGCCGCGAGTAGCGTAGTCCGTCGAGGCTCTTGTCGCTCTCCGCCATGTGCTTATAGCGGCCTCCCTGTGGTCTGCCCGTACAACTTGCGCGGTGCCATACGCGGCCTGGTTATAGGGGCTGTCCGGTTAGCGTGTATATACACGCTTCGGCACACGCAAAAAACCGATGCCGCCTCTTTTTTTTTTTTCTCTCTTCGGCGGACGTTGGAGAAATGCGGTCGCTGACGCAGCAGGGAAACGCGCTGTCCGCTTGATTTATAATTTAGGCCGCAGCGCGGCGACTTTTTTACGAGCGGCCGGGGCCGGCTCCGCTGGAGTCGAAGATGAAGGGAAGAGGGCGAGGTGGTTTGCCGGCCTACTTCCTGTTGCCTCAGTATATGCAGTGGCCTTAGTTCCGTGCTCTGTTTCCTTTTTCCTCTTTTATTCTTCTCTCTCTCCTTTTTCTCCTTTCAAAATTTGGTCTTTCGTTGCTCTCGCGTCCGAGCTCTGATGCATGCGAATTCGGCTGACCCCCCCCGCTCGTCCTCGTGGCAAGCTGTGTAAAGGACGAGTCAAGCTACGTCTCTCAGACTCCGCGTGCAGTGACCGTGCGGCGAAAGTCGGGGGGGGGGGGGGTGGCGGCTAGGGGTCGGCCAACCAGTAGCGAGAGCCGGCTGCGTGTTGCAGAGAAGGACGGAGGAGGAATCGCCCATTGCGCGCTACTTATCCTTCCGTGAAGCTTCCAGACGGTCGGCGTCCGATCGAGAGGCGGACAATGGACGAGCCCGTTTCGGGTTGTCTGTTTTATTTTTTTTTTATTTCAGGTTGACTGACACGCAGCTCGTATCTTTCGCTGCTCGGTATGGTGTTGGTTAAATTGAATACAGTCGCCGTCTTCATAAGAGAGAGAGACAGAGAGAGGGACGTTAATGGCAGGAAAGCGGAGGAAGTCAGCCGGAGGACCTTCGTCTCTAATCTGCTACTCCGCGTACGCGAAGGGTGCAGCCACGTCTCAAAGCAGATAGATAGATAGATAGATAGATAGATGGATAGATGGATAGATGGATAGATGGATAGATGGATAGATGGATAGATAGAGAGAGAGAGAGAGAGAGAGAGAGAGAGAGCCGTGGGCATGCGTGCGCCTGATTAAGGAATGCGAGTAGGTGGATTGAATCCCACGGTCATGTCGACGCTTTCACGGGAACGCGTTTTTTTTCAGTGGATTAGTTAAATGACTGGGCCTGGCCCGAATGGCGGTTCTTGTCGGCGGCCTTTCGACGCAGTTCTATCAGCCTTACGCCGTCTCGTTTTGGACTAACGTTGCTCTGTGGGCTTCTTCGCGTGCCTTTAGGTTTCGTTGTAGCGAAGGCGGATGGTCGGCTGGGTACAAGTGTACGTAGCTTGTAGAGACGAGTGAAATGAGGTGACGCGTCTTGCGCCATTTGGCAGGATTGTGAACTATTGGTCAGGAGCCGCCTGCTGCTGCACGAACGTAGAGGATCGTTTATTCGTTAATAATGCACCAAGTCTACGGAATGTTCTTGGTGGTTTTCTGAAAATTGCAAATATCACACACGTGATTTAGCGATGTGTGCTGGTTAACGATGTGATTAGGTAAAGAAATAAAACCTAGTTTTATGTACTAGTCGGCAGCTCGCTGGCTATCACATTCAACTGCTGAACCTTAGGTCCCACGCCCAATTTTCTGCCCCATAGGCCGCATTCTGACGGCAAGAGACACTAGAAACGCTCTTGTACCGCGCTTTTTTGGCGCAAGTTAAAGGACAACATTTGGTGCGAGCTATTTGCGGACTGCTCACTGCGTCTGCCGTAGCATTTGTGTTGTTTGGACGTTAAATTCCATCAGTATGCAGCTTTGCCATAATGGACTAGAAAATTAATGCAGCTGGCATGTACAAAGTGAGGTGTCCCGAAAGCTTAGCCTGTCGAATTCACGCTGTCATGCGAGAAAAACTATACGTGCTCGTTCGGTGGTGATTGCTGCCCCGTAGCAGCTGTGCATGATGAAGGGGGGGTTTCGTTCATTCGGAAATCGTGTCGTACGAATGGCTCATCGTTCCCGGCAAAATTGAAAAGAACATCGAGCAGTTAAAACGGACGCGTCATGTACAGTCGACCAAAAACGTTTACGGACCACAGGATCTCAGAAAATTCAAAATATACGAGCAGCCTTTAAAAGCACCCAGTAAAATTGTGCATCACAATGTTGTTCGCATGTGCCACAAAAGGCTGGAAATGGGAATAACAGTCTGTGTTTTGAGGCTGAGGAGATATTCAGCTTTTTGTCAGATCTCTTGGTCCGTAAACTTTTTTGGTCGACTGTACATTTCTTGCACGTATGTTTGCTTTGTGGAGGCTTCGTGAGTCCGAAGTCAGCGCGTCTATTCGGCCGTAATTGAGTATTAGAAAGTATGATAATAAATTTTTTTCGGCGAATGCGCTTCGTATGCGGAGTACTCGGACATTCGCAAATGCCCCCCCCCCCCTCCTCTTCCTCCGTCTAGTATAAGATATAAGAAGTTCACACGGGGTGTGTTCATGTTTGAGGGCATGTGGAGGGTCTCGAGTGGTTGCCTGTACTCGCCATAGGTCTTGACACGTCATTTTTCGTGGCCCCCTCATGTGCCTCTGTAGTTTCGTGAAAGGAGCGGCTGGGGATGTGTTGTGGAGCAGCGAGAGCGGGCGCGATTCTGGGGGTTTCGCGGGCCATTTACTAAGAGCAACTTTCCGGGAGCCGGCAGCAGTCTTACTTGAGCCGCGTGGGGCTGCGCTGATTTCTCGGAGAGGCGGCAGCGTCCTCCGGGACGCCCGGTGGAGGCTGTCCTCTTCCGCATCCCTCTCTTCCCCCTCTCCCTTCACAACAGAAAGCTTCGAATCGCTCTAGCAAACTGCCAGCGCGCCGCAGCTTAGCCCACAGCGACAGGGGAAAAGGGGCCATGGTAATCGTGGAACTTCCTCGCGTTCCCCCTCGGGAACTGGGAACACTCCAGGGCGGACGTTTCTTAGCGAGAAGCGTGCGTGCCTCTGAAGGCCTCGAGTGCAAGCTCTAGGCGTCTCTGTGTGTAGTCGGTAGGCTACGGCTACTGTACCGCGCGCCTTTCTTGCTTGTACCCTTCTGACCTCCTCTCGAACTTTCCTTTTTTTTCCCTCGCCGTTTCGTTTTCTGCCCATTATACCGAAACGGCGCAGTGTTATACCGTTGGGGGATGCCGCCGGGTTCCCCCGAAGCTGTTGCGGGGAAGTACACGTCCTCGGCTTTCCCTCCATTCCTTTTTTTCTCGCGCACGCCTGGGGGAATTGAGGAAGCACGTAGTGCAGCGCGAGGGCCGAGTGTCGCGCTTGGATAAGAGCTCGAGAACCGTGCAGCGCTCTCGGTTGTGGCCCGGGGCGCGAGTGCGTTCGGTGGCTTTTTGTTTTTTGTTTCTTTTCTGATCGAGGCCGGCCGCCTCTGACGCGCCCGTATTCCTCTGTGCCAGCGTCTTCTTATCTCGGTTCGGATTCTCCCTGTCGAGTGGCGTGAAGGTTTCGCACACTTCGCGGGCTCGAGCCGGGACCCGTAAGTGAGATACGTCTCATGCGTGCGCGCGTGCAGAGTCCCTTGGTGTTCCAGTGACGCCGTATGGCTGGCGAGTTCGTCCGTGCACCTGTGTTTGTTCCCGGTGGACGCTCTGCCGACTGCATTCAGGTGTCAGACACCCCCCCGCTTTTACAGATTTCTCTTTCTTTCATCACCCTTGTTTTCTTTCCCGTTAAATTTTGTGGTGCATTTATAGACCCAGTCTATGTTTTCACTGCATTCATGTGGGTTCTGCAGCTCTGTGTAAGCGGCAGAGTCTTCAGTTCAGCTCTTTCTGTCCATGTCTCTCCTTCTTTTGGGACGGCGTCAGTGCCTCCGCAGCATCCCGTGGGAAATGACGTGCGAACTGTGCCGAGACCTTCGCGGAGGGATAGAAGGAACGGGTGGCCAGTATGATGCAGCTTGCGCAGCTAATAATGGATAATGGCTAATAATTGAAGACCTTGACGGATGGCCCTTCCCTTCTGTTCCGCGAGTTTTCCTTTTGCTCACTAAGCTGGTCGTGAAAAGTTACGACGTCGGGTGCTGTTTGTGTTTTGCAGGGGTATATGTGTGATTGGGGGGGGGGGTGCTTCTGATGTCCTGAAGACTTCAAGGGCGCGCCTCACTGCTACCACCTCTAGTTCTACTGTTACTTCTTTGCCATAACTTCTTGCTGCGTAAATTGGTTGCGATAAAACAATAAGATACTGAATTAATTACGCAAAACGCATTCAAAAAGCGCAAGGCTGGCGCTCAGTCCTGTTTGTTCCGATCCTTTCCCTCTGTTGTGCGTTCACGCTGTTGATGTGCCCACCATTTTCTCGTCTTTCTTTTGTACTCCTCATATTACATATGCTTGCAGTGTCTCTCTGTTTCCACAGCCGTGTACAAATTTTCGTCTTCGCAAAGCTCCGCAAGGTGCTCCACAAGCGTGCCGTTCGAGCTGGCGCTGCCGTAAACCTTTACAGTCGTTACCAACGCTCCCTCGTACGGAAATACGCCCGCGGCTTATAGATTGCCAGAGAGGTAGCTACCTCAGCAAGCGCTCGGTCTATCTGTTGCTGCCCCGGTGCATCACTTGTCTCGACGTTGGCTCGCGAAAGGTTCCCGTGCAAGCGCGCGCGGAGCTGCGGCTTCTTCGCCACTTACACGATGTTCCTCAGCGGCGTGGTTCCCTACAACGCCAGTTTCGTCTCCCTTGGGGAAGATAAGGAGGAACGCGGAGGGCAAGGCGGAGGAACGGGGGTGCTCGGTTAGCGGACGCTCTACTGCTTCCAGTGGCCTTCTCCAGCGCAGCAGCCCGAGGGTTAGACGCTGCCTCTAGTGAGAGAAACACAGCGAAAAATATGGAGCAGGCTGGAAACAAGAGAGGAGCGCTCGAACTCCCGGCTACCTTTTTTTTTGTTCCCGCTGCGCGCACTTTCTGCGGGCTCGGCTGGCGCCCGGCGCGTCAGCGTGTTATGGGCGCCCGGAGCTGGCTGTTCCGCGCCGATTTTCCTCGGGAGCTGGTTGCCGCCGATAAGGGAAGGAACGCGGGAAAGTAGGCGCCGCCGGCTGCTTCGGGAGAGGGAAAAGGCCACCGGGGAGCGCGGCGAGCGTTGCTTCGGCGAGCGTTGCTTCCCCGGATTCCCAGCCAACCCTTGTTGCGCCTCCTCGCGTCCCTTCTCTCCCGTTTTACCCCGTTTTCTTCGTCCATTGTCGTCGCTTCTCTTGGCGGCGTCCAGCGCCCCTTGAGCGGCGCGCGCGGCTCCCTCGTGGGCGCATCCCGATGCTACCCCCCCCCCCCCCATGCTTCCCTACCGTTTCTCGGTTGCTGGTTGTGTCGGTTGGTGGCGCGCTGTTTCTGCTGGTTTTCCTTGTGGTGCCGGTGGTGCCTGGGGTGTCGTTGGCCGCCCGTATTTATTTACGCTGCCTCTGGTTCTCCCCGCGTCCTCCCTTGTGTGTGTGTGTTTGGCGATTGCTGCCAACTTGCCCCTCTTTCCCCGCCTTCCTCTTTATCCCCTTCATTTTTTCTTCGAGCGCGGTTCCTTATTTCCCTATATACTCTTCCCGAAGCAAGATCGGGCGTGCGAGGCTTGTAACTTGCTTACGACGGAAGGCCTTCGCTTAATGCTCGCGTATATATTTGCTCCGCCCGCGCCGAAGCTTCTTTTTGATCCCTCTGGGCGATTCCCGCCGACGTCGTCCCTTGCGGATCGCGCCTTTAGTTTTTTTCCCCTGACGTAGATCGAGGGGTAGCGTAGCGCTAGGCCGCTGCGGAGCTCGTGCTAGTTGGCTGGGCTTTCCATTTCTGTGTGTACATGCATGTAGGTGGCATTTCTCCGCCCCCCCCCCTCCTCCCTTGTTCACTCGTCTGGTGTGATTCGCGCGTTTCTTTCTTTCATTTTGCCCATTCGCTGTGCTCCTTATTTCCCTACTGGGGAAGCTGAGCGAAAGGAACGCCCCGTTTGCTTTCCCCTTTTGTTTCTTATCGGCACGGCTGCCTCTAGTCAGTGCCGTGGGGAGCGAGCGCTTTGTTCGCGGTGTTCCCGAAGCGCTTTCCTCGTCGTCTTCGTTCCGCCCTCTCCGGGCTGTTATCTCCTCAGTGTGTTGGCGATTCCTCTTCCGTCGCTCTTCATCTTCTTCTCGCGCTTTGCTTTCTCCCCGCGTGATTCTTTCTCGCGTTGCATGTTCAGCTTTTACTCGAGACTGCAGCCTCGGCGGAGGAATGTGTTGTTCTTCGCCTGCTCGCTGTTCTCTCTGGAGGTGCCGTGTCTCGGGCGCGTTCCGCGTCGTTCTTTATACGTGTAAGCGGCAGGGACTCCCCGTTATCTTCCTTTGACGCATTCCTCCGCTCTTTCCAGTTTTGCCTTCCTTTCCCTCGTGCGGCTCCTTTAGTTTCACTCCCCATTTCACTCCCCATTTCACTCCCTATTTCACTCCCTATTTCACTTTGAAGTCTGTTGTCAACAGCATATAGGGTTTTAGGGATAGCGTACTTCAGGGGTGTTATCAGCGACGTGGAACTTGTTCGACGTCCAAACTCGCGTTGAGTTCTCATGTAACAACAACAATAATAATAATAACACCATAACAAAACCAGGGTAGTTCGCGTCTGCTAAATTTATGTGCACAACTTTTAAAGCCGCTTAATAGTTCAATGTAGAAGCAGTCGACCGAACGTTAGGGTTTTGCGGTCTGCTGGGCGCATAAAAGGGAGCAAAAGGTATACGAATCACTGCAAAATGAGTACAAAAGAACGCCAGCGTGACAGTGGCATCTTGAGGGCACGAAGTCGCCCGGGGAAGCTGTTTCTAAAACTCTCTATAAAATGTTTGGCCCGAGACTTTAAACAGACTGTATAAGAAGTTCCAGAGTTGACGCGCTTTCTTCTTTCCCGGGCGAGTTCTTTCTTCCTTCAGCACGACGCGGCGTACGGTGTTGTTCGTGGCGCATTGCGAATTGCTCTTTTCTTGCCACATACTGGGTACTTCTTTCCCGAACAAAATTTCTTCGTGTTTTTCTTTTTATTATTTCATATGAAGTTTCAAGCGAGAGCTGGTATGCCCTCTTTAAGGGCAGAAACAGGCGAAGAAGCGATAGGAAAGAGGGTATCGACGCTTCACGTAAGTTTCATTCCCGAAAGTTTTGTACTAAACGTTACTGCTCGCTTATTCTTAGTTCTTAAAACTCCCGATTTCTTTGCCTTCCGGTTGTCTGAGGTAGCTCCGGGTCTCACGTTTATGGCATCTGGCTCTCGGGGTTCTCCGCTGGTCTAATCTATGTAGCCGGCGGAGAATTCGAGCGTGCATCCCGCCCCCCTCTTTTTCTTTTCTCCTTATTCACCGAACTTGGATTAAAGGCGGTAGAAAGCGAACCGATAAGCGAGTCCCGGCAACTCTTTGGGAGTACACTTTGCGACCCAGCTAACGTTGTGTTTTTTTTTTTCTCTGTGCTGGTTTTGTGTGCCCCTGGCATTTTATATACTGTACGCGAACTATATTGCAACGTCGTGGTTGCAGAGCTGTCTGGCTTGGGTTGTGCTCAGAGAAAGAGAACGAGAGAGGGAGAGAAATAAACGCATGTAATGGCTGTCCCAAACGGCGCATCACTTTTTTTGTCATTCTATCGTGAAGGCTTACTGGACGTGTATGTTGTGTGTAAATTCAGGGCATCTTTTGTGCGTACCGTTGTTTGGTACGGTACAGCGACTCTGTATAGTGGAATAGCGTACGTTAGTTCGGTGCTGTATTGGGTTTGTTGCGTGCTAGGCGCGCATGGACAGCCGACTGTATAAGTACGAAAGGAACGGTGACGGGGCCGAGCTCTGTCTTGTGTTCTAGTTGGTCCGTTCTCCTCGCTGTATAAACGTGCGCACTGCATGGTCTTCTCAAAGCAACTAGCCTGCCGGCAGGTCTTTATTGGTGCTGTAACTTTCGTCCGGCGCTAACCCGCCGTGGTTGCTCAGTGGCTATGGTGTTGGGCTGCTGAGCACAAGGTCGCGGGATCGAATCCCGGCCACGGCGGCCGCATTTCGATGGGGGCGAAATGCGAAAACACCCGTGTGCTTAGATTTAGGTGCACGTTAAAGAACCCCAGGTGGTCAAAATTTCCGGAGTCCTCCACTACGGCGTGCCTCATAATCAGAAAGTGGTTTTGGCACGTAAAACCCCAAATATTATTATTATTATTATTCGTCCGGCGCTCGCTGACCCCACTGGCTGCGCGGCTTATAAAGGCTGTAAGGATTGGGAGGTCAATCCCACCGCTCGTAACCCGTTGTCAAGATTGGAGTCGCGCATGAATTAGAAGGTAGCTGGCCCATGCCGTCGTCCAACTTATCCACGCTGAGGATGTTGTTGAAGGGAAGGACTGCTTCTCATATAGAACGAGGAATATGGGCTTATTTACAGTATCTACATAAGGACGTTGCAGTTAATCAGTCTAGCATGATTGCGAGACAAAGTACACTGAGCAGCCACACAACAGCGGTTTATAAACACTCGGTCCTCCCTCGATCCCTAGGTGAGGGAAACGTTCGACCAGTAGACGAGCCGCCTCTTTGCGGGAGAGCTTACACACACACACTTCCGCACAGGTTCATGGTCCCCACCGACGTCAGGCGGTCTTCACAGAACTCGGTGCTTACGTCAGCAAAGGTGCGTGGGAAGGGGCTTCCAACTACGTTCCCTCGGGGACTCCCTTGCTCACAGCAGACAGGGTCGGCGGTGGCGTGTTCCGTCACAAGGCCTGGTTCGTCGAACTCATCTCGGCTCCTGCGACGGAGAGTCGAGGACGCGGCGTATTGTTCCCTGCACACAGTAGACTTTGTGACGCCGTGTTGTGGCTAGAGGGTTGCGGTGGCTTTACAGGAAAAGTCGACGCCGCTCTCGCACCTGGCTGGCAAAACTTGCGCCTCAGCAGGCCGTTCTTACCAAGCCCACTAGCATTTGTGGCCATGATTCGCTTGTGTATCTGTTATACTGGGTGTTCTTTTTTCTTGGACCGTACATAATTTCTTTTTCGATATTGCTTGTAACATATTTGTTTAGTTTTCGTCATTGAGCTGTATTACTCAGAGGCAGAAATTGCTTGCTTGGGAAATCGAAGTGCATAATCGTCTAATTACCAATAATTTACTAGTCAACTGTTAAATGGCATAATTTACGGCACACATTGCAGTTTACGAATTTAAAACCGGCGAGTTCGCGAGGGCCATGCACTTCGGAGGGACATTCAAGATGACCCAAGTTTCGAGACGTTCATATCCAAAGTGTGCCACGAAAAAACGCGGGCGGTAGTTAATCTTGTGCTTCGATGTATACAACGGCTGCTCGTTAAGAAACGTGAAAATGGAACGACGGTGCATTTTTACGGCACGCTTCGCGGCGCCGATCTCGAAGCCTGCGCGTTCCTTAGAAGTCGCTCCAAGGGGATATGACTTGCGAGCTCGCCGGCTAAAATTCGCGAATTAAACTATGTGTCCGTTAAGTAAATAACTAAAAAAATTAATTGGCGATTTTCTTGTGAGTGAGTCGATTAAGCATTTCGATTTCTCCCGCGAATGATGTGCACCGCTGTCGGACAGTCCAGCTCAAGAAGTAAACTTACGCTATCTGCCACAGGAGATTATCTAGAATTATATGTTTAGTCTAAAAAAAAAAAAAAGCTATACTGTAGACGTGGCGGAGTGGCACTTTGTTCTCGAAACGTTTAGCGATTACGTGTTGCTTAGCTAGCGACTAGTAGCTGCTCTTCGGCTATCAGTGGTGTTCAGGTGTATAAATGCGCGCCTGTTGTCTAAATTGCGGGCCTTTCCGTCTCTTTCGAACCTGCTCTGCCTTGCTTAGGCCTCGACTATTTGTCCGATAGAAAGGTGTCTGCACATCATACACTGCCAATCAGAGTCGCTTGTCCGTCGCCGTTTCCTTCTCTTCTTACTTCTTTTCCTCTCTTCTTATGTTCTTCGCAATTTAGTCCAAGCGCTGCTATCAGGCCTAAACTGCGGCTGCCTTCTCCGTTCGGCGCGGGGGGCACGCTGTAGAGATACGCGGCACGCCAGCAGGCGCTCGGTCGCCCAGCGTTTTACGCTGTCAACGATCGGCGGGATAGGAGCTCCGCTAATAAGGTTATAATGAGCCTCCCCTTGCGGAGGAGGAGTTCGGCTTCACCTCGCGATGCGCGTAAGGTGGCGCGCGTGACGCAGGCCTTTTTGAAAAAGTACAGTTTTTATTTCAGGCTGAAAACATAGCGAAGGCATACGCGCCTTCAGATGACGTTATTAGTTACGGCTGCTGGCACTGTGACCGTGATCGTCACCGCAGTGTATAACGGATTATTCGTTAGTAGCGAAATGATTGCATTGACGGCTTTGGCGCTTTTAAAGCTTGTTAACTCCACGTGACAGCACCCACAAATGAATGCGTGAAAAAGTGTGCGTTGTACCTCAGAGGTTGCGGCGCCAACGATATGAACCCAAAATTTCGCTTTCGCGGTCGGCCCCGTCGGTCACCTCGGGCGGGGGCCCCTGTCTAAATATATGGGAACGGCGAAATTGTTTTCCTCGGCAACCACTGCAATGAATTTGGTGAGATAAGTTGCAATAAAAGAAAAAAAGTTTAAATCTAGTTACTGTAGGCAGCGGATCTAGCTTTCCGTGAGTCGTCAATGTTTCACAAAACTCGTTGAAAATGGTAAAATTAAAAGCTACAGAAGGACCATGTTTACAACGCTATAGCTAAGCGGTGAAACACGATATAACTATTCTGTAAACGGCATTAATAATACATGTAAAGCGGATGAAATTGATGTATTATACACAGCTCTATAATGTACCATTAATGTGTATGACCTTTGCAAAAAATTTAGTAAACATTGTAAGAAATACACGTAAGCTGTAAGTTCATATATCAAATGTGTCCTCTTTAGATGCTCTAAGGTGCTCTAACGGACGCAGTTTATAGGACAGAACTTACTGGTTTTCTGCAATTCTTGCGAGGACATTCATGCTCTAAAGCAAACTCACGTTTCTTACAGTAACTCGAATTTAACTTTGTCTCGAATGCGACAAACTTCATTGAATTCAGTGCAGCGGTTATCTCATAACGGCACTGCTGCATTTTACACATACTTGAATGGGCGGAGTGGGAGTTAGCCTCGTGCTAAAGTTTCCTCTCAATAGATGTGTTTTGGCATTGCATCACACCTTAATCGCGCAGCGCGCTATAGAGCACGGAATTAATAATGCAATACCACCGTGGGGGAGTAGCGGCTGTGGCGCTGCGCTGCTAAGCCCGAGGGTGCGGGTTCGAATCCCTCTTGTGGGAGCCGTATGCAACAAAACCCGTGCACTTCGTTTCATGTGTATGTTAAGGGAGCACGGGTGGTCGAAATGAATATCGTGTCCCCCCGCCCACTAAGGCCGTACCCGTAACCATATCGCGGTTTCGCCAAGTAAAACTCGTAGTAAAGTGAATGGTGTAGTGACGATACAGCGTTCCGCATGGCCAGCGCATCCGCGAACGCTACTGCCGTGGCGCCATCTGCTAGGAAAAAATCGAACCACTTTCGCGGCTAGCCATAGAGTACAAACAGCAGATGCCAGTGACAGCAGTAAATCTCTTGACATTGCATTCAGCGTGAAACGGAACTAAGCAATCGCTTATTTTACCATTTATTTATTGCCGTGACGTCCCGGCGGGTGAACAACGCAACTAAGGCGAATTGAGATGCGAAGCGTGTGGTCCGGGTGCCTGCATGTTCTGAAGCAATTACGGTAGCCTACCAGGGTAGCTCAGAGGCTAAAGGTGCGCGTACACGGTGGGTCTAAAGTATAGCATGTGACGCTAACTTATCACTCGAAGCTGAAGTTATCTCATATAATTTAGCTGTTTAAGACGTTTTCGTAATCTTCTGCCTTTTACATGTGCCCCGTCTTCTCGTTTTACCAGATTGAAATGTGTGCCTCATATGTGGCGTGGTGCATTGCCCCGTGGCGTGGCTCTAAAAAGGGTGTCTTTTAATTCGGTTCGCGCTCGCATGGGTCGCTTCTCTCCGTGACCTCGTTACCCGTGTTGTATCCCCGCTAACTAGCACTGCGCGCAACTGCGTGTCATCCGGATTTTTATTTTATTTTTGACCAGTATAGGCGGCCGAGGGTATAGCCACGCTGCACTCCGCCGAGGCGCGTCGGGCTTCTTCGTGCGTCTGTGCGCGTCCGTGCGCGCCTGTATGTGCGCTTGGGGGCGTGTGTGTGTGTGCCAGCGTGCTTGCTTGCCGCCGCCATCCATCAAAGTCGCCGCCGGCTTCGCTTTATGGATGTTGATGGACAATGGCCAGAAACGCGGTACCCCCGCCCCCTTCCCTTACTCGCTCGTGGAGAGAGAGAGGGAGGGAAGAGGGGGGGGGGCGATGGTGTAGTCCTGCGTAGTAGTACATTCACCGGCGAAGGTTCTCTCTCTCTCTCTCTCTCTCTCTCTCTCTCTCTCGGACGGCAAGGTATATCTCCGCTTGTTTGTGTACATGGAGCGCGTAATGAGAGGTGGGGAAGGAAGGAATCAGTATTCATGGGGCGATGGATGAGGGTGTGGTTGGGGCGGCTGCTTGCTTTTGCGCGCGTGTTTCTGTGGTCGGGGGACACGCGGATAAGTGCTCCGGGCATCGCGTTTTTGCTTTTGCCTTGTCTTTTTTTTTTTTTTGCTGGAGATTTACGCGGCCTGCGTCCCCGGAACAACACCGCCTGTTTCTTGGAGCGCCGAATCGCTCGTTGCGAGGTGTGACGTTTGTAGATCCCGCTGTTATGCCTGCGAAGCTCTCTTGTGGTGCGCCGCAGGTTGTGGCGGTCTCATTCGGGTGTATCGAAGAATCGCCTCTGCGAAGCCGCTGTTGTTGTTCCTTCCTCACAGATACACTCGTGGAAGTGCAAACTTAAGCTAGATCCGTGGATTGCACTTCTGCGATACAAATGAACCAGGCTTACCGCGGACCGAGGTTTTGTTTGCTTAGAGTAGACGCAAGAAAGGCAATAAAAATTGCGACTCCGGATCGAAAATTATAGTACCAGTTGCCTCAAATATAGAAGATTTTGGAAACGCCTGTCCTGAGCCATAGATATTGATCTCTAGAAGAAATTAATAATAATAATAATAATAATAATAATAATAATAATAATAATAATAATAATAATAATAATAATAATCGGCACTGCGTTGCACTTCGAATTAGCAGGCATCTGGCTGCCATACTTCAAAACCTTTCTCTTCATAACGATGGTCGAGATTTGTGAAATCTGCGTTTGCAACGACGTTATTAGATTCGCGTTTTGTGTGCGGCATTGTAATAAAAGACAGTTCGCCTTCCCTTTCTTAATTCGAGGAAATTAGAAATAGGCGTAAGTTATAAGCCGCCTTCGTGAACAATCGTTAGCTCTGCATGGCTTCGTTTTTTGTGTTCTGTTTTCTATAGTACCAGTTTAAATTTCTTGACGAGCTCTGTCGCGTATACGCTTTCGGTCCTTACTCGCATCGAGTACGGCCGCGCGCGGTAATTAAAGGAGTTGCAACATTTGTTTCACTAAGCGGACGAGACTATATGCCGTGGCTCATTACGTGCAAAGCCTCGCCGGACCGCTGGCCCTGGCGCCGGGGGCGGACAGGGATGAAATTAACCGCGGGGCGAGATCACGGTTAATCTGCTTTGCGCGGACGCATGCCAGATGGCGCTCGCAGAGACGGCACTGATGAACTTGGCGCGTGTGCGAGTGTTTAACCCTACACGGGAGGGCGCTGGATGAAATGTGGGTAATTCATTTTCCTTGCGCGCCCAGCTTCTGTGCGCGATGGCCACTCGCTGGAGCGCGATCACATTTCGCGTACTCGTTGCGCCTGATGAACGGCCTGCTTTTTGTCCTGGTCTCTGCCGCTAACGGCTACATACAAATGAAGCTGGAAACTGTGTGCCTCATATACACTCTTAAAACGGTTGCACCCTTTGGGGCGTATATTTGTCCCACAGCAATAATCGTCAGCTGCCTTGCTTGCGTTTCCTTTCCTGAAAACTCTTGCGCTCGCTACTTTCCTGTCGAGAATGCTGCGTCACACTGTTAAGGCGCATGCCGTTCGTGACTGGAAAGTACCGGGCTCGCAGCGTTAAAGAGAGGAAACGCGGGCAGCACGGATGACGATTATTGTTGTGGGACAAGATACGCCCCAAAGGGTGTAAACTTTTCTAAGAGTGTACGCTCCGATCGCAGCGCCCGCTTCTCCTGCAAAGTCATTTACACTCTTAGAAATATTTACACCCTTTGGGGCTTATCTTGTCCCACAACAATAATCGTCATCTGTCTTGCCTGAGTTTCCTTTCTTGAAAGCTCGGCGCTCGCTACTTTCCTTTCGAGAAGCTGCGTCACACTGATAACGCGCATGCCGTTCGTGACTGGGAAGTATCGGGCCCGCAGCGTTAAAGAAAGGAAACGCGGGCAAGACAGATGACGAATATCGTTGTGGGACAAGATACGCCCCAAAGGGTGTGAATATTTCTAAGAATGTAGTCCAGCTGGCGTTGATTAAGACACAGATGGAGCGGGCACCACGGCTGGCGCCTCGAAGACCTCGAGAGATGTAATTGGCTCGAGTCGTTCATCTTTACGGGTCAGGGCGGGAGGGTTCGAACGTTGAGGGCCGTCGGCACATTCGCGTGATCATTCCGTGATGCGATGTAGGTGGTTATGCGCGAAGTCCTTATTCGGGCGCCTCTGCGCTTCAGTTGAAGCTGACCGCTTAATTGTAACCATGCTTCACATTCTTTTGCATGCGCGCAGCGTTGACTGTATCCGTCTTTTTGTTCCTTACCCTAACGTAGCGAACTGTGAATTCGTTTAGTTGACCTCGGGACCTTGTTTCTTTCTTTCTTTTTCTTTCTTTCCATAGCGAGCTTGCGTAGGTAAACATGCCAAAACTTAATATCCCTGGACATCTTAATTGTGCGCTGCTTTACTTAAATGGCGCGACAACGTATACAGGAACAACCATACTGTACATGTAGACTACTGGCGAGAACATTTTGAAATTTCCTTGCAAGGGCTTATGTAGTCGCAGTAGCGTTTGAACTGAACTGTGCTATGCGCTGCGGCACACAGCACTATGAAGAACCGGAGGGACTTCATGTCTCGAGCTGTTACTGCGGTGTTTCGTGACGATTTGTTATATTTTCCTTGTCTGGTCCATCGTTGCTGGCTCGAGCGTCGTTGTGCCGCTGTTATCGTCTGGCTCAGACACGCGGCACCAACGTTAAGAAGTAATTGTGACGTCTGCTGCTGTGCCCCTGCGTACAGCGTCCATATGCTCTGCTCGGAAGACAGCCCCGAAACACCGTTGAAACAGAAAAAACGCTATTACATAACCCCTCCCCCGCACCGTAATTCGTGAGGGATCTTCATGTCTGGTTTCAATTCTGTGCACAGGAACGTGTTTCCCACGGTGTTTTCGATAGTGCGGCGTATCGTTGGCTGCTTCGATATTTGATTTCTCTGTAACTGCGGTTTTGAACGTCGCGCTAACTTCCTTTCCGGGCGCAGTATAGTGGGACGGCACTGGCGTGACGCGGCGCTTTCTTTGCGGATGATATCAGCTTTCATCGCGCCCCCGTTCCTCGTTCTGCTGCGTCATGACTACGATCGCACGACATTGCAGCAGTGCGCGGAGCCGCGTAGCGTGGGTTTCAGCGTGTCTCGGTCTGCGTGCCCTCGTCTGTGTTTCACGTGCGTGTGTGTGTGTGCCTGGTCGCGATTCCGTTGCAATTGTTAGTCGGGCTGACGTTTCGTGGAAGACTGCACTTTGCGTATTGCCAGTTCCGAGAACTGCAGCGGTCTCCGAATTCACTCGTCTGTGTGCGATCGTCTGGTACGGACGGACGGTCGCTTCGCCGTAATACCTTCGTTCCAGTGACTTTTTTTGATTGTGAACGTGTCCTCTGCAATCGTGCCGTCAAGGTTCGCCGTCCCTGCTGTTTCGCTCGTCGAAATCGGTGCTGCTAAGAGTGCTCGCCGGCGGCTATACGCGTGACATATTGCGTGTGAGACACCTCGCGTTGCTTTTGTCGTGCAGAGTAGTCGTGTGAACGGTTAAGACGCCACTTGCACGATCAGTACAAGGGATCGGTGACCGCGTTGTGCGTTATCCTCGCTGCGAAAGAAACAGCCCCGTCCTTGGGAAAGCGGTGCCGTCGCCAGTGTCGTGGTGCCGCTGATGTAACTGCCCGACTGTCGGATGTTGAGGCTGCTCGGAACTGCGGTCTGTGTCCTCCTGCTGTCCTTCTGGTCGCCCGATCGAAACTCGCCGTCGCATCCGTGGCGCGGTGCTCTAGCCCTCCCGTGACAACGAACCTGATCTTGCGCGGTAGCTTCGTCTGGTCGCGATGGGACGCAAGCGTCTCCACCAGTCCAAGATGGCGCAGCTGGACAAGGCCAAGTCGCGCAAGATGAAGGGCCTCTTCGGCGCTGCACCTCCCTCGCTGCTTCCCGAACAGTGCTACGCCGGCGGCTACCACCAGGGCGCGCCCGTGTACGCTGCCGCCCGCACGCCCTTCGTCTGCTCGATGCCGCCGCCCTTGTATCCTGGATGCGTGCCGCCGTCGTTTTTGGTGTCGCCGTCGCAACTGCCCGGAGCGCCCCTGGTGGATGCTTCCTGCGCTGCACGGCCGACGCCGGGCTCCCCTGGTGAGACGAGCGACGGAGTAGCCGTTGATGGGAAGCGCCCTCGGGGTATTTTGCCAGGGCGTATGCTGATAGCGTTGTTACCGTGATGTCGGAGATAAAGACGGGAACAGCGGCGCATGGTGGCGACGCCATTTCTGATCTTTAAATGCGTAAGCCTTTAGTGACTCGTGAGTGTCCGGGCGCAGTCCGTGGTGGACGCAGGAAAGCGGTGATCACCGGCGAGTGTAGCCAGGAGAGGAGGTGCCGCCGGCGAGGGGAGCAAGGAGAGGAGGTGCCATGCCAGTAGCGCTGTGCAAGTGGGTGCGCGGACGTGCGCGTGGGGGTGCGCGCGCGCATTGGCGACAAACTTCGCAGCCATATGGCTGTGATTGCATTCCACGCTCGCGGCCACGGCGGCGTCCGTTCGCAGAACAGTTCGGACAACAGCAACAGAGGGAGTCATAGATAGGCTTTCGCCAGTCGCAGTTTAGCTCAGAAAAGTGCCCGTAGATTTTTGTTCAGCCGCACCTCGCAAAACTTTTCAAAGTGCGCGCTTTCTGTTAGAGTAAATGCGTGTTTAGCAGTTCAAAATGGTTCGACGTACATTTTTTTTTCACAGATTTAATTTGTTTACGGAATTTATAACAGTCGTGCAACGCAGCTACGTGTGTTATAAAGATAGTATAGTGAATGCAGATGTTTTTTTTTTCTTCTTTCTATCTGAGCGTTCAGTATGCATGCGTATACCGCAATTATTTGACCTCGTTTTGCCGTGTGGTGCCACCTGTGTTATCAGCCCTCATGCTGCCAGGCATTTGTTTTACGTACGTTTCAAGTTTTAAAGATCGCGTGTTATAACTTCGGCAGCATGTACACAAGCTTTCAGCCTCCAGCTTCCGGCATAATCTCACCCTCTTCTCATTCGTCCAACTCCGCTCTCTGCGCGTGCGCACACACATGCATCCGCCTACCGTCGAGTCTCTAATATATTCCCCCCCCCCACTTTTTTTTTTCTGTCGTTATTCCGTGCCGTCTCAATTTCTTAAATGTATCTCCGTTAGATAGCCGGCCTCGCCTCCGGTATTGGCGCTGCTGTCGCATGCACGCGTTCACACGCGTTTGAGTATGCTGTTACAGTGTAACGCTGTCGCAGACTGCGTTCGACTCGCAGTCGTAGTCTTCATCGCGCAGAATATTTAACGTCGTTTCGTCCGCCCCCCCCCCCCCCTCTTCTTTTTTTTTTCTGGCTGTCGAGATTGTTCCAACGGCGCACATCGGCCGAGAACGCGAGAACAAGGGGTGGGGTGGGGGTGGGGGGGGGCACTCCGCGATCGGCCTATACCGCCAGATATATATATACATATATATATATATATATATATATATATATATATATATATATATATATATATATATATATATATATATATATATATATATATATAGTGTGTGTGTGCATGTATATAGCGTGTGTGTGTATCGGCTCGTTTTCCGTGATCATAATGGCGAGCCTGCGGCAAGTGCCGGCGGGGCGGAGAGAGAGAGAGAGGGAAATAGTTGGAATAGCCAGTGCAGGGCCGAGCCACTCACGCTGTGTGCAACCTCTTCTCGTAATTATTCCCCCACGGGGGGGCTTAATGCTTAAGTGAGACGTCCTCGGTGGCGGCTGGGCCCGGGGCGTGCACTCTGGGTTCGCGCCGCAGTGGCGCGTGCGTGTGTGTGTGACCACTTTGGCCGGCGCGGCTGCCCCCCCCCCCCCCCCTCGTCCTCATCTCGGCCTCGCGATTGTTTCGCCGCCTCGTTCAGTTCTTTCGCTGCGTTGTTTTTATTTCCATCATTTATTTGAGTCTCATTACTTTCCTCCGCTCCTTTATACGGTCAGCGTATCGGGGTCGATGCGGCTTTCGCGCGAGGCTCTCGACGCATAAAAATGTAAATAAGCGCGACCGACTCACTTCGTGACCGTTTTCTTTCCCCCTCCGGTCTCTTTATGTAGGAATTATAATGCCCCGTTTCTGCTTTATATATACGCCCGGTCCCCGGTTGACCGTTTGGCCCCTAATTAACATTTAGCTTTGTCTCCTCTTTATTGCCGCGGACTCATCCTGGTCCGTTTCCTTCGGCCGCTGTGCTTCCCGTTATGTTCAGTTTGTGCCGCCTTTATACTTTGTTTAGGTGTATCGCCTTGCGTGGTGCCGTTCCGATTTTGCTATAAAAGTACCAATTCCCCATAAGGCCATTGTATTCTTTTCTTGTTCCCGGTCTGGTCGCGCAGTTATCTTTTGTGCGCTTTGGAGAATAACCGCCTCTACGTATACAGGGTGTCCCAACTACCATGCGCCAATATTTAAGCATATGCAAATGCCACGTAGCTGCGGAGAAACAAAGTAGTGTCCTTTGCCGTCGCTTGGAGATACTCAGATTGTTTTTCATCCCACGTAATCAGATAGTTACTCTTAATTAATCAACTTCTCAAATATTTTAATTAGTGGGAAAGAGTGAATGAGAAAATTGTAGAGCAACACGAAAAGCTGCCGACACAGCTTTCTGTTGCTCAATACGAGCTACATAGAAGTGTTCACAATTTTCTCATTGACACTGATTGATTGAGTCATTGATCATGACATTGATGGAGTCAGCGTCTGTGATCCGGACTGTGTGACCGACGGATATCCCCAGTGGACTTTCTATTCTTTTAATCTTTCCGTCCCCCTTTCCCTTTTCCCAGTGAAGGGTAGCCAACCGGGCTCAGTCCTGGTTAACGTCCCTACCTTTCATTTATCATTCTCTCTCTCTCTCTCTCATTGACACTTTCCATCTAATCATAATATCTCAGAAGTTGATTAGTTAAGGCTAATGATCTAATTAGGCGCGATGCAAAGAAATCTTAATCATCTCCAAGCGACGGCACACGACGTTACCTCGGTTCGGTCCAGCTGCGTCGCATTTGCATATGTTTACTGTTTGTTTAAAGTTACGTGGGACACCCTGTATATACTTATATAGAGGCGGTATATCGTGCAGTTCTTTAGGAAGCACGACTAGGCTAACGCGGCGAGGAAGCGAAGAGGTGAACGATGTTTTGCATATAAGATGCTCTAATATGTATATAAGATGAGCGACGCTAGTTGTACAGTCGACCAAAAAAGTTTACGGACCAAGAGACCTGACAAAAAAGTGGAATACATCCGCAGCCTCCAAATGCAGCCTGGTATTCCCATTTCCAGCCTTTGCTGGTACATGCGAACAACATTGTGATGTGCGGTTTTACTGGCTACTTTTTATAGGCTGCTCGTATATTCAGCACTTTCTGAGACCCCGTGGTCCGTAAACTTTTTTGGTCGACTGTACGTAAAACATGACGCGTACGTCGCTGCGGCAAAACCTTTTCCACACGACACGAGTCGGCGCTGCGGTCTTGTCCTCCTTTCGCAGTCGTCGGTTCGCGTAAAAAAATCAGGATGAAAAAAAACATTGCCGAATCATGCCGCGGGCCGAGCTCAGATGACTCGGCGGCAACGACTTTCATCATTGCGGCCGTCGTAAGGTGCGCGCGCAGGCAGGCGCCTCTAATTCGGTGACGTCGAGTGACGCTCCGGTCTCGCGGATTGAGTCAGCCGAATGCGCATTTCGTGTTTGATTCTTTACGCCCCCCTCTCCCCCCTCCACAACCCGCTATCTGAACGCGTGTGACAAGGCGCCGCATTAACGCGTCGACTTGGATTGTGGTCCCTGCATTTTTTTTTTCTGTCGTCCCTCTTAATTCTCGTTTTTCGATCCTCCCTTCTTCCGTGTCAGGTAACTTTCGTGAACAATTTCTCAGATGTGCTCCTCCGCAGACGCTGGGGACGTCCGGTCAGTCTTAATGCTACCGGGCTCGCTGTATCTTCTTTCGTTCTTTCTTCCTTTCTTTTTCTTTTTCTTCCTTTCTTTCTTTCTTTCTTTGTTATGCTCACAATGTCCAAACAAATGCACAAGAATTGTTAGCACCCATAGCCAGAAGGCTAGTGCCGCGGGTCCAGTAGAGACTGTGGTAGGAGGGCAAGCAGATAAAACAGCGTCATTGGCACTGCCACATATGATAGGAGAGACTATATACGATAGGAACAACGTAGCAACGGTTCACACAGGTTTGCGGCCAGGCGGGGAGCGTCTCAATTGAATGCGCGAAATTGCTTTTAATTTTTTATACCCTTAGCAATCGTTGTGGCGCGCTTCCTCGTAGGAATAGACGCGGTGCGGCTGTAGGGGAGTTAGTTCTGACGTGTGCTCTCAGCATATATATGCGTCACCGTGTCTCAGCGCGTAACAGCGCCTTCTCCTTCTTGCGGGGATAAAAAAGCAAACCACGTGATTCAAGTAATGTCCACGTTTCGCCTTCGTTTGTCTCGTCCTGCGGGCATTTCCCAGGGAAATCCATTACGGTGCCACTGGACGTTGTTTGCACCGCGGTTGAGTTTCGAGCCTCGAGTCGCTGAACGCGAACTGCCATGTGGCGTTTCTTTAGAATGGGTGGGGTTGCAGCTCTCGCTAGGTTTAGGGAACAGCCTTACCCGCCTTATGGGAAGTTTCGTTCCCGACCGAACTGCGCGATTCGGCAATTAGGCTAATGGCCCCTCGAGAGTATGGGCGGGGGGAGGGAGGGCAGGCATCGAGTCATATACGGCGCCGTTACATGTCTCCGAGGCAGGCTCAACATGTGATGTAGGCGTGGCGGCCCTGTTTCGTCGTGTTCTATATTTTTTTCTACTTGCATTTGGGTTTCGTTTCACCTGTCCGGCGTCGGGTGCGTTCTTGTCTTTCCTTTTGTTTGTGTCTTTGTGTGTGTGAATTGCTGTGCTCTGGTGTGTAGTCGCCAGAGCGTATACGTTGCATTAGAAGTTGCGTAATGCGTTGCATTAGAAGTGCGCGCAAGCTTTGCGCTGTGCTTAAAGAGATATGTAGCGTCGGCGCAGTTGAGGTATAGTCAGGTTGTCGTCACTCCAGCTCTACATGGCATGCCGTGTGCTGTAATATAGCGGTCATGTAAACGCGACAACGGCTGTGGCATGGGCGCAGTGGGGGAGCACTTGGGAAAGGGAATCGGTGAGGAAGTAAGCTCTGTCGTTTCTGCAGTAACGGGTGTTTTATGTATTTTCCTTTTTTTTTTTTACCGGACATCGTTTCTAAAGCGTCAGCGACTTTTCCTTTTTTTTTTGTCAAACTCGGTGCTTTCAGTTAAGGAGCCACCGAAAAAAGCCCGAAGGCATGACCGAAACCGATAGGTGTGTTCACAAAGAAAGCTGAGAGTGGTTTGGAACAATCCCTGCGCATATATATGTACGCAAGCAATAACAATAAGTCACATTGCATACACGTCAAGGAACTTTGGCCTTCATTCTTTCTGCAAATATAACCTTCCCTTCTCCGGTATAGAATACAGATAAATTTTCCTTCATCATTATTCTTTTTAAAGTTATTTTTTTTACTATGATGCTCTTCAGTGTCCTTTTAATTCGATACTTTTCATGTTGTTACTAGGCGCTATAGCTTCAATCGCGCAGTGTGAACCCGTAGTTTACGCTGTTCGTTTTCTCAAGATGTGTACGAGCCGAACGCACGAAGAACCTCTCTCTCTCTCTCTCTCTCTCTCTCTCTCTCTCTCTCTCCTCCGTTTCGTGGAACTTGGTACAGTTGCGCTATATATGTATACCGTCGCCAAAGCGGGGTTTGCACGTGTTTAGCATTTATTTTCCTTCGGTTCTCGCTTCGCGTTGGAGGAGTGCATTCTCTGGACCCTTTGCTCGGCGTTTCACTTCGCGCAGCAGTCGGCTTGTTCTCGCCCGCCAGCGGGTCGCTTTATATACGCGTTATCCTCGCTCAGCCCCTAGCGCCGTAGCGGTGTTGGAGGGCGGTTGATCAGATTTGCAAGGCAAATCGCGTCGTTTCAGCCTGGTATAGTGTAGCGTCAGGCGGATTTCTCGCCACCTCCCCCCTCTTTTCGCTTTCTTTGTTTTCTTACTACGCGCCGGCGAGTTTCCGGAGAACACGTTGAGTGAGAGGTTGGCGGAGTTGGTTACGCAAGTTGCTTGAGTAGGAGGATGGAGAGGAGGCAGAAGGGGGAGAGAGGACGGTCGTTCGTAGCTGGGGGTTTTACATAAATTCGGATCCCCGGGAGTCCGCTTCCGCCACGCTCAGGGCGTGGCGCTCGCGCGTGAAGCATGTTTGCCAGTTAAGAAGAGAGAGAGAGCTGTCGACGCGAGACAGCATACGAAGGGAGCTCGTAGTTGTCCGAAGCCTCAGTTCCGACTGGTTGAACACTCTTGCGGGCGTGTTTGGTGTGCGGGTGTGTCAATACGTCTTTGGTCTTGCTCGAAAGCTTGTGAACAGTTTGACATGTTGTAGGGACGGCGAAGAAACTACAAAAAAAGGAAGCGCGATGGAAACCACGAATAGAGCGAGCTGGCAATAAAAAAAAATTGATTTTGGAGTTTTACGTGCCACAACCACTTTCTGATTACGAGGCACGCCGTAGTGGAGGGCTCCGGAAATTTCGACCACTTGTGGTTCTTTAAGGTGCACCTAAATCTAAGTACACGGGGTGTTTCTTGAGAAACTCTTCAGAATCAGTCGGGAACGAGCGTTTGCCTCTGAAACGGCTGGAATCTCGAGATGGGGATGCTTGGGCTTGTTATTGCATTGGGAAATTTAAAGGCTCGTATAACACACGTACGCAGAGCGATGTAGGATGTGCTAAGCTCTGCTGTCTCTGTGCGTGTCCGCGTTCTAAACTTCCGTATTGCTCGGGTCTGATCTAGTGCGTTTCAGTTGTAGTATGTGATAGAATTGCGTTATTTTCTAGCCCGTCTCCTCACTTGTCCGCGTATCCCCCCCCCCTCCCCCCGTTTTTTCATTCTTTACATCTCGCCAAGTCGCCTGAGTGGTTGCTCCGCCTCTCGACAGGCGGCGTACCCGTCACCTGTGCGCCATCCCACGCCCGTGGCATTTTTTTCTGTTTTTTGTTTTGTTTTTTGAACAGCCCTGTGATCCGTTATATTTCAGCTCGGGTCGTACCGGGGCAAATTTTGCTTCATTACTTTTATCCAATTTATCTTTCTGTCTCGTTTATTTATCATCGCTCCCCCTGGCTTCAGGCTTCCCTCCGCAACACCGGCTCGTTCCGGGTGCTTTATTTCGTCCCCACCGGCTGCTCGAGAACATCTACACGGCGGGTCCGAAGCACGCCGGAACGCTTTTGCCTTTCGGCGCCCCCCCGCAGGCCCAGTAGATAAAAGAGGCAAACTGTGCTTGCGCGCGTCACGGCATATATGCCTCCCATGTTTCTTTTTCTTTTTTAAAATATATTTGTATGCGCGAACGAACGTTCGGAGAGACGCGGTGAGCTGTGTCGCGGGCGAGTGCCAGTGGGCTTACAGCACACGCCTCTAGTTTCCCACCACCGGCATTTTTGGTCGTTTGTTTCCTGTTATTCAAGCCCGCTCGCTCACGTCCGCCCGAACTCAAAGCTCGAAGAATATCGGACTCCCCCCCCCCTTCTCTTAGCTTATACAGTCGCGTATAAGGGTTCTCCGAGGTTCGGGTTTCTGGGAATTCGTCTCGTTAAACCCTCCCGCCGAAGCATTGCGTTTAGAGATGTTCAAGATGGCGAAACCTAGGAGGGGGGGGGAGGGGGCGGTGATTGATTGGTACACGCGCGCGTCTGGCCCCCGTGAATCTATATTACTCCGGAGTTTGTTTGCCGACAGCGACGCCGAAAACTTGGACGCACCTTGGTGCAGTGAGGCTACGAGTGTTCTTTTCTTTTTCAAACTCTCGGCTTTGCTGGTGCTATGTAAGTTGCTCGACAATATATCTCGCCATGTGCCTTGGGCCTTCGGGCGTCTGTTTGTTGATTTACGTGGATGAAATTGAAAGCGTTGCCAACTGTTGCACTGCGGGCTTGCCCAGGAATGATACATTGCTCGTTGATCAAAGTATGGTAACGTGAGGTCATATTACAGAAAAGTGAAAACGTTCCGGCAGTAAAGCATATTTCGGAAACGTACTTGAACGGTCAGTACATATACGGGCTGACCATTTTTGTTAGGCAATTTGTAAAAATAGCCTGTTGCGGAGAACATAGTTCTAGACCTTGAGCTAGATTATTGTTAGAGGCGCACATGCGCGGAAAATTGAGATAAATATTCAACTAACAGAAATTATCTTTCGAATTATTTACTTCACGGCACATGTTGCAGTTTACGAATCGGGGGAGTTTGCAAGGCGTATCCACATCGAATAAATTTCCGGTATGACGCAAGTTTGGAGATATGCGCCGTTCCGCCTACAGGGGGCGGCAGAAAGTTCGGTGGGCGGATGAGATTAAGAAGTTTGCAGGGAAGACATGGCCACAATTAGTACATGACCGGGGTTGTTGGAGAAGCATGGGAGAGGCCTTTGCCCTGCAGTGGGTGTAACCAGGCTGATGATGATGATGATGTTCCGCTTACCTTTTAAAGAATACGCTGTTTTATACATTTAAGCCCAAACGTAACTGCAACGCCCACGCATTTCGTCCCACACTTTTTCGGAAATATGTCGACACTATTGTCATCCCGGAAATTAAGTTCAAGTGGATACGTCTTGCAAGCTCACCGGCTGCAATTTGTAAATTGCATTGTGTGCCATAAATCGATTAAGTTAGTTAATAATTTTAAAAAAAATGATTGAACATGCGTGCCCATTTCTCGTGCTAGAAATGTCCGCCGCTTCGAATAATTCAGCTCAAGGACAATAAATATGCAATCTGCCACGAGGGATTTAAAAAAAATTCTGTAAAGCTTAAAAAAAAAAAGTTTCCTACGAATTGCCCGACACGGGCAACAAAGCAAAGCCTAACGCGTTTTTCGACGCGAGTCCGGTATAGGTTACTCGGATGGAATGTGCGCGCCCGAAACGAGTTGCCTTCCACGCTTCAGTCGAATGAAAATGTTGCAACGATAAAGTTTCCCGTTCTTTACGAGCTGACGCGATCCTTTGTGTGGCGGACCGTTGTATCGGACGAGACCCATCGCGCGTTGATTGCGTTTCGTTTACGGTTCCGTGCCGAGCGTAACTGCTTGCCCCCCCCCCTCCCCCCCCTCTCCTTCGGCATGTTGCTCGTTCCGATACCCCTCGCACTTCGGCCGTGCTGTACGTGACTCCTGAAGTACTCTGTTGAAACTTAACGTCGGAGGCGCCCGTTCCCCTCAGACGGTGGCTTCTTTACAGGGGTAGTTGGGTATCCCCCAGCGATGGATCACTAGGGCTTTGCCCCGCGCACATTTAGTGTTCCCTCGGGGGAAGGGGGGGGGAGGCGGGGGTGAGGGTGGGGTTGGCGCGGCGTCGGACCGAACGGTGCTGCGTCTTGAGTAGCAAGAAGTTTGGCAACACCGTTGTTGGTCCGAGGCTCTTGTTCGGTCTATCCGCGTCGATGGCGCGCTCCCGAGATCCGGTCGTGTCCCCGCATTTCGCGTGTCTCCCGTGGATGCCCGGATGTGCGTCGCCGAAGTTGCGTAACTCGACGCGTCTGGCTAGGAATAAAGCAGCGAGGCTAATTATTCCTATCGACACAGGACACCTGCGTTGAAATTGCCGGCCTCAAAGGTTTCTTTTTTTAAATATTATAATTCTCTGGATTAACCAGTTCGAGGTACTTAAAGGGCGCTTGCGTTTACATTCCAGGAGCTCGGAATTTACGGAGGTAGGCGTGTGTGCCGTTGCAATACTGCTGTCTCCTTTCCTCACGCAGCGTTAGGCGGGATCTCGACGAGCGCGTCGACCACAAATTCACGCGAGATGACCGTCGATGACTCTTCTCTCTCTCTTACTCGATCGCGATAGGCTAACTTGATCTCGCCTGCCGGCGTCAAGCTTGTAGTACAAGTGAAAATTGATATTTATTCCCGCGATTCTAATGACCACCAACGCTCGACGGTGTTCGGCCGTGGCCTTCGCTACAATGTGTTCACACGCTGTTTCTACGAGTGCAGTGTTGTGATAACATAACGATGCTGTTCCAATGCTGTTCCTTGTCTCGCCTCGTCGGTAGTCACAGCGGCGCTCCTTCCGCGTTGTTGGACGAATGTAATCGGGCGATTCTAAGGAAGACCGCGCCCCAGAATCGTTAATCGTAGTTTTTGGCACGTAAAACGCAAGGATTTAATGAATGAAATAAATCTGGCTGTGCGTTCTCGTGCGTACGGAGACAGCGGCGGCGCCGTTGCTGTCGTTCAGTCCTCAAGGATTGTCACGTCGGCGCATTCGGGAGGTAGCCGGCGGTGCGCGTTGGCTGCGCAACCCACGAACCCGTCCGCCCGTTCGTGCCGTTCAAGAACGGCGGCGTGTTGTTAGCATCGGCTGGCCCTCGCCCGGGATCGACCGATCCTCGACTCGCATCGTCCTCAGGCCTCGTTTCGCCCGTTTTCCAGCTTTTACGACCCCGGAGAGGCCTCGGGGGGCGGGGGTGTGTGGGTCCCGTTCGCAGCCGCGTACGCATCTTCATGAATCGGTCTTCCTCGACTGTGTGCGTAAAGAGGGGTGACTCAGCTCCAAGTCCCTCCCCCTTCCCCCATACTCGCTTCAATCTCCCCCTCGTCGTCCGGTAGCCCCGCACTGTAATGTAAGAAAGGAAAAGTTGCGCGGTTCGTTCTTTTTTTCCACTGCAAGCACCCTTGGCCTGACGAGGCGCGCCGCTTCCTCCGTCAGCTTCGTGTCCACCGTTGCTCCATATTGGCCCAGTTTTCGTTCTTATTTATTTGTTTCTTGTTTCCACCCATATCCATTCTCTCTCTCGCTCTCTCTCTCTCTCTTTGTCTCCCCGGCACGCCTGTTTAGGCACGTCTCGTGCGTATCCGACGTCTCCCAAATTCCGTGCACTACTGGCAAAGCTGCGCGACGTCGACTGAGTGGAAGCTTAACGGCTTGGAGGTCTTGGTGGCGCGACAGCTCTGGAACACGGGAGTCGGCTCTTAGTTACTGATTGGCCGACGCGAGCCCTGTAACCTCCGCTGCACTGCACGGACTGATGAAACCTTACTTGACAGCCTCGTCGATTTCTGGGGAGTTACGTGGAAAAAGAGAGAGAGCGAGTGGGGTTAGACGTTTTGCTACGTCTTCCCTGCTCGTAATATTTTACGGCCTCTTCTCTCTCAGGCTTACGCACCACTGCCCGTCTCTTATGTAGCGCGAGTTTTCGGCCGGTTCCGCTTCGCCGGTCTAATTCCGCACCCTATTTCGGCGCTTGATTTCTTTTTTTGTGTGTGTGTGGCCCGAATTTGCGGCGAGACGTTTTTTGTTCCTCTCTTCTATTTGTTTATTTCTCTGTCTTTTGTTCACGCGTCAACTAGTACTCTCGGGAATATAGTTAACACCCTTCTGCGCTGTCGACCAGTCCAGTTGCACAGTTGTGCGTCTTCTTTCACCAACTCGTGCGCCTAATGCGTAGTTCGTGGTAAGTATAGTTATGTCCATTTCGGGATTCAGTTAACGGTGTCCTACGTCGCCTGACCCCGTCTTGCGCCTGCTTCCTAATCTGATCACTGCGTACTGTATCCGACTTCGACGGCGTTGTTTCACTTCCCTTGTCACTTGTTTTTGTTATCCCTTAGTAAACCTCCGGTTATCTGCACTACGCATTGCGTGACGCGCTGTATAATGTGCTTCTTCCTTTGAACCTGACCTTAAATATCGTGCTTCGTGCGTTTCCTTTCTAATCTGAACTGCCGTGTTCTTGTCTCTGAGCGTTCGTTTCCCGTCGCTCCATAGTACAGTGCTCGGGCTCACCTTCGATCGATCTTATTGCGCTACGCACAGTATACACTAACGGAGGCACAAGGTGGACACTGCATGGGAACGAAGATGCAAACTGATGCGAAGAAGTGTAAGATCGCGTCATCTTCGTATCAGCTTGTTTTTTCGTTCCTATTTATTCACTGTCCACTTTGTCCACATGGGTGTGTACTGAACGTAGCGCAATAACAATGAACGTACGTAACCTAGCCCAGTTCATCGCTCTGTTAAACCTCTTTCGACCTTATTAAGGCGAAACGCTTAAGTGGCTCATGAGTCGAAAAAAGAAATCCATTCTCCGGCGTTATCGAAAAAAAAAAGTTTTCCGTTCGGCGTTACGGCAGCAAAATTTAGTGGCACCACTGGCGACCGTTGGCGCGACTGGAACACGCGACCATTGGTGGTAGTCGAACCCACAATTTCGTCTAGCTGCGCGTCAAAGAAATCCAAGGGGGTCAAAAAAATTAATACGGAGTCGGTTCACTACGGCGTGCGCCTCATAGCCCTAGGGTTGCTTTTAGTCGGCGGTAAAATCCGTGAATCGGTCGGATGTCCTCGCAAAATTTCTGAGCCGTATGCAGATTTACACCGGCAGGTAACAGTGCCTGTACGACTCGGTTATTCGCATTGCACAATACTGCAAGTTCGCGGGAACACAGTACATCATGAGAAAAAGAAAAGAAAAGGTTTTCTTCCTTTTGTTTTTCCTTTCCCGCACAAGTGCGCGTGTGGAAGTGCGAAGTTTTTTTGAAACAGCCACTGCTTGGCAGCCTGGCTGTGGCGTGTGTCGTACGCCTCTCCGCTGTGGAAGCGCGCGTGTGTTTATGCGAAGCCGCGCTGGCGTGGGCGTCATATCTGGGGGCGTCGTTCGCGCTGGCGGAGCGCCGATCATCAACCGAGAAGTCGTTCTTTTCTTTCCTTCTTTTCTTTTCTTTTTTCTTTCTTTAGTTTTCTTTTCACCGCCGCCTCCGGGCTATGCCGTGTAGCGCTCCCCGCCGTTCTTACCATTCTTTCTTTTTTTTTTTCTGACGCTGCCGTCACGTTGCGCCTCAGGGTCTGCTTTGTCTTTTTTTACGGGGCTTTATCTCCTGTTGCCCTCGCGGTATTTTCTATTACGCGGTGTCCGATTGCTCCGGAGCGTGTACTATTTCCTTTTTTTTTTTAATCATCAACGGTGTTATCTCGGATCGTGGTGTCTGGCCCGCAGGCGCGTCGTCTTCGAGCAACGCCATCTATTGGAGGTTTCGCGAACCCCACCCCCCTGCCAATCTACCTAACGAAAAACCAAGAGAGCAAGCTGTTTAGCCTAGTGGAAGGACTTTTTTTCTCTGTTTCCGTATTTTTCATATTTCCTTTTTACACGCTGCTCTGCGCCCCCCGAATCGTTGAATGGTGGGGTTAGAGCGCACTAGCTCAGGTCGACCTCTCTGTCTTTCCTATCAATAAGTTCTATTCAAATTTGCGTGCTAAAACCACGATTTAAGTACATTTGTAGCGCGTGGGACTCTGGATTAATTTTGACCACCAGGGCATCTTTAACGTGCCCCTCAATGTGCGGGACACGGGCGTTCTTGCGCTTCGCCCCCACAGAAATGCGGCCGCCGTGGCCGAGATCCGCCCCCCCCCCTCCTCCCCGAGTTCGATACATTATCCAATGTGCAGTTTTGGTACGAGGGAGTCTGTGTACATGAGTATCTGTAAGTTTCGCCCCCTTCGATATAGATATTGATTCGTTTTATCCCGGTTCGCGATATTCGTCTTGGCCTGTGTGTGCAAACCTTGTAATACTTCCACGAGAAGTAAACGCTCCGAGGCCCTCCCCCCCCCCTCCCTCTGAGCAAACCCTCGCAATCTACGCCCATTTTGGACAGTTGAAGTTGTCGCGTTTAGCAACGCGCCGTGACCGTTGTTCTTTCTCGCCCGATGGTTTCTGCGCGTCGCCCGCTTGTTTTTGTTTCATCAGCAGCGCTGTCTCTTTCTCGAGTTGAGTAACTGCGGCTTCTCGCCGGCGCCGTGGCGTTGTTTTTGTTTTTCCAAAAGCTCGGGCCTCTTTCATTTCAATGTATCGGCCCGGCGACGGCCTCCCCCCGTGGCTGCTGCGGGGGTTTCGAAATGGCCGATCCAGGGCTCTCGTGGCATCGTCCTTATATCTTTTGAGATCGGTCTCCCGGGGAATGGCGATTCTCCTTTATTTCTCTGGATTTCTCTCGCTCTTCTAAAGGCTCCGTAGAAATTGGAGAGAGAGAGAGAAAAGAAAAGATCGAATGAGCATCGTGTTTCGTCTGTTCGCGACGGAACAGAATTCTGGCGTCTGTGTGTGGCGGGGAAAGAAAAGCGAGAGGCGATATAAAAGGGATTTTTATTTCGACGGCTTGCGTTGCGTGACGGTGGGTGCCGGCGCGCTTGGTTATCTTGTTTTTGGGCCGTCGCTTCTTTTCCCCCCCTTTCGGGCCCAGACTTATTTTTTCGCTCCGCACATTTATCCGTGCATTTATCGTCCCTTTCTTCCTTTAAGGTGCGATGTCTAGTGTTTATTCTTGCACACGCTGCTGTTTGGACACGCTGTCTTTGTAGGTATTATTATTATTATTACTATTATTATTATTATTATTATTATTTTGTAAGTGTCCGTGTTCCAGCCGTTTATGTGCTTGTGGCTTTCCAAACTATCACCCGTAAGCGCGCCTCCATTTTTCTGGGTCAAGTTTGCCGACTTGCGTCACCTTGTCTAGCTGCTCTCTCTCTCTCTCTCTCTCTCTCTCTCTCTCTCTCTCTCTCTCTCTCTCTCTCTCTCTCTCTCTCTCTCTCTCACTATTAGACCACTCCCTCCCCTCGCGCCCAATTTTTCATTCCTATTTTTGTTTCATGCCGCCTTTGTTCGCGGCTTTGTCCGACCGTGCAATCGCTGCAAGCTTGCGTAACGTTATTAGGGTTTCCATCCGTCCTGCTCAGAATGTGGATGGGAGAAATAATGAAAGGAACACAAAAAATGCTGCCAAACCGTAATTGATCTTGGCTTCATAACGTCGCTAGCTTGCTTGCGCCTTGGTCTTGTTGCTTTATCGTTTAGTCCTTTATATGTGTGCGTATATATATCTTGCCCTTTTGAGTGCCGCTGTAGCGTGGTGGCACTTATGGTTGATCACCCCTCCCCCCCTCTTATCTTTGAGGCAGCAGCCTTTTGTTGCTGATTCTATCCTCTAATACCTCCCCCTCCCCCTCTTTTTTTGCGAACGAGGCCTTCTCAACGTCTTGGCTTATATGCTCGTGCTGATGAAAGTGGCTTCTCTATTTTTCTTTCCAAATCCTGTGTAATCTGTGTGTTTAGGCAGCGCTACTCGAGCGTGTTGCTGTAACGGGTTGCCCAAATTGCGGCCGGTTTCTCTGGAATGCGTAGCCCATCTGTGGTGTCGGCGTGCGATGAAATCCGGGGAGCGCTCTTGAAGATTCTTTTTTTTTTTGTGGCTTGTGGGTGAAGCAGGATGATTCTTCGGGAACACGTCGAGGCAAGTGTGATTTTAGCTACGAATGGAGTGTTCGCTTTGGCGAGTCATTACGGAATGCCGCACCACTGCGCATAATTTATTCGTGTATTTAGTACAACCGCTCACGCGTTTTATGCGCGCGTTCTACGCGCGGATGCGTGATTTGTTGATGTAATCTCATTTATTTCATTTGTGCATTTAGAACGTGCTACGGTGGCGAGGATCAAGCAAGGGAGCATAGCAAAGAGTCATTGACAAGATAAATTCTATTCATATATGCAGAAATGGAAGTAGTGAAAACGTGGTTCATCAGTAGAGCTCACTATGGCAAACTTATACAAAAGTAGGTGTCAGCGCAACGCGGCAAAACGTTAATATTCATGTATGTTAATGTGACATTTACAACTACGTATATTTATATCACGTGGTCGCCAAACAAAAAGATGCATAATCTTCTAAATCCGGACTCCCCCCCCCCCCTTTTTTTTGTTTCTCAAAATGCATCAGGTGGTAATGCGTTCCATTCTTGATGGTCAGAGGAAAAACAAAAATAAGCATGCATCAATATCATAGCGCGCGCGAAGTAAGGCACGTATACGTAACAGCCTTCCTCTTTTTCATTAAACAACTGATTATAGGTGTCGGTGTGTTGTTGCGGGCGGCTTTCCTCGTATCTGCAAGGTCTATTAGGTTTCTTCGGGTTATGCTTCGGCTCGTGTCTCGTCTCCCTCCTGCTCAGTGGTTTATCCCGGCGATAGACGTTGCTTGGCTTTGTGCACACAAGTGAGGAAGGGCAGGAAGAATTCATAAGTGTGGATAATTATACATACAAGATAATGAGCCTGTATATAGGGGTTAGCGCGGCGGCTCTAGGCGCTCGCGGTTCTGTCAGCGGGCTTCCGGTTCAACAAGCCCATCTATTTCCAGTGATGACGTAAGTGATCGTCGCGACTCTTGCATGGTCGCGTGAGGCGCAGCAGAGTCGCGAGCATTCTGCCCCGTATTTCGTCCATAACCTTAGCCCCGACTTGCCAACGTCTCCGTGTCGATCTGATTCCGTGTCGGTCTGATTCCGTGTCGATCCGATTCCGTGTCGATCCGATTCCGTGTCGATCCGATTCCGTGTCGATCCGATTCCGTGTCGATCCGATTCCGTGTCGATCCGACTCCGTGTCGATCCGACTCCGTGTCGATCCGACTCCGTGTCGATCCGAGTCCGTGTCGATCCGAGTCCGTGTCGATCCGAGTCCGTGTCGATCCGAGTCCGTGTCGATCCGACTCTGTGTCGATCCGACTCTGTGTCGATCTGACTCTCTGTCGATCTGATTCCGTGTCGATCCGACTCCGTGTTGAACCGGCCCCCAGTAGTCCCGACACCGCGTCGTCCCTACTCCGTGCCGATCCGACTCGGAGGCTTGTCAATCCGACTCGGCGGCGTTCTGGTTATGTGAATGTCACCTCGCTCTCGCTTCAGTCTTTTTTCCCTGCTGTCTCCGCGTCATCGCGTTATGGCGAACAGCTCGGAACGCTGTGAGGAAAAAAAATTAAAAGAAAACATGGGTAGACAGCGGCGAATGCGTGGTGGCCGTGGTCTTCGTCTTAAATGCCGCGCGCGCCGTGGGTCGTCGTAATTGTGAACCGACTCGCCCGAATGATACTCGTCACACACTCTCGCCCCGATGTTCCTCGTTGTCGTCTCCTGGCGTAATTCTCGCCCGGATTTTTTCCTCCTCTCTTTAGTTGCCGACACTTCTCGCTATTGAGACTGTAGCTCGCCAGCGGAGGGAGGGAGAGGGAAGAACAGAGGGTGTCAAATGAAACCGTTTTTGCAACGCCCGGCCATTCGTTCCGAAAAAGCATGGCGTGCACTCGCGCGTCTTTTTTTTTCTTTTCTTTTCTTTTGCAATTCGATGCGCGCTCGGGTTGCTGCAATGGTCGCCCATAAAGGAAGCGCCTTTCTTTTTCTTTCTCTCTCTTTTCTGTTTTCTTTTAGAAGAGTGGGAGAGAGAGAAAGTTGAATGGGATAAGTCCAGGTTGTCGCGCAGCTGTTGCTTTCACAAGAGCGGGACCATTTCTTCAATAATTTATTGCGACAATTGTCGAGGCGGCTTTCTCGCTTCTCGTGGTGCGTTGCAGGCTGGCGCGTGGACACCCTGTTGTTCGCCCTTGAAAAGCCTTCCTTTATGTATTCTATGGCGAGGAGCCCGTTTGAAACCGGCATTGCGTAACGTTACCGGCTGCTGCGTTACTCTTGCGCAAAGTGTGCGCCAGTACTGCGCCTATAAACCTCCGCGGTTCGAGTCGTGACGTCACCAGGGAAGGCTTGTAGTAAACCAATGAAAAATCGTCGTTTGGGAATAAAGACTCCGCTGTCCGTCGCCCGCGTGCGCAACGCTTGCAAGCCGGTGACGGCGGCCCATTAGTTTATTTCCCAGGACAGGGAGTTTCAGTTCCAGCGGCCGGCAACTTAGCTACACCGTCGTGCGGTGTCCTGTGCAGTTGACACGCATTGCGGTGGCAGAGTAGCTGTGGCGTGCGCTTTTGGGACTTCAAACGGCGCGGTTCTAGTGTTGTCGTTATCTAGCCAGTGCTTTGTTGATATTGAATGGCGCAACGTATCATCATCGTCGTCGTTGTCGTCGTCGATGTGCGTGTTTTAAACGAGCCAGAAATCTTTGGTTGGTTGCTTGCTTTGCCTTCTACGGTGGGGCATGACCACTGAGGGAGGTTGGCCAGGATTTGGATGGTATTGGTAAATTGCTCTTAATACAGGAATTGGTAAAATTGGCAGAACCGTTGTTGAAAGTACCTCTTTATTTTTATGAATGAGTGCGCAGTTCTGCATTGCGGCACTGCTGCGCGTCTTTTCTTTTTTTTTACCTTTCATGCGCAGCCGCATGTACCGCGCAGAAGTAATGGCTGGTACGTATTTCCGTATCCCTGGATTACGATCAAACGTAGAGCGGTGTTGGAGCGGGGCCTTCGAACGGCGTGCGTGGTCGAAAAAAGCGGGACGTGAATATTTCCTTTCTCGGCTCGTGCGTCCGCGGTGGGCTTTATCGATCGCGAATATTAAAGGAAAAAAAATAAAAGAAAAAAAAATAAGGAAGTCGCAGTTTGGTCAGTACGTGAGTGTCCTATCCAGCAGCATCTCGCCGTCGCGCGCATTTCTCCCGGGCGTGCAGCGTTGCTCGCGCCGCGTGGAGCCCGCATCGGCGGCAATACGGTCTGCACGTGCGCGTATGGTAATGGCGTGTACGTGCGGTTCGCGCCACGCTCCAAAAACTCGTCCCCGTTGCAAGAGAGCGAGAGAGAGAGAGACGGGTATGCTCTATGGGAACGCAGGTTTTTTGACTCGACGCGACCACGGTTATTACCGCCGCCTCCGCAGTCGTGTTAGTCTTGCAGTACCAGGCAGGGGAGAGGGAGAAGTGTATGGGACGGCTCTTCTCCCGTGTCACGCAGAAGCCGTTGAAACAAACGCTGAACATATTTTTTTTCGGGTGTCTGTAGCTGAGGCGGATCCTCATGCCTGTGTGCGCGCGCGGTCTGGCTTTGCCGTCCGTGATTCGCTGACCGTGAGGCTCGCCTCGCATTTCGAACGATACCTCCGTCGGCCATGAAGACGAAAAGTTGCACCGAGAAAAACAGCCGCGGTAGCTTAGTGTCCGTGGCGTTCTGCTGCGGAGCTCGACGACGCGGGTTTGATCCTCGCGGCCGCATGTGGATTGGGTCGAAATATACAGAAAAAAAAGAAAAAAGAAAACCGCCCGTGCACATAGATTTAGGTCCATGTTGATGAACCCCGGGTGGTCAGATTTAATCCCGAGTCTTCCACTGTATGTATGGCGTACCTAATAATCAGAGTGGAGTGTCGCACGCAAAGCCCGAGAAGGTTAATTGTGACGGAGTTGCACTGGTTGACGAAGTCGATCATTAAAATGCGGAGACGCGTGTCGGATTCTTGTTGCACTAAGGCGCACGAGAGTTGTGGTGTTTTGTTAGTATGCAGAGATGTAACCTTCCTCCTCCAACCTCTTCACGGGGCACCCGGAATAGGATAAATTGCGTTGTTGCAAGATTGCCCTCGCAGTGCCCTAAAGGCACGCTGAATGAGATCAGACTACTTAACTATGCGTTCGTAACTATCTTCATTTACTTGCTAAGAAAGTGGTGACTACCACAGAAGAAAATAAAGCCAGCACTTTGGTTGTCGCGAATATCCAGCTGAAACTTCAGCATCGGTGCGTCAGTGTGACTTCACGTGGGGAAACATAATTAGGACAATAAAGAACCACTTAACCAGTAATGTATAAATTCAAGTGAAATCAAAAGACGATAACTCTTAGGCAAGCGCCATTTATATGTTTCGGAGCGGGCGAACAGTCATTGCGATAAGGTGTATTTCGGTGCACCGAAAGTTGGGCACATTGGTGCGCATTCACGGCTGGAATGGCAAAAGCAGCGCGGACAAAAATGACGACTCAAGCGTTGCGTTAAAACTGCAGTTCACTGAAGCAACTTGGGACAAATAATATGCCAATAAGGCAGTATTACATCGGCGTTTGCCCAGTGCAAGATGGCAAGCCACCGATATGATGCTTTCGCGCGTTTATCGTGTGCCGCTTCAGTAAACTTTGCTTTGACGAGAGGGCTATTTATGCTTTGGAGAAGGGTATCTGGATGGCGCAACAAAGCAAGGACACAAGAAGAAACCAGGAGGAAGACGCGCGCTTACTATCAACAACGAAAATTTACTTACGGGATCGGTCGTACTTATACACACAAACGAGCACATGCACGGCGACATCAACCAGGAAGATACACTTACATGACGGCACGAAACCAATCTAAACCCGGCACATGAGGAAAACACAAGAAGAAGCTAAACGACATATTGCAAATGCGATCAGCTTTCATCCCACGCGCAGATAATATATCTTGCGGACAAACATTGTCCTTATCATGTGTATCATTGTCCGCGAGAGAGTCAGATCATTTGCGCGTGGGATGAAGGCTGACCGCATTTGCAATATGTCGTTTAGGTTTTTAACGCGATAGCGTTAAGGAGCTCGTGTCGCAGAAAAGCCGGTGTCGTCGGCGTCGGTGTCGGCGTCGGCGTTTGCGGCGTTGACCGTGAGCGATAAATCACGGCAGGCGCTTCATAAATAAAAAGCAACTTCCAAGATTTGCCCGGTGGGAATCGAACCAGGGTCTCCGGAGTGTGAGACGGAGACGCTACCACTCAGCCACGAGTTCGATGCTTCCAAGCGGTGCAAACGCGCCTCTAGTGAATGCGGTGTTGCCTTCGAAACGAGCCGTGGAAAGTTATACTGCGGTGTATATCGGTAATTATGAACATGTAACGTACAGAAGTCACAATTACACGAGTTGCGAAGTGCGTTTCCGCTGCATTTCTTCTGCGCTTTCCGCACACGCAGAGCCATCTTGCGGCAAACACAGAAGACCCCCTCCTCTCAATGTACGGCGCTGCCCCGACAGGAGGCGCGCCGCGCCCGCATTGGGACCGCTGCCAGGCGCGTCGCGGGACTCCCTCTCCCCTGACGACGCTTCGCCGTGCTCCCGGTTTAGATTACTATCTATCTCTCTGCCCGTGCCGATCACGACGTTTGGCTGGCGTAGACCATTTCCCCTCCGAGACACCGAGTTCTTTGGTTCGTTCCGTTCGCTCAGGCGCACGTTTCGTTGCCGCGCCGAACGCTGCGTTGCTCGACGCTCACCGCGTGATAGGTGGGCGCTAAGTCCGATGCGGGGCGCATCGTAAGTGATCGCTGTGCCGTAGCGCATTGTCTTATACCCCTTGGCGGGTCGACGGGAACGCTGTCGCGTCCCACTCTTGAAGGCGAAGCTTAAGCGTCCTCCAAATTTTTCTTGTGTTTTTCCTGGTATAGCTGCTTTAGATTGGTTTGAGGCCGTCATGTAAGCGTATCTTCATGGTTGATGTCGCTGTGCGCGTGGTTGTTTGGGTGTACAAGTACGACCGATCCCCGTAGTAAGATTTCGTTGTTGATAGTTAGCGCGGTCTTCCTCTTCGTTTCTTCTTGTGTCATTGCTTTGTTGCGCTATCCAGATACTTCACCGTGATGACCGACTAGCAAGCCCATATCGCCACCCCCGTCTATTTATGCTTGTTGATTGATTTCAGTTTTTCTTTGTTATGTACCTTCTGTGTTGTTAGTGCAGTGCTTGTCGCGCGCTATGGTTCCCCTCCTCCCCCGCCCCCTAACCGCCCTCCCGTCCCTTCTCGCGGCCGTTCCAGCCTGATTATTCTTTGTTTGAAGAACGCCACAAAAGTAGGCATAATGAGAGACAGTAAGAGCTTCGCCAAATATCCGATCCGAAAGCCGATTCCACAGATTTTCACACTGAAATAGGAGAGAGAGAGAGAGAGAGAGAGAGAGAGAGAGAGAGAGAGAGAGAGAGAGAGCAGTGGTAATGTTGAATTACGGTTCGATATGCGCTAATGTACTGGTAGCACACCAAACCAAAACTACATCGTTCTATCGCCTAGTAGTCAAGGGCGAAAAAAAAAAATGACCTGCGACTCCCCGTGCGTTATTTATGAAACTTGGAGTTCCGGCGTGCTTTAATGCACTACGCTGTGCTACAAGAAAGTGCGCTTCGAGTATAGTGCGAATCAATGAACTGAGTTGAGTCACTTTGCTTTGTTTTTTTTTTCTCGTCGTCGAACCGCGCTTGACGGGTGCGTAACGATCGCCGCACGCGTGCGGAGGATCTGCACAGTATGACGTCACTGTGACTTCAGTCGCGCCCGAGGTCCACTTGATATACGTGCGGATCGATGTGTAATGGGCGTTTTCTGTCCTACCGTTCCTTGTATCGACCACCTTTCACCCTAGGACTTTCCGTCTCAGCCTTATTTTATTTCTTTCTCCGGACAAAAGAGAGAGAGAAAAAACAATAACAGGGTTGGTTCTCCATGCTACCGACCGTCTTTATTTGCACTTTACTGCGAGGCGTGCGATTTTGCTTTTGATTTCCTTTTTTTATTGTTGAAATTCGTGCATTTACTTTATGCCTTCCGAATTCGATTCCTGCTGTGTTGTAAGCTTTATTATTATTATTATTATTGTTGTTGTTGTTGTTGTTGTTGTTGTTGTTGTTGTTGTTGAGCACGCTTCCTGCATTTCTTTTTTTGCCTCTGCTTCGCACGAAAGTTCTTTTTCTGGCTATTCTGATCTTATCGCGTGGAACTAGTACACCTTCGCGAAACGACAAATGTTGACTGAACCAACAGCAAGCAAATGCTTTCATTCATATTTCCTCTCTTGCTTTAACGATCGTAAAGTCTCAGCAGCAAACCGGGTTGCATGCGCAGCGTTAGCTCTATCATTTGCCCCCTCCGCTCCCGCATTCTCTCTCTCTCTTTGTTATTGATCGCGTTGGGCCGACACTTACAGTGCCTTAAGCATTCTTTCGTCTCTCTACTGTTGCGTGTACTTCTAGCGTTTTCTTTTTCTTCCCATCTTATCCGTTTTAAGAGCTCTAACCGCCCGCTCTCTGTCCGCCAGCGGTTTCAGTTTGTTCCCTTGTGCCTTCGCATTCACAGGACCAAGCGGTATACGTCGTACTTACTTTTTTTTTTCGCTGGACTTCCTTGGACTTCTTCGATGTCTCTGTTCTCGTTTCCCGCTGGGTAGCGCGCTGTCTACTCGCCTTTATCGCACTCACGGACAGCGCTGTTCACATTCGAGGCGCCGACTCCGAAACTTTCTTCCCTGGATTCAATCGGGCCGTGGGAAACGGCCTCTCAACTGCGTTGCTGCGTCTGGTACTGCTGCTGCTTGCTGGTGCCAACGGTGCGTTTCCTTTGTGCCTTTGCAGCGATAAAAAATTGAACTCGCTAGGCCAAGATAGGGAGAGAATGGCGGCCGAAGTTCTGAGTTCGAGGAGTTCCGAGCTTCTTACGCCCCCGCACCCCCCCCCCCCCCCCGTCCGACGCCACATACACGCTCGTACTCTCCAGACTTTATTTATTTTCTTTTTCACGCGGACTGTATTGCCCCGATAAAATGGTCCAGATCTCTTGCTTTTACATTCGCGCAATTTCTTGACATAAAAAAGGATTACAAAAAGCGCTCTTTAGGCCTTGGTTAGGCTTGGGCTTTTGATACTGGATAAGATAAGAATTCCAGACACTCCACTGTATCCCACGCAGTTGACGCAGCCAGGTGCGCGTCTTTTTTTTCTTTTCTTTTTTGTCTTGCTGTGAATGTCGAGCGAATGTCTTTCGGGTTTCGTTGACCGGTTTCGCCCGAGCTTCCTTAATTCAGCTTTTTTTTTTTCAGCGTACTATCGACTAGCTTAGGACATTTCAGAACTCGAGGCGAATGCGTTCTTCCATCTTAGACGTGCTCTTTTCCAGTGTCGATGTATTGTTTCATTTGTTTTTCTTTCTCTTGTTTCTGTTTTCTTTTTCGCATTCAGTTTGCTTTGGCTAAGAAATGCCCCTGAAGGGCCGGGAGGGAGGGAGGATTCTCTTGTAAGAATCCTCATTGCAGAGAATCGTGAATGTTTTAAATCGGTGCTCGAAGCGGGGGCCCAGCTTGCGCGAGTCGTTGCAGGACGGTTGCCCCTAATACGGTCCCATTTCGTTGCGGCTTCGCGTTGCACTTCGTCGACGTTCTGCTCCTAAGAGGTCGTTAATGCTGCATGTGCCGTGAACGACCGCGTTTCGCTCGTATCTCGAGGCGTATAACAACGGTGCAACGTTCCGGCTCCGAGCTCGGTTGTCTGTCTTGCAGTTTAGTATCTCATTTCCTCCCTTGTTCTCTTCCTTTTTTATCTTCGCTCGCTTCACTTCGTGCTTCACGTTATCTCGGCTCCGCAGAATGCGTCTCGGACCGTTCGGGATCTTTGAATTGCGAAGGGTGGGCGCGCGCGTAACGGCCGTTCTCCAACGCCTTACTCGCTGCCTTTTGTCCGTGGAGAGGGTTGAGAGACCGCGGAACATCAGAGCTCGTTCCTGAGAAATCTTGAGCATTCGATTTTTTTTTATTTAGCCTTGTTAAAACTGTTTCCTCACGTCTTGTTACATCTTTTATTTTATCGCGTTGGTAGTCTATTAGGAACGGATGCGTCCGACTGAGTGTGCTTGGATATTTTGGCCTTGCGGCACTCGATGTGCCGATGGATAATGGGGCATTGGAAACTGCGTGTTCCTTTATTGTTCGTTCTGCACATTTCGGATGAACCTTTAGTATGAGCGGCTCTCTGTCGCTCTCTCAGATATTAAACTAGCCAATCTTACTGCATCAGTGTTTCTTTTCTATTTCTTTTTTTTTTGCGCTTGCTGTGAGGCTTTTTTTTTTTATGAAGATGGCTTCTCCTTTCGTAGCCTCATTGCGCGGTGGTGCACGCTTTACAGGGGCGTTTTCTCCTTTCTTCGGTGATCTTAAAGCACGGTTCCATATTCTAGTTCAAAATTTTCGCAGTCCATGCTACTCAGAATTTTCTTTATTTCGGCTACTGCAAAGCAAATCAACTCTTGGCTTTTTCTTTTCTTAATCTTTTGATCCCCATTGCCTAGTGCAGGGTAGCCACCCGGGCTTAACCCGGGTTAAGCTATCTGCTTTCATGTATCATTTTCTTTCTTCCTTTCTTTTGACAGCCCTGTAGCAGTAGCAACTACACGGTCGGAACAATGCTTTACCTGTGAAATGCACTGGTACACTTTCACTGTTGATCAAGATTGGTAGTCAAAGTGTGAAAGCCACTTCGCGGAAGCCCCGCTGTTACCGGTCTGCTTCGGGCTGGCCTTCGCGGAACATGCTGCCCTCCGGACACTGTGCTCTCGCTATTGCGAAGTTTGGTGCCTTCGAATATGGTGCCCTCTAGCGTGACTTGTAGTAACCACGAGCACTCCATGCTCCGGTAGCTGAGCGCCGCGCTGTGGATGACGGTCGTTCGGCCGGCCTGAGAAGTTGCCTGGGGGAAGGGCAGCGGTGCGACCCTGTGTCTGTGGCCATCTGTGCCTCAACCGTCCGCTGTGTTTCCCCCCACCGTGCGGATTCCCGGATGCTCGCTGCCTCGTCCACCCACTCCCCTCCCACGGGTCCGCCGCCTCACGCCTCTTGACTCCCTGCTGAGTAGCGCGCGTCACGAAACGCACCCCCCTGTTCCTCCCTACGGACCATACGTACGCGTCCCTCCTCGTCCCCCTTTTGCTCTTTGCGTTTCACTGTTTCGTGACCCCCTTGCGCTGTCTTTGGCATCCTCATCGGTGGCATCGGCTGGTCGACAGGGGGGCAGCAGAGTGTATCGGCGATAAGTGGAATGAATCGGCTCCCCCCGCCGCGGTCCCGGTCTCTGGGCACGCGACGCGTGCCGAACCGAATGCGTTTCGCGAGTAACAAAGCAGGGGCAGAGATGGAGAGAAATATACTGCGTTTTCTTGCGAGGGGTGTGGATTGAGCGGTGGAGAACGGTTGCCTCCGGGGGCCCGTGCGCCGTTCGCATTTCACTCTTAATTGCCCCACTACGGAATGAGGTTGTGTGCCTGGGTCTGTGATGAATCACGTTTCGGCCGAGGCGTGCTGACCCATAGGAGGGGTGGGCGGGGGGGGGGGGTAGGGTAGGGTAATGAAAGGGGCGGCCGCTTTTCGACCACCATGGTCGGCAGCAAACAGACAAAATTTCTAACGCAACGGTTGCCGAGGGCCATACGAAGGATCGGGCTAGAGCGTCGTAGAGGGAATAGGAAGCTGGCGAGGCCTACGTTCGAGTAGGCGTTTTTCGAGGAAGTTTGGAGGTGACCTAGCTCGGCGGTGGACGTGATGGAGCTTAGAGTGGACGCGATGACCCAGTGTTTCGGAACGCCGTTTGGCGATTCCCACACTATTACTGTATTATTTTCGCAGCGTTCGATGGCACTCTAGACTCGCACGTAGTGGTGGTCCTGATGATGAATATTAAACGGGTTTTGAATATCAGTGCCGCCACAAGGTCGCGCGTGCCGTCTTGCAGGATCGACACTTAATACCCAGCACGCGTGAGGCGTGGGACGGTTGTCCGGAATAATAGCTGCAGTGATAAGCGTCAGTGGTATGCTAAATAGTTCCTCTCCTTAAGTTAGGCTAAGGTGATACTTTGGGAATGTAGATATTTTACCGATAATCGTGTTTCTTTTTCGTACACCGGAAAAGGGAAGGGAACGTGAAACGGGTGCTGGTGCTAACCTCAAACTAGCTAAGAAACGATCGGCCATGGCTACTCAGTAATATGGAAACTACACAGAAAATAAGATGCATTAGTCGATTGTGCGAAGATCAGGATTTGCGCGAGCAAAATCTTGGTTGAGCAGAACATCTTGCGGACCTGTTTGGTTCATTATTAAGGTCTGATATTGTTTGAGGCTGCAAACAACACAGAGAGAAGGAACGGAAGCAACGCTCTAGCTTTCTTCCTGTCCCCTCTCTTTGTGTAGTCTGTTTCCCGTCTCGTGCAATAAGTATCAGACCTCAATAATTCAAAATTTTAAACGGTGTAAATAGCTAGTTGCCTAGGAGCCCTGCATTCCGTCTTGGAAGTTGTTGCGGGTTGCTCGTAACCTGCCCTCAGCTGGCTCTGTTCTTGATGTAGACCTACAGTATACGTAGAGCCTACATATATATCAGTTATGGTTTCTTTATTTCTTCCTTTATTCGATCGGGCCAGTGAAAACGCGCAGTTTCGGTTAGCGGAAGTTCTATGTCAAGTGGTTGTTTGTTTTACTCTGGCAGGATTATGAAGGAAGTAAATTGCTACGGTCCTGCACTTTTATTGTCTGGCTGAGCGGCTGACTACGTGAACAGAACAGGGCGAATGTTACGAGATTGCATGGTAGAGAGAGAGAGAGAGAGAGAGAGAGAGAGAGAGAGAGAGAGAGAGAGAGAGAGAGAGGGGGGGGGGGGGGGCGATATAGCTGACAGGATCGGGAACATTATGAGAAAAAGTGCTGTATACACACAGCAGGGAATTAACCGTCGGTTGTGGTCAGGTGCTGTCGCACTAGAACTTCATCCTGGCTGTCGCCACTTGCGTAAGATTAGCCCTTTGAGCGCGCCGGGACTGTTCCAGGCTATCTCCGGTGTCCCAGCTACGCGCCGCGGTGGCGCGTCCGGCTGCGCACAGAAAAGAAACGCGCATAAAGATAAGGATGCGCTCCCAGTACCACGCGGTGTGGCTATATGTAGCGACGGGCTCCCCGTGGCGCCGATTACGAAAGTGGCGCGTCGTTCGCGTCCGCCTATATGCGCCTTATCGTTCGGTGGCCGGTGTCGGGACACTGCGTCGTCTCGTATCCTTCCCCGGCCCCCGACGCGCGCCTTCTCTCCATGGGGGAACGGTGAAAGTGCAGCGAAGGCAGCCCGCGCTTGTGCAACGTGGGGCGGGCTCATTCGTTGCCGGCTGAGGTATTGCGAGCGTGCGTGTTTACGTAAATGGGCAATCTGCGGAGGTTACCGGGCGCTTCGCGTGGCGTTCGCCGGGATGTGCTTACGAGGCTCGGTGCATTGTCGTGTCGCGTCTTGCAGTGCTGGCGAGACACTGCGAGGTGTACGTTGACGTGCTGGACCGTTCCTTGTTTATTACGGTTCGGTTCTCATCGGTGCCTAGCTCGCTGGGGATGGCTGACCGGCGTCGTTCGGCGCTAGATTGAGTTACTCTGTTACTTCGTGTTTTTTTTCCTTTATCGTTTCGTAGTTCTCACCTGTTGACTAGTACTAAAGTGTGAAGTAAGGGCCGTGCTTGCATTCCATTTCCATTTGATATTGATTCTGCGTGCCTTTGGGAAGTCTCGACAGGTGTATCGGCTCCGTAACGTCTGTTGGCATATCCTGTTTGTGTCAGCGAACATTACCTTCTGGTGCTAGTCTCAGGCGTATGTCGTTGCATTACTTTTAAGTCTTTATAACATGTCGCAACTGCTAGCCTTTCGGGGTGTTGTTACCTTAAATATAGCCTACACTGGAGCGACCGTGCGCTGCTCGCGGTATTCCATCTGTAAGCGATACAAATGTCCCGACAACACCGGTCGGAAAATCTTACGGATGCGTTGAATGAAGGCAGGTACTACAAAGTTCGTCGCGAATTGTAAGGGATGGCTGGGGAATCTGTCTCATAAACGTAAGGGACACACGGAATGAAAAGCAGGGAATAAGATAAAAAAAGGATACTAATGGCCAGCTCGGTGTCGCCAGCTACACCACAGTACGTTTCAAAGGGAGTGCTCCTTGAAAGCCTGCCATCCAGTCCAGTCGTCCGTCCATCTATCTGTTTGCACCGCGTGCAGGCAAACACGGACGAAAGCAAACCCACTTGGCAGAAAAATGAACTTTGAGTGGGGATCGTCTGGACGCATCGAAATTCGGAGTTGGGAAGATAATGTAAACAGACGGCCGTGCTTCTCTTTCCCCGTTTGTCCTTCTCCTCCTCGCCGCTTCCAAGGAACGTCGTGAGCGTGTGCTCCCGCGCAGGATGGGAAAGAATGGCCGACAGGTCTCCCCACGGTGTTGAGCTTCGCGGTCGGCCCTGGCAACGCTCCGTTTGTTGTGGTCTCCCCGCCCGTATATGCAGGCACGCCAAAGAGGCCTTGCGTGCGGGGCACGTGTGGTGGAACCCCGGCGGAGTGGGTGGTTGGGAAGGGGGAGGGGGGCAGGGGAGGGGGGACGGCTACGAAATGGGTTGGGGGGCACCGAACGGGACACAGGTGTGGTATACGGCGGGCGCTATAGAGAGTGAAAATATATATATTTCTCTCTTCCTTTGTTATACGATAATAGCGTGGGCGATTGAGAGATTCTGCGGCGAATGTACAGGTGGTGCGATTCTCTTTTCGTTTACTTGGTGGTGGGGGATATTCGATTGACCACGATGGCGCGTGGGCGCGCCTTCGAGGTGTACGTCGGATTGGTCAGCTCCCTCATCCTTCTTTCTCTTTGAGCGTTTCCCCGTTTTCAAACGCAGCAGTGACAATACTATTTCCCGCACGTGAATATTGCGGTGATTTAAGTTCTGAAATGAGGGGCTGCCGTTCCATTCGAGCCCGTCCGCCTGATAATCTAAGGGAAATGCGTGCGCGATGTCGTGTTTGACGAGCCCAGGGCACCCAGTCCGGAAAGGTGACGCGGCGTGATTTTGCAAGTGAATAGTATAGGTAAAGCAGTGTGCGAGCAGGAAAGGAATTGCTTTGTTTGCCCCGCATGGCACTGCATCAAGGCTGTAGTCGTGTCCCGCTTGATTTCTTGATCGACGTGATCGCAAGTTCGTAATGTTCAACTAGACTAATTGGGTGTTGTTTCTTGCCTAAACAGCGTAGCGCGTGGTCTACTCTTCTGCGTTTCTTTGCCGCCGTTGAGAATGCATCTCGCTCGCGGAAACATAGCGACGTGATTTTCGTTCCGTGGCGATGATGAGTATGATACATATCAGCGTCCTCTCTGTAACGAAGCTTGGGCGCCAAGCTTGTTTTGAACGCTCCTGTGTATTTTGCACACTAAGCTAAAGCCTTTGAAATAGAGAGTTCGTTTCATCGCATACTTTACCATCCTTCGTGTCACCAACCTTTAAGCCGTATCAACAAGTCGAAAAATCCCGCAAGTAACACATCCAGCAATATCATATGAACATATGGGGGTCCCATATAAAATCCCGATGTTCCCATATGTCACTTGTGGGCGTGGCCCCATATGATATACATGAATATATACATTACGAGTTTTTATACGGGACTCCTGATTATATTCATGTTGGTTTATTTTGTATGGCGCTTATGTATTTGTTTTTTCTTTTCGGTGGGGTCGTCTTTGCTGATGATCCATTTGGGTCTCCCCATTTTTCCTAAAACACGAGGCTTCATGCAGGGTCATGAGTCATTGTTATTGCGCCGCATCCACGCTCTATGCACCAGTCATCCGCATCTGAAAATGTTCGACTTCGCCGGCTCAGTCATCCTGGGGCTTGGTTTCGAATAGTAGGGCTTTAAAATCTGAATGATCACAAAGATTTACTCGCCAAATTTCATTATTTACTGTTACGCCGGCCGGGTGGTGGTGTGGTGTCCTCTTTCCTCTTTTGCGACTAGCCTTGGAAACAGATTGGGAGTGCCCGCGCTGTACATGTATCCTGAACGTTTTCGCGTCCTTATTCTTTTTTTACCCTAACAAAACACGTGGACATCCTTGGTGTTGTTTGAAGATGGCAAACCGGGTCCTTAATTCTTCGTGCGTATCGACGGCCTTGATCTGCACTTACACTTACAAAGGCTCGCTATGCACCGTCTACGCATCGTAAGAGAGAGGTGGTTGTGTGTACAGTCGCGGACAGAATAAAATGGACCACGGGATCTCCGAAAACGTTCAATTCCCGAGCAGCCTGTTACAGTAACCAGTAAAACTGCCCACGACAACGTTGTTACCATATTCTAGTCGAGGTCCAAAATGCAAATACCAGATTGCGTTGTGAGGCTGCGGAGATATTCAGCTTTTTCTTAGATTTCATGGTCCATAATATTCTGTCCGGGACTGTACATACGCGGCGGCGTGTGCAGATCATAGCTCAACGTCGGGAGGCTTTCGATGGACTGGCGATATGTGTTGCAAGCTACGCCACGCAACCATGGACTCAAACCATAGCTCGGTCGCACGCTCGGCGACCATACCGAAAGCGATCGAATAAGCCTGCACGGTGAAGCTAAACACGTGAGCAATTTTTCGCGTCGCGCTTGGTTTGTCCAGTGCGCTGCCGGAACGGGCGACGTGCCCCAAAAGTCGTGTCGTCAACGGGTGACTTTCACTATGGCTGTGAGACGGACGGTGGTACACGTCACTGTGCAGTAGTGCCGAAGTATTGCCCCTGCATGCTGATCGATCGGTTGTACAACTTGCGGCCGCGCCTATACGTATCGCGCCCCGATGTGCTCGTGCCACGCGGGTGTGTATTGGGGTTATGGCCCTGCGTTCATCAGCGCGCAGCTTTCGTTGGCTGTTGCGATATTTGCCTGGGCAGCAGCAGCGCGTGCGAGTGGGTATGCGCGCGTACAGTGAGGAGTGTGTTATCGGACACCCTAATCTACATGGATCATGCGAGCTGGGGAAAAGAAATAAGTAAAGGAGGGCGGGATCGAAGTTTGGGATGTGTTCGTTCACTACTAGCTGCTTGTTGTCGACCGGTCGCTTTAACTAATTCTAATGTGTTCGTTATCGGACGTCCGCTTGCAATATGTGTCTAAATGCTCCAAACGCTAGAAGAATACTAACGATCGTGACATCGCCCGAGTAAATTTACCAAAAATGCTGCGAACCAGATTCAATACTCGGCTAGTGGAGGACGCGTCATGACGTCATGGTACACTGGCTCGTTTCGTTCCTGCGGTCGCCGTGGTTGACGCAGAACGCAGGCGCAGAATAGAGCGAGCAGAAGGCGCTGAACACTTATCAGGGTGTCTACCAACCGGGAAAACCGGGAATTCTCAGGGATTTTGAGTAGTCTGGAAAAACTCAGGGAAAACTCAGGGAATTTGGGCTTCTATCAGGGAAAATTAGCTGTAATTTTTTTAGAGGGTCAAAAGTCGCGGTAATGCTGGCTCGAGAAACAGACAGGACGCGTAACGAATCGTCGTCGGCTGGAGGAGTTGCCAGTGTACAGTCAACGACCGACTTTCCGGATTCCCGATAACTCGGACGGCTTCACGGCACCACCACGTATCCCAAAGAGTCAATGTATCATAATGTCCGAAATTTCAGACGCAAGAACTCTTCGCCGTCCGATTTTCTAAACGTTTTGCGTGATCGCAGGTCCGAGACGGCAATAATGAAAACCATCACCGCTGCTATTTTGATCACCTCGCCGCCTTGAACCGGTGCTCTCGCACGCAGATGCGCTGGCAGCCGTGGCCACCACTGCGGCAACGCTAGGCCTAGCTGCTTCGACGTTCGCTGTTAAGCTTCTTGTCGTTCGGTGCCGTGTTTCTTCATTTCTCCGCTGACAGCAATAATTTTGTCTTCGAAGCTCGGAAAGCACAACGCATTGCACAATGCTCTTTCCCGAAAGTCTGCTTCGCCTCATTGCAGTTGTGGAACGCAGTGAAGCGTAACAAGCGTAGGAAGGGGCAATTGTCGCGGGACACTGTATGTATTCCTTAATTTTACACGTGTGCACCCGCCCTCACCTGTCACAGTAGGAGCACCGATATGCCTAATAAGTGCACTGACAGGCATTCAGAGCTCTTTCAGACGTACATGTGTCGATTTTAGCCCTTAAGGGCAGTCAAAGACATGAATTTATTTTTTCGGACTGCCTGATTTTTCGGAAGTTTTCGCGGCCCCTAGGGGGTCCGAAAAATTGGACGTTGACTGTAAATTGAGCAAGAGTATTCTTCAAATGGTCCGTAGGGTGAACGCGCGGTGAAAGGAGGACGAGAACAGAAAGGATCGACGCACTGGGGAATGAACGGGGAATTAAGTATGCGACCGCTTCCTTGAAGGAGCCTGCGCTCAAAAAACAAATTGTTGGCTGATGCTGAGATGCAGGTGTCCCTCATCCAAACCAAAATAAACTCTTTAAAGCAGTGAAACACAACACTGAGGCGTCTTGCGCGAGCTGAGAGTATGTGAGGACAGTTGCATGACACTGAGCATGCTATCAGTTGATAGAAACAGCTCATATTCGAAAATATTTGCTTCTGTATGCATCTCCTTTTTATTTGTACTAGAGAATGTCCAACTCGATTTGAAAATTTTTTCGAAGACATTTTATTTGCTGTGCATTTTAATAACCCCTCCCTTATATTCTTTTTTTGAATAACATAAACACTACTCCTTAGTATTCAAATTGGATTAAGTCGGCTTTCTTTAAAACTTTTTCTATATGCTTACTAGAGAGTGACAGCATAGGGCGATATGGTTTCAGCGCATCTTGACATAAAACATGGTTCTGCATCACTCAGGGAATTTTGCAAAAGCACTCAGGGAAAACCTGGAAAACTCAGGGAATTTGGAATTGTCAACTTGGTAGACACCCTGACTTATTTTGTCAACAACGTCATCATACCTAGCCTGCTGATAAATGACGTCAGCAAATTTTGCTCGGCGTCCTGATTTTAGGCAAATGTCGATGACGCACAAGGTCGCGCATTTCAAGACCAACCACATAGAAATATAACCGTCATAACTCTCAGGCTTGCCAAGTATCATGCTTTCACTTGTGAGAAGGAGGTGTGGCGATGTCACTTGTTTTGAACGGCATCTACTAGGTGGCTATTTATCTTGTCTTTTTTCTTCTTTTGGTAGAGATAGGCACGATTACAGTGTATTCTAAAGAAAAGCCAGTCTGAAATTTGCCACTTTCAAAAACATTTATTCAATCAGAGCAGCCGAAATATAGGAAAAACCAAAAAGAACTGTAAATTATTGTAACGTCGCATAGGCGTAACTGCGTCGGGACTTCCGAGGGCGCAATTCAAAAACATTAAGCTTCGACCTATTTTTTTTTCTTTATAACAATCGATCTGTTACCGTGAGATTAAGGGACATAGTTCTCATGGAGTGCCTTATCACTGATTTAGTGTTTACCTTTGGGCGCTCCTCTAACGAGCGTCGCTTTGGCGTCGCCTCTCGCCTTGCTGGGTTGTCCGTGGGACTGGTCAGGCGGGCCTAGTACAACACCCGCGTGTTTACCTATGCGAGAGCGTGCCCCGTCTGAGGTCTGTTAACGTGGAGACGCGTTTATCGCGGTCCTGGCGGATCGAACCTGTGGTTTTCGCGCTGTTTCGACCGTTCGGTGTGGGCGCAGGAGCTGTGTCGTTTGCTTTGCGCTGTCACCCTGAGAAGCGTGCACTGGTACAGTTGGTTGGTCGTCGTCCTTGTCGTTGCTAAGTTAACGGCTGGTTTGCCATAACGTGCACTATAGCGTGTTAGTGGCTGCAGCTAGAAACGGCGACGTCGGTAACCTAATGGCAGTAGCCGCTCTTAATGGGGAAGGGGGAGGAGGGGGGTGGCTTTGAAACACAACGAAAGTTACTAACGCATCTGTGTCATCATGAACGGTCCGGTGTGACTTATGGGATCCTTATGTGCCTTTTCCTTCGTCCGGACTAGCTCGCCTCAGTTCTGAAAGGCGCGTCTAGGTAAAATGAACGTGAGACCCGCATTGTCGCTCTTGAAGGTAGTCATTGTATTGCATGTCTGTAAGTGGCGGGTTCATGCGTGTGGACGGAGAAAAGGCAGCTGTTAGTTTTTTTTTTATTTTACTGAAAGTACATACTGTGTGCATATGTGTACCTCAAGGCAACACGTGACTGATTCGTATAGCATGATGAAATAAACCATCGTTCATCTACAAACGTTGCACCAAGTTCATATTACACAGCCTACTATAAACCATGGGCAAAAAGTAGTCACTTTAATAACTTCAGCTTTGTGCACAAGTGAATTCATTGCGTCAGTAAATAGATGTAGTAAAAAAGCTTATGCGGTCTGTGAAATGTTCGTGTTTGATCTCGCACCGGGCGCGTCGGGGTATCGTTGTGTTTATCCAACACCCCCCCCCCCCCCTGTCTACTACGCGATTTCACATAAACATCAAGCCTATAGGCGCCTTTATTCTTTTGCCTTATAATTTAAAGTCGTGCTCGCGTACACATATCCGGCCGCGCATGACGTGGTGATTGCATCGTTGAACTTTCTTTGACTGACGATTTCAGTTAGTAACTCTTCGTTTCGGTAACGATCGGTGCTTATTGTAGCGCAATGGGTGTTTCCGTAACGATTGGTGCTTGATGACCTTCTGTTGGCGATTGCGTTTTAATGCGCGCACGCTGGTACATTTATTAGCTCGCCTCTCCGCTCTCTTCTATGATGCAAGCAGGACTCCGCGAACGCTGTGTTGCACAATGTCTGCTTTTAGCACGTCATATCGACGGGAACGTTCCTTGTATGATAATATGCTCTCTTGCGAACGTCAATATGAGGCCGGCTGATACGTAAAACGTTTGTTGACTCTCTGCTTTTGGCAAGACGGCGATTGTCATACGATGAAGGCGCCACAACCTTACCACGAACATTACGACCCCCTCCGCCCCTCTCCCCCTTTTTTCCGTTTCTTTTATTTTTTTTTCCGTCTTCACGCAGTCGATCAGTCTTCTCCTCTTGTATTCGCGAGGATCTATATTGCGCAAAGGAGGCCTTCCGTGCCGACAACAGACGCGCCATTTCTCTTGGTTACGACGCCAGCCTGTTGCCCCCTAATGGGCAGCGCGGCTTAATTCTCCGCTGCCACTCCCTCCGACGCGGCTCCAGGAACGCGCCTGTTTGCCCTCCGGGGGCGTTTCCATCCCAATACACGCGTGTGATTCATCCTCATTCGCCGTGGAACCAATTAAACGAAAAAGGAAGAGCAAAAAAATGAAATCTGCGGAAAGGTCTCTATCTTTTCGAGCGTGCCTCTCTTCGGGGAGGCAGTGACGCCCGCTACCACGTGTGCTGTGTGTGTGTGTGTGTGTGTGTTTGTGTGTGTGTGTGTTTGTGTGTGTGTGTGTGTGTGTGTGTGTGTGTGTGTGTTAGTGGGCGGTGTCACAAGCGTGCCGGCCTCCTTCTTTGCTTTGCGAAATTTGTTGAGCTGCCCTTCACACTACGCGCCGCTCCCGTCGACCGCTAGATACGGTGCAGCAAGAGCCTCCGTGGCCGCAGCGGTTGCGTTGGCAATTCTGGATCTGAATAGCCCGTTGGCCTTAGGTTGGTCTTCAGATGGCTTTGAAGCCATCGTTAGGCTGCTAGTAGGCAGTTTTAGTTCGGTGTGTTAACCGTATATAACATTAGGTTTACCGGAGTAGCGCTATCGAAATGCGCAGAACTCTAAGCGACCCGCGTCGTTTAGCGTTTGCGCATGCTGTTTCTCAGATTTAACCTTACCGTCTTTGCGTGGTTTACGTAGCTTACGTGAAAACATGGCAGAGGTCCCGACCGCCCGCTTCGCGCTGGATTCGCCGTTGCTTTAGTAGAAGTCTCTTCATTCGTAGCGAATGACTGTGTAAGCGTATTTCGCTTAGTTTGAAGCCGCTTCTAGGACAGAGTATTATGAATAACCTTACGGATTTTTTTCCACATCGCTTGCCGTTTCGAACGCATTGAGGCCTAACGAGGGAAACTTCCGAGATGGATGCGCAACCTATTGGCAAGGTGGAGAAATGTGGGTGGGTGGGTGGGTGGTGGAGGGGGGGGGTGCGCATGTGCTTTTATTCCAAACCTTTGTTGTCGATAGACTGCGTTTTGTGGGTCGGTGGCACGGACTCGGCATGCCAAAGTTTCACGGCAGTCCTTGCAAAACCTTTCTTGCGATCACTCCCCCGCCCCCTCCCCGTTCTGCTGGTACTCTAAGTGTAGGCAGTACAGTCGGCCACAAAACTTCACGCAATACAGTTTTAATGTGCAGCGCATCCTTTGCTACCTATCCAGTGATCCAGCAAGTCGTGCCTTAACACAGACCAGGAACACGCATTTGCTGTGGAAAGTGTGTCACGTAAACTTCTGTGGCTTACCTTACACCGTGGTTCGTCGTACGTGCATATTCGCTTCGCGAATATACGGCTTGCCTCTGAGTTAGCTTTGGCCACGTTGTACGGAACATCTGAAATGCTGGTACCGTGCGTGTGAGCCCGCCCCCTTTTATTTATCGCGCAGCGCCTCGTACCGGTGTTCTGAAAAAAAAAAAAGGCTTCCATTATTTTTGTTATCATTATTTGCATGCTGCTGTGTTGGCGCGGCTCGGGTTAATCGATTTCCCCCGGCAGCAGCTACCTGCGGCGGGGCGTGGTTCTTGGTGCCGGTAATTAATTCCATTTATTCATCCCGACCGCGCACGCTTCCTCCCGCTGTATATATCTATATGTAGGTGTGCGTGCCCCGTGTGGAAGCCGGTGGTGTACTTCGTATTTACTGCGCGATATCTGTCCGCCCGGTGCCAACATGAGGGCGCGCCTGTTTGGCGAGTTAAGAAAAAAAAAAAAAACCGGTGCGTTAGCGAGTTGTCAAGTTTTGCTGGTTTGCTGAATCATTTGGCGATAAGGGTCCGTGTTAGTCCTTTCTTCACGCACGAAGGATAGCACTTTGGTCGTTGGCCCTCGAACGGATTTAGGGAAGGGGGGAAAGCGGTGGATAAGAGCGACACCCCCTCTCCAACTTTGCGGTTTGTCAGTTTCTGACTGTTCGCTACGAACTTGGCTCACTGGGCGTCACTATATAGCTGCTATAGTGGGCGCCAAGCGAAAGCGCCAGCGAAAGGACTTGTATAATCATTGCATGGGTGGAGGACCAGGTGTGCCCATCTCTTTAGTGCGTACAACACCCGAATATATCATGTCGGTCCACAGGCATCTTAGAGCCCGCTGATCTCCTTATGGAACGGTGAATTTATATTTAAGGGATTGCTTTGATTCTCTTTGTTGTTGTTGATTTAGCCAATCTTCCAGAATGGGCATGTCTTCCTGCAATTGGTGCATAAAGCTCGCCAAGCCGAGCCAAATCGAACCGGTCTTTGCATAGCTACACATCGCCCCAATAAACGAGGCATCGCTTCACAGTGGTGCCTGCATTTGCGTTGGATTGAAGTGGTATAGGAAAATATCAGAAGGAAAGAAGGCATACTCAATTATTACTATTGGGAAAAAATAATCAACATACGCAAATGTGAAATACGTATGTGCATATATGTGTATGTTTGCTTTACTACTAGCGTGATATGGTGAGGGACGCTTACAAAGTTATCTCGTAATCAGCCCTGGTTCTGCGAAAATCGTTTGATGTTACGTTAGATTCAAGGGGCCATCCTTTTGCCATTGCTTCAATAACTTGACCATTTATCGTTGCGTAAAAATTGTCGACTTGCTTGCTAAAACTATTTCCACTGTAGCTGGACTCCTAACGCAATCAATCACTCAGGTGACTAATCAGTCAGGTGACTAATCAGTCAGGTGACTAATCAATCACGTGACTAATCAATGAGGTCAATCACGTAAGTGATCAGGTAATTATTCAATCAAGTAATTAATCGATCACTCGCGAATCAGTCAATCTTGTTTCCGGTCTCCCGCAGGTGTCGTCGGTGATTTTGCCTATTCTCGGCTTCATCTACCTCTATTCGACTTTCCTGTATTGGACGTTCTGTTGTTTGACGTGCTGTGTCATTAGGCACGGGAATGTGGTTCCCGTGGCAACACCGGCATTTCTCGCCCGAAAGAAAAGAAAGAAAAAACTAATAATAATGGAGGTCCTCTTTTTCAGCACGAGTTAAGTTACGGTGGTGGAGTGCCGTCGCGGACTCGCTTCGTCTTGTTTACTTGCAGACCTCGAACTCCGAAGCCACGTATTCCGAATCCAACCCCCGTATTCAGAAATGCACGTCAACTTGAATCCCACGCTTGACTTAATATAAATGACGCCTAGTGTGAACGCCCCCAAGACGCTCATTGCGTTTCCTTTGGTGCGTTCACGACAGGCGCCATTTAAATCAAGTCGAGCGCGGGCTTCAAGTTAACATGCATTTCTGAATGCGGGGGTAAGTCTGAGCGTTAATGGCATCGCACCGCGACGGGCGGTTGTAGTGCGCGTCGCCCGTACTGCGATGGCAGGAGCTTCTGGTGTGACGCAGAAACGTTACCGATGCCAAACGCGCGGTCGATGCCACCGCGACATCTCCGTGTCATCCTTCACGTGACGTCAGAAATCAACGTCTTTCTTTTATGCGAAGCATATTACGAGAGCTCAACCCAGCTCCTCAGGCGCGGCGGTGTCGCCATGAAACCACGTGACACCGTGACGTCACGACAGAGGAGAAGTGGCTTTGGCTCAACTCTTGCAAGACGGGCTGGGTGGGAATCGAACCAGGGTCTCCGGAGTGTGGGACGGAGACGCTACCACTCAGCCACGAGTACGATGCTTCAAAGCGGTACAAAAGCGCCTCTAGTGAATGCGGTGTTGCCTTAGAAACGAGCTGTTTCTAAGGCGTGCGTCTCTTGCTCAGGCGCACATTTCGTTGCCGCGCCGAACGCTGCTTTGCTCGACGCTCACCGCGTCCAATGCGGGGCGCGTAGTCGCTGCCCTGTAGCCCATTGTCTTACACCCCTTGGCGGGTCGACGGGAACGCTGTCGCGTTCCACTCTTGAAGGCGAAGCATTAATGCATGAGTTGTTTCTTCGTCTAGCCGAACCAAATATAGCCAAGCAACAGCAGTTCACCAGGCTAAACAGTGGTTCAACAACTAAAATAAAGGCTAGTATGCTTCGCATCCTGGGCTTAACCTTACCTAAGCCACAGCCATTTTTTTTCGACAGTTAAGTTTGTAATACGCAAAAAAAAAGACGTATTGGAAGATAAGCGAAAACTTCATCTGGCGATATATTTTTTTTTAATTTGTTTTAGTTTTCCTGCGACGAGCTAAGCACTGAAATATGGTCCGTGAGGTCACGTTAGCGTCAGGGGCGCCGCAGTTTCGGCACTTCACGCAATATTTTTTTTTTTTTTTTGCGGCCTCTGTCTCGGCGATTCAGCCGTCGCTTCCAACGCAAACTGGGGGCAAACAAACACCCTTTAGAGAACCGACGTACCAGGTTGTGGCGATACAAGGTTAGTCTTGAGTGCCTTTACGAGTAGGACAGATGATAGCAGCTCTGCGACGTCTTCGCAAACAAATATATCTACGTGTATAAAAGAGCACTTTTTTGCACAAGCGTCCATCTTTCTCGACGCTGTTGCGCTATATACAGTTCAAGCCAGGGGGGGGGGGGGGATATCGATTAGTTAATGCTCGCTACCTCTCCGTTGCGTGGCGAGCCTAAATAAGCCCACTTTTGCCGGATCGTGCAATGTTCGCTTCGCATAAATGCCTCCCACTGTGTGCACGTTCTCTTGTCGGATATCCAGAACTGTCTTTCTGTTTGCGCCCACCGACCGAAGCGGCGTGGCAACAGTTTGCCGCCAAGGTCGATCGAATCGAACGCTTCCTGGCGCCCAGCGTGTCTCGCGGTTACTAAAAATGAGGCAGTATGAAACGAACGTAGGCGCGCGGGGGAGGAGTGAGGGCTTCTCTCCTCTCTCTTGTAGCATTCGCCGAACTTCCGTTTTGGTCTGCATGAAAGATTTGCGGGTTGCCGTGTCAAGCCGGCGGCTCTGTTGCTCAACGGTTTCCGTGGAATGAATCCGCGTCGCGCAATACTGTTCTTCTTTCTTTTCTTTCTTTTTTTCTTTCTTTCTATATATATATATATATATATATATAGGGACAGCACGTATGACGGTGGCGTCTCTGGTGGCGAATCGAAATTGGGGCAAGTACAGCTTTTTTCTAATTTCTATTAATTTGTGTTGTTTTTGCCTTAATATCGTCATTGTGAAATCAGTCACTTATATTCTAGTGCCCGTCAGAATTCTGCAGTTTATTGTGATAAAGGCATGTACAAAGGTGGGTACGTATTTCACAGAAGGAGGTCCCATAGTGAAAACACTTTAGGGGGACCTGATATGATTTCAGTGATTGGAACAATTCTAGTCTATTAATACATAGGCACAATTAAGCGAAAAACGATGTAGGTCAAGTTATTTCATTCGTCAAATTGTTTTATTGGTTACGAATAAAATCGCCAAGCAAACGTGTAAATGATGACGACACGGAAACAGAAGCTCTGATAGTGCGCGCAAAAACATAGCACCCCCACCCTCTGCCACAAATAATAACATAAATTTAAATTACCGGATTTGAAGTCCCCGATTTGCCTAGGTGGGTCGGGAGAGATGTTGGGGGGGGGAGGGGGGAGGACTATGGAATAATTTCGACCACCCAGGATTGTTTGGCGAGTGCCTTATCATTGCCACCCCCTCTCCCATCGGTATATGCGTCTGCTGTGATCGTTGCGTGTACCGACATTGCAAGCGATTGTCGGTTTTCAATATTTTGCCCTTCTCGTCGATCGTAAGAGTCTAAAACTAACTTGGGAGTTTTAGAAAACCGGACCTTAAACTTAGAGTGGCGTGGGGAGGTATGTTATCGGCCAAAGTAGGACCACAGAACCCATGTTAAGTTTTGGTTCACTCAGGAGTATCGGCGTCCAAAGTTTTAGTTCCACTAATTCGTGTCTTCGTCGTGCGGCTGATGGGTTGATGATCCCGGAACACGCACTGCACCCAGAACTCACTCGCCAGAATTGGCGCTTTCCACAAAGAAAGCCGTGCGAGCGACGTCCAAGTGTTTTGAAACGAAAGGCGTTCGCGTACATATTTTTTTTGTTACCACAACGCGTGCGGAGTGCAGCTCTCGCTAAGTGGTTTCGACCGCTCTTGTTAGCGTGTTCACCGCCGAGAAATGGCTCGCGCGCGTTTGTTCACTTAACTTTTGTTCTCTTCGTTATCCGGGTTGTTATCGCCGCCTCGTCAGTACTAGTGGCAATGCTGAAAGCATAAGAAGGATTAGTGAAGTTTAGAAGCAACAGATAAAAATGTTCAAGCGCCGCTGAAGTACTGAATGTTGACTGTGCAGACAGCGAAAAACGCACTGTAAAGTTTTTGTGCGCGGTCGTGAAATCCTACGGTTGCAGCCCTTCACGCGTACGGACACGCGCGCATGCGCACACGCCACTGGTGCGGCCACGCCCACCGATTTATCTCCCTCCTCCCTCACCCCTTCTATTAAATAAATAAATTGTTGTCGTTAGTTGACGTCGTTATTCGGAATGATGTTGCATGTAGTTCCAGCTGCCTTTCCGCTGTGTTGTTATTGACTTTGTGTTGCGTTGCTGCTTACTGCCGTAGCGTGTCTGTTGACTTTCTGTTGAGACGCCGTTGAAAGCCGATCGCGATTTTTTTGGTAAGGTTGTTGAGCGCGACTGACCGAGCTCGCCTGTTGAATACCTCGGCGAATGGTTCACGCTCGACCGGTGCGCGCTACAGCGCTCAGTGGTGAAACCAACTCGCCCACGTCAAGCTTCTGCTGCTCAGTGGTGAAGTAGTAAAACATCGCCATCGAAATCTGAACCTGTTGCGCGCCGCATTGGGGGCCCGTCTCATGTGCTGCGCCCAGACCTATCGCGTCTTCTCATCCAACCTCAATGTAGAACGGGGGGCACCAGTGCTTTAGAGAGAGAGAGAGAGAGAGAGAGAGAGAGAGAAACGAAGAGTGAAAGTTTCACCAATGACACGCCTCGTTGGCTACCGTACACGTCGGGAGGGGAAATGCGTAAGAATAGATTAGAAGAAGGAAAGAGAAGAAAAAAATAAAGATTATGTCAATGTGAACACATTCGCAGATGAACCTCTGTGGTCGCAAGCTTTCGTACCGTCCAGTCGCCTTCAAAAGTGCTTCAGAAAGGACTTTGTAACTTGTGCAGCTAGTCTGATTCGTTGGTAGTCAAATTTGTGAATTAGTATCCCAACGTAAAATCGAACGGTACGAAATTGGTGGAGACCAGAATAGTGGATACTACAACTATCATTCACTCTGCGCTCGGGGTTGCATGTCAGGCAGGAACCATGCCTGCAGAATTTGTTTGAGCGGCTTGCGACGAATTTATGAGAATTCACGTTGTAAGCTCGTTTTTCTTTGTGAAGCCAACAAATATGGTATTAACAAACTCCCGCACTCTCGCTCCGCCCCTCTTTATTTTTTTTAATGGAGTATCTTTGAAATACCAATCTGGTCTGTTGGGATTTAAATTATCGTACGAGACTTCGCGGCCATACGTACGTGTTCTGCGTCTATGCCCTTTGGGCCCCTTTTGATTTGTCGCTCGTAACGTTTCCCACGAACGCACAACCATGATAGCGTCTTTCTTGTTAATTTGCACCCTCGTTTTTTTGTCATTCTATACGTCGCGGGCGCGACATCGCCTGCTAAGTCGGTCACTGAACTCCGCTGTTGACCCCTGCGCTGTTCCAATCAATCGCCCGAACGAGAGACCCGGTCGATTGTGGCGACCAGGCTCCAAACACGAGGGACAGGATGGGGGCCCGCGCCCGCCTCACCGCGGTTTGAGGCCTTCCGGAATTTTTTTTTCCCGAAAAAAAAAAATTGCTTCCCCGATCCCGCGTCGATATCGATGCGAGCTTGAATCCTACTTGACGGCGCGGGTTCTCTCTCGTGCTCGCCGACAAAAATGGCGTGCCTCGAGTCTCGCTGAGCGTCAACCATGCCGGCCTTGCATCTTAGGTGCGCTGCCGTGTCAGCCGAGGCCATTACGGTAATTGGAAGCCTTGTTTTCGGCACTCTCCTTGGCTCGCAGAGGGCACCGCGGTGTGAGGCGCTGTTTAACCGCAGAAGCTCGCGTTCGCAGCGGGGGTAGGCTTTTCCGTTTTGCAGCGGAGCTGTGCGGTGAAGTTGCACCGCGGTTTCTTTTTCTTTTCTTTTCATTAACGGGGATTTCATGGCTCGACACCGCTGGCGTACGGTGTCGAGATCGGTTAGCGAGGAAGCGCGGACGCGTTGTTTTCAGAGCGGGGCCGCCATCGGTATATATGGAGCCTAAGTCGCGTATATATTAAGACGCGTCGGGTATTGGGCAGTGTGTGGAAGTTATACTAACTAGGGGTGTGAGAATAGTGATTTTTGAGACTGAATCGGATACGAATCGAATAGTGCAAGAAGCGAATCGAATCGACACTTTTCGAATAATGAACAGCCGTTATGGCAGTTAATGTAAAAGAATGTTCATATCCTAGTATCCTTGAAGTTAGCAAGAGAGAGAGAGAGACAAAAAGGGCGGAACGACAAGAAGGTTAGCCAGTGTAATTACCGGCTGGCTACCCTGTGCTGGGGAAAGGGGTAATGGGAATAAAGGAGAAAGAAGAAAAAAATTAGAAAAATTCACACAATAACGCGATGCTACGCGCTACAACATTTAAAGGTGGTCGCTTAATTCACAATCCCTTAGGAACTTCAGTGGAGCCCTTGAAGCCTTGAGTGCCGAAACCCGTCTGGACCAGTGTCCTAGAACATTTACTTCTGTGAAGGGGGCGATTGTCCAGTTTATCTAGCTGTGTTGCGAGCACTTGACACATTGTAACGGGGACAGTCACAGAGGAGGGGCTAGATCGTCTCCTCGCAGCCGCAGGTTTCCGTCATTACATAGTACGTCATGAAGCGTTGCTTATTAAAAGCACAAATTAAGCAACCTGAGCAAAGAAGTATGGATCCTTTGCATGCAAAGGACTCTTCAGAGAAAGCCTGAATGATAGCTGTATATCTATAGCCTCTAAAGTACGGCTATCAAATCGTCGTCCTGCTCCACTACGCAAGTTCTAATGTTTTTTTTGTGTGTGTGTGCACTATGCCCGCGGGAGTGGAAATTGCCGTAATTTTGCTCCAGTTTTATGTTTCATTGGGTGCAGTTGATGTTTTGAAACAGAAAAATATTCTCATTCACAAGACTATTCCTTTCGAAGACCGAATCAAAGAGGTAACAGTTCGATTCGTTATTCTGCAGTTTCGAATTTTCGCACACCCCTAATACTAAACTCAAGTATATTGAAGCGTTTGGAAATCCGTGTATATATATTTTTTGCAGTGACAAACAAGGCCGCTAGCATTTACGAAAGGTGTGATGAACTCCTTTGTACTACTTTACCGCCACTGATGTGTGTGTCGCTCAGATTTTCACACGTCTCCGAAGGCCATTTCTTAATACCCCTTTGTCATCCAGTGATCTTTATGGCTAATCCTCTGTCGCTGTCGAGAAGTGTTTTGCTGAACTCAGCTTTGGAATCTCCACGCGGAGCCTTTGGAGCAATGTACACACGTCTACACGGACGCCTTAAACTTGGGTCTGCTTAAGGCAGAGGTAGGTGCTTTCGTTTGATGCGCAGGGTCCATAAACGAAGCACTTAAAGCGCTATTCCGCTACTGTACTGAAACCAGTGCGTTTCATGGAGGAGTCCTCACGTACGCGGGCAATGCGTGCATACATTGAAGCGGGCGTGTAAGCTCTGTGGACCGTGCCGAAAAATATGGTCCTATCGTTTCAACGTACATAACTGTCTGTGGAGAGATTGATGCAGAGACTACCCCGATTACTCCATTTCACGCCGTTTTGCTTACAGGATCCACGCGGCGTCGTGACGACAAATCGCGCAGGAGTAGCGAGATTTGTCGCGCCCCTTTTGAGATGTGGGCATCTCGTACTGCTTGTGAGCTCGTCTCTTCTCTACAGTCGTGTCTCTCGAGCGATCCGATCTCTCCGTCCAGCTTTCTTTCTTTTCTTTTGGGGGGGTGAGGTGCATTGTTAGCACGGAGGTGCTGTACGGCTATGTCTTCCAGCCACTCGCGTTTGAACATTTGGGGCTGAACTTGCGTCTAGCTAGGCCTACGCTTTAAACAGTGATGATTGCGTCGAAGGAAGCCGACAACGTATATTTCACGCACGTATGGTCCGGAGGCTTCTCCGAAGGGGTCCCAGCTCGGAGGTTTTTGTTTACGAGGCGGGACGTTGTTAGCCTAGACCCGGCGGCCCTATGTCAACCGACGTCGGGGCTTTGACTGATTAGATTGTGGTTGTTTATGTGTTCGCCACCCACTGGCAACCGTCTGCTCTTTGATGGGGACAGGAGAGGTGGCAGGGCTAATGGGTAGGGGACAGAAGGCCAGAGGGCGGATCCTGCGCTCCTGTCACGGTCCCGGGCCAGCTACCGAGTGAACAGCGGGCGGTAGGAGCGTGCGGGGGAGGGCATTGTGGGGCTAGCGGTGTCGTCGTGAGTCATGCGGTCGTTATCGTCAGTGCGTCAGGGGCATAGAGGCAGGGGCAAGTGAACGGGGAGGGAAGGGGGGGGGGGGACGACAAGCGAGGGGAACTTCAAGAACATTAGAGTACTGTTGCACTGAGCTCATGTTGTGTACCTTGTTCGCGTGCGTTTTTCTTTTTCTTTCCTGATTTTGTAAACTACAGGTCTTTCTTTCTTTCATCGTACTCTCAGTTGGGGACGCTGTAGTTAAATCAAGCGCCCGCCCCCCCTCCTCTTTACCGCTTGTTTTCTCCTATATTTTGTATGTTTTGTTCAACCTTTACCCTCTTGGGAAAGCGGTGGGTCTGGGCGTGAAAAAAAAGAAGGGGGACCGCTGCGGCTCCTGGCGTCGCTGAGGCGTGCAGTAATTTTTATCAACTTGCGCCCGCTCCTTGATTGGCCGGATGAGTCGGCGCGTTTGCTGGGACACCGCGTGGGGTGGACGCAGGAGGGTGAGAGGAAGGCAAGGGTTCCAGACGTGTCCGCCGGCGCCAAAGAGAGAGAGAGAGGAAACAGACACACATAAAGAAAGGACAGAAGCGTGAGGGAGATGAGTGTGGCGTCAAAGTAGCCCTCGCCACCGCATCCCCGCCTGCACGTAACCGGCGGGTCTCTGTGGGCCCATTATTAGGGGGCCGGGGTATTTCTCACTGCGCGAACGCGTGCCGGTGTCTGGGCACGTGAGTGGGAAGAAACGGGATGTTCGCCGGTGTCAGTTTCTTTCTTCCCTTCTTTCTTTTATTCTTTCTTCCCTTTTTCTATTCCTTTATTCTTTCTTCCCTTTTTATTCCTTCTTTTATTATTTCTTTCATTCTTACCTTTTCTTAGTGTTCGTGCGTGCGTGCGTTCGTGTCTGTGTTGTAGCCGCTGCCGAGCGTAGTTTTTACGACAATGCTATAGAGGAAAACCTGTCGCTGGTACCTACAGTGCGTCACCGCTATTGATGTTCTGCTAGCGCGGCCGGTGATGCCTGGGGCAGTTGCGTGGATTAACCGGAACTTTGTCATTCCTGCCTGCGACGGCATTGTGGATTCTTGTATTACTCCGTTGATACCCACTTTGTAACGAGAATTTGTTGATTGGGCAGTTAGTTTCATTTAGCCTTAGGTATCTACGACTCACCGTTTTTTCAGAACGTGGTGCCCAAAAATAAGTTTAAAAAATGATTGAAGACACGGTGAGTGCCAAACATGATCTTGATTAATAGAAACGAATACACCAAAGTGTGGCACTTGTGCAGTGAAATGAGCGCGGATTAAGCACAGTAATCAAGGATGTGAACACTTCAGTGCCGTAAGACGGTGTGAATTTAGCATATCAGACAAGTGCGCAAAAAAAAAAAAACTTCGTTTTTTTGTCAGGAGGGCAGCGTTTGAACGGGTGCTCCTTGTTGCAGTGAGTGTATATCCTGAATGTACGCAGGCACCTGACATCGCGCTTAAGTGAACAGCTGGCTCGGTTGTCTTAATGGCCGTGAGATGAAAACCCCGCTCGTGGCGGCCTCGTCGCTAGCGGTGAAATGCAAAAAAAAAAGCGTCCGTGTATCGTGCATTGGGCTGGAAGTTAAAGAACACCGAGTGGTCAAAATTAATTTAGAGTCTCCCGCTACTGCCGGCCTCCCAGTCAGTCAGATCGTGCTCTTGGCGCGTAAAACCCCAAAATTTAATTTTTTCGCGATAACTTCGGGGAACCACACTCTGATGCCCGACGCCTGGCAATCGCCTCTTTCCCGATTACATATGTGCCTTGAGGTATGCCACTCTTTCACAGAATGAACGCTGGCTCGGCACGCTGTTTCTTTTAAGCACGGCAGCCAAGTTTTATTTCATAAGCCGGTTTGAACTACTTCATCCCTCTAGTTCATTGCACCGTTTCCTTCGAGGGAGTTCCTTTTGCAGCAGCGTTTGGTCAGCTTAGCAGAAGGAAAATGCCTTTGCATGATGTGAGGGCTCTGCTGTTGCCCAGTTGATAGTTTGGTTTTGCTCTGACAGTGGTGAGCTGGCCTTGTGCTAAATGCTTGTGTGCTGAGCTTTCTTTTCGTCTTACGCGAGCCGGTTTGTACCCTTTATCCTCACGAAGTTTTCTTTTTGTCCGTTGCATCTATGTTGGTTTTTTGTTCGTCTCGGCGTACAAGTGATAAGCATTCTGTGTTGTATTAAGCGACACTGTATTACATCGTCGGCGTTGTGCATATAGTGTTGAAATAGCTTACACAGTGTTTAGACACGGCCGCCTTGTCGACCGCGTTTCGAAAGACCGCCTGTTGCGTGCGAGATATCCCCATCGTGTATCGTTAGATGGTAGTCCCGTAGTCAGCTCTGTAGGTGAACACTGTGTCCATTTCGCTTCAATGAAGGCAGCTTGCCTACTCCTTTTAGACACCTGTATTCCAACGTTGCGAATACTTTCATTCTATAACTATTCCATGGCTCCCATTTACCCCCCAGAAATTATACATTGCGAGTTTGGCTTGCTTCCCACTCGTTTCTCGTGAAGTTGGCTTGGCTGTATGGTCGTCATCGCGTGCTTCGAGTGCTTCTGAACCTGGTAGTGACAGCGCGTCGGCAGTCAACGGGCTTACGCTATGTTTCTACAAGCACTGTCGAACGGCAACCGACATTCGCGGGTGTATGCTGCGCTCGTGCCTTTTCGACAGTGGTAAGCAACGCGTCGCTACTGTGATCAGGCGCGCACCGCTCTTGCGCTCCACATAAGTGTGTACGCGTCGGTACGTTCGAGAGCTGCCGAGGGACGTTAAACTCGCATATCCGACGGGAGCTGGACTCGGACGTAGCCTCCGTCAGTTCGGCGACGTAGTTGACCGTGCGCGATGTTTTAAAAACCCCGTGGGCCGCTTTCGAAGGCGCTCGGCCTTCGCGTGAACCGTATTTTTTGCCTACCTGCGGTCTGGGCACGTCGCGTGGCTGGCCCACCCTTTGCCCAATAATACGGGTTCATTGCAAGAGTGAAGCCCTGCTTCATCTCCGGCGCCGGGGGGGAGGGGCGGGATAATCGCATTGGGGCGCGCCGGACCCTGCCGGGCTAAACCGGCTCCCAGGCCGAGAGGGAAAAAGACTAAAAGGAAAAGGGGATAACTAGGGAAGGCAAAGGCTAGTCTTAGCCTGCTGCGTCTGGAAATTTCCGGGAGAGATGAGAAAAAAAAAATGACAACGCGCACGAAAGAGGCTAGGTGCAAAGGTAGCCAGTGCGTTATATACGTCTTTACGGCTACGCTTCCCGGGGTTAAAGGAAAAGGATAGCGGCCGCGTGGGCCTGGTCAGACGGTGGAAGGAGGTAGCTGGGTTCGGGAGAGGGTGGCGGACCTTGATTGGATTATCTCGGATCGGCGGGCTTGGCTTGTACTCGACTCGCCTTCTTGCTACCGGTCCCGCCGCCTGACCTGGCTTCGTTCTCTTTTAGGCTTGTCGCTTCCCCCCCCCCCCCCCCCTCTCTTGTCTGTTTAGGCTTCGCCCGCTCGCCTGTCTTGCCTTTGCGCCGGTTTCGTGGTTGCCTGCCTGGAACGCTGTTGTTCCTCGCTTCCTTTATCCTTTTCTATCTCTGCTTCTGTACGGGCGTATCGCTGCTCGCTTCGAGTTTAGCTTTCACTTCTTCACGCACGGCCGTACTTCCTTAGCTTCGCACTTTTTCGGCCGCCGGTATCCCTTATTATACTTCGGCGCTGCTGCATTCGTGCGCTGCTTTTTGTTGTTTTCTTTCTTGCCGTTCATTTCGTTCTTGCTTGTTTCTACCGGCGTCGAGTTAAGGAGGGGCGCTGTCGACCGTGTTCTCCGCCTGTTTGACTTTGCGGGTTGTACTGCTTTGGCTCGTTGACTGGCTTTGTTCTCCTCTTTCCACTTCGCCCCCCATTTTCCTTGACTTTCTTTTCTTGATTGCGTTTTAGTACGCGTTGTCCGCACTTCATGGAAGAGAAATGTTTGATGCCTCCCCCCCACCCTCACACCCGTTTCTTTTTGTTCGCCTCCATTGCTGTCTTTCTTTAATACGGCGTATATGATTCGGGCTCATCTTTCTGAAAGACCCGTTCTACGTAACGAGATGCTTCCTTTGCATCCTCTCTCTCTCTCTTTCTGTCTGGCGACGCACCTCTCCATCGGCCGCCGTGGTGAGGGCGCGGCTTCTCCACGTCAGCGTTTTCTTACGAAGGTTGTCAGCTGCAGGCGCCCCCTGTGTTCTTTCACCCACCGCCGCGGAGCTCCGAAGCAGACTGGCAGGGCGTGTAAGACGTGCAGTGGGTTAGGGAGAATTTAGGGAGGATCTCTCTCTCTCTCTCTCTCTCTCTCTCTTTCACCGTGCGTTACGTGCGTGCTTGCGCCCTTATACGGAACACGTAGCGTCCGCAAATTTTGCGCCGTTGCGGACTGCTGCAGTTTCGGTGCGCGATGGAAGCCAGGTGCCGTTTCGTCGCGTGCCTCGCTCCTCTCTCCAAATCTAATCTCAGAACGCGCGCGTTCTGTCGTAAACAGGAACTCTCGGCGCACTCAGACGTCTGTGTAGGCGGCGCTACACGTTATGTAAGTTTTTCTTTTCCTTTTTTTTCTTCTTTCTAGTAGAAGCGCTCTTTGCAGAAACGCCTAACCCCTCCAGTCGGAGTACTACCTTCGAAGTGTGGGTTTCGTCGAAATCTGTTTTGCGCTGCTGTCTCGATGTGGGCGACTCTCCGTCAGTGTTCAGGATATTCGGGTACCGTTTGCGTAAATCGTACAAGTATGCCACGCTTAGAGCTGTTGCAAAACAGAACGCGTTGTTCGACGTCGTGGTTCCAGCATTAGGCGTGCTTAACTAAATCCGTTTTGGTTAGAGCGTTGCTCCTTAAGCTAATTACTGATGCGGGCAGGCCGTTACAAAAGTTACACGAACGATGATTGTGCGTGGCTGGTTCTAGCGCGAGGCGCGTGCACATTTATGTAGGTTATCTCGACGGCTGTAGTCCCGGACGAGTATGCGGCGCCTAGAGCTCTGTGTTTTGCAGGTGCTTGCGTGTCAACGGCAAAGAACTGTCAACAGTTTGGACATATTTTCAGCGCTTCTGGTTCGTTAAGGGCAGCGATCAACCTCGCCGTTCGTTAGCCAGCATTATGTTTCGGTAATCACAACGTAACCACACGATTAGTCGTCCATCGCGATGTGCCCGTGGCTTCCCAAGTGCTACTTCCGCTCCCCTTGAACTGTTTATGTACCGCTTAGTTATGGTTCTTTTCTTTTTTTTTCTTTCAGTAGTTTGCTCCGCGGCATAACACGTGTGAAGTGACAGGGAAAGCTTTCTGCTAACGGTTAAGAGGAAGCTTAACATCCTAGGCGACTTTGATTTCCGTGTTCCTATTGATGTTCGCTTCAGGTTTAACTAATTTGATTTATTCTGCCTTCTTGCCCTACTGCGTAACGTTAGTCTGCTTTCTTTTTTTTTGGTAATGAAGTTTTTGTTAGGGGTATTCGTCGCTATGCATAATTCACGGTATCGAACTTACTCGCTTAATTCACTGTGGAGCTTCGCATGCGAAGTTTCCATAGTGAGCCATCGTTAGCTCACTTCCCCTTACCCTCTTCGGCTAGATAGGCCTAGAGACAGCGCTCAAACATATTACTCTTTCTCTGTTGCTAGTTACATGTAGAAGACACATACTGACACCCTGACGCCTCTATACAACAACTAGCAGTTTCATTTCCTCCTAAACTCAACAAATTATGTACACGCGCGTAATTCTGACCGTCAACAATGCTTCGAGGTCAAGTAAAACAGAAAGGGAAAAAGAAAGTGGTAATAATCGCGACACAGCAAGCATGTTCACAGCAGCTTAGAGACGGGCACAAATCTTCGCCCGCCTTTATGTACTTTTTCCCCCCTCTGCAGCTATATAGGAATTCAGCTTAAGGCTCTTGAATGCGGTACTAACTGCAGTACGACGTGTACCAGAAAGCTCATTATAGAGGTAAATTATCTGTCGATGTATTCTTAACCTATAACTTCTTGATTCCTTCACCACTTTCGTGATTCTCTCGACAGTCGCTTCATAAGAAAGAGTAATTGAGTTTAATCGCAATTGGTGCAAAAAATAACCATCTCGACCGACGCAATATCCCCCTTCAATGACGTCAGTCTTGGCTATAGCAGACTCTCCACACTTGGACGATTCGCTGCGCGGGCGGCGGCCGTCTGCCAAATTCCCAACTGCATAGCCAGATGAGCACGTCATGAGCAGACGACACTTGTTGCTGTCTTTTAGCGTATCGTATAAGCCATACGTCGCAGGTCGTACACCCCTGGTGGCTCGGCGAATTTTTATCTAAGGTCACGGAAAGAAAGAAAAACAAAATCTCCAGGCGTTCGCACTTTTTGACAGCGGCACTTCGGGCTGACAGCGTCAACTTCGGGCTGTCTCTCTGTTGTGCTGTGCGCTTGCTTTCTCCCCAGTGTTCGGAGCGCGCGTATCTCGACTTTCCTGCCGCGCACCTGCTGTGGACAATCCATCGAACTGTGTCGGGAAACGTGCTTCCTCACTGGTTTCCGCTCGGGCACCCTTCTTTCGTCGTATCGCGGCACCTGTCGGCGGAGCGGGAGCAGTCATCGCCGAATATCGTATACCTGCCGTCCGTGTCTTCGATGCCTACCTTACTACGACGTGAAGCCTCGCGTCTCTTTTAACAGCACCACTAGCGTAGTTCTTGAAAGTGGAAATATATTGGGAAAGGGCCTCGGCTGAAACCCGGCCGAGGATCTCGCTTAAGTATGCAAAAGAAATTAAAAAAAAAACGAGCAATAAACGAAAGACGAAGTCTTAAACCTGAAAAGAAGTAGGTAAGTTTGCCGCCGCTCTGTCCAATATCCGCTCCCGCTGACAGCTTGTAGATTCTGTTGACGTTTATCTGGTGGCACCAATATAGTTGCTTCCCGATGGGTCCTCATTTCCCGGAAAGAAATTTCATAAAAATTATCCTTTACATAAATTTTGCGCTCTTGCGTTTGCGCGCCCTAGTGAAATAAACGCGGTGAAAGAAATGCCTCACTGGTTGAAAAATTCGACTAGTACGAATATCGGGGAATGGCGCATTCCTTTGTTTATATTACTTTTTTTTTTGGCCCCTTCCTCTATTTCTCATGGCTAGTAAAATGCCGATATCGCGAATGGCGACTTATATTGCGGAGTTGGTAAATCCCAACGTTAGGTTTTCCTGCTGTTGTTGATCTAATGACTATAGTGCCGCTAACGTTGTACTCAGAGAAACTGGCCTCTGTCATAGGGGTGTGGTGCAGTCACTCTTTAGCAAGAGCAGGAGAAAATGGGTCTGATAATTTGCAATGTTTCGGAAGTAGCATACAAAAAAATAAAGAAAAAATCGCCGCAGATATGTGCGTCAGAACAGTTGGGAAACAGCTCGCATTATGTATAACGATGCATGTGCACGTTAGGGCTGATTTAGAAACACAACTATTAGCAACACGTTCTTTTAATGGTGCCTTTATGGGAGGGGTGGGGGGGCGGCAAAGACCTATTTCTCCGTCAGGATGACTAATTGAACCCAAACCAACTGGCCGAGCTCGTTGTCCAGACTTGTCCGTCAATAGCAGCGCCGTTTGGACATCACGTAACCTGGTATTGATTTTGCGGGAGTTGGAACGGCGAATCCGTAAATAACGCGGCGGACACGTGGCGAACACGTCACAAGGCGGCACCGAAACAGCGTCGTCTCTATATGCGTCATCTACGCTGTCGCTTCTTTCGTGTTCGTGCATTTGGACATTGCGCTGCTCCTGCAACGTGCCGCGGCGCCAAGGTTGCCGCAATTGTCGTGACCGCGTGCGCTTAATCGATCGCGTTTTCTGGCGGCGCGGACTTGCCTGTCATCTCCGGATATCGATTGAGCGAGTTTAAGGCTGAGCGACTGTCGTTTTTTTTTTTTTCACTAATACGCGTGCAGCATCGTAAACAAATGACCATTATATTGAGGTTTCCCTGTGAAGAATTGAATGTTATAGCTAAGTTTCTAAAGCTCTCGGCTGCTTTCGTTTCAGTGTTGCTCGACAGAACGTGCCAATTTTTTTTTTTCTCCGGTGGGAGAGTAATGAGTAACGTTGTTCATTCCATGCTTTCCCACGCGTAAATCTTCGGCTGGCGGCCTCTTTTCTTTTTCTTTTCTTTGCCGTTGGGTCCCGCTATAGTGATGTAGACTCACGGCTGTCACCCTTTTGTGTCAATTTTCATCCGTCGGCTGGATTCTCCCCTTATCATTAAGTGGTGCACTACCAAGAGAGAGGGACATGGAAATGGCGAGGACGAGCTCTTGTGTCTCTCTGTCCAGCTTAGCTGCGCTGCGTAAGACTAGGAACGCCATTGCGGGCTGCGTGACAGTGCCCATAGGAATACTTCGTGTGTACGTGCGAGTGTGTGCTTAGGTCTTTTTTTTTTCCTATTTTTTTATCCTTCTTTCTTTCTCACCTATTGCATCCCCTGCCCCTCCCCCAGTACAGGGTAGTCAACCGGTGATAATCTCTGGTTAACCTCCCTGTCTTTCCTTTGCCTCTCTCTCTCTCTCTCTCCTTGTTTAGCTGCGCGGCACCGCCTAACATTGTGGAAAAACCAACTAGCCAAAACCACTGCCCTTGTCCCGTTACGTTCCTTCATTTGCCGGCTTGCCTTGCTTCTTTGGCGTGGATTCCCATTTCTGCCCGCTTTCTTGAGGCAAGAAAGCACCGCCCGTGAGGTTTGTTTAACCGGCGCTGTTAGCCTAATCGCCCAGAGGGGCATTTCGTTTCCGTACGCTTCGCGTTTCGGTGGTTGCGAAAAGTAAGACGAAACGCCAAGCCGAGGTGAACGTCATTAATGGAATGGCTTTTCGGAGCTGACGGTTGATGAGTTCCCTCGTGTTTTCCCGTCGCGCTTGGTTTTCCGTTATCTGCGCGAACGTTTGTGTACCTGGACGAATGGGAGTGGATAAAGCGGAGACGCAGGCTCTCGAAGAAAACACACTGTGACCGACAGCTGGAATGGCAAGAAAAAAGAAAGAAGAAAAAAAAAGGAGTAAGAGAAAACGCTTTTCAAGGCTCGTATTATCAGAAAGGTAGAATTAATAACGTATGGGTCTTTTTTTTTTCCCCCCCACATTTCGTACCCCTGTTATCTCGGGCTTGTGAAAACCACATTCCGAAAATCTCGGGTTGCTTATATTGCTCAGGTGAGGTACATTTTTTTCCCGTCTTTTACTTTTCCTCTTGCTTCTTTATTTTCTTTATTTTTGCCCTCTATTGCGGTTGCAAAAAAAAAAAAAAAACGAGCGAGTCTTCTCTGGTATAGGTAGGAGGTAGGTAGAGGTCGGGCAGTACGAATGTACTGGATTAATATTCTTTTCATTATAAGCACACACGGACGACTAGGGAAGGAAGCGGGGCGAACGTAGCGTGTCTCTTTCCTTCGTCCTGTTCATCATCGTTAAAGTTTATTGAATTGAAACAGCATTGAAGACCCATTGAGTTTGCGGGGGCTGCATGACCCCAAGCTCAACATTCGTCGCGTTTTCTTGGCCGCCACTCGACAGACATGGTAAGAACGAGTCCAGTTCGTACACGTTTCCGACGATGCATCTCAAACTTTTATCAGCATGATGATTTTTTTCTCTTGCGTTGTTTCTATGAGCGATATATATACCAGCTCTCGTTTTGTGTCTACTGTAGGGGTTGGGGGACGGACTTCGGGATGAAAACCACAAACTTGGGAGGGATTTATTTACATATTATGTACAAGAGAGGTGAGCGACAAGTAACAATCGTACAGTCATTATGGGCCGGCAGCAACTCGGACGCTGCGGCCCGCGGCAAGAAGTTCGTGAGAGGTGAATCAGGGAATCAGGGCATGTCCCAGAATGCTCAGGTCTCTCTGGAAGGCTTCTTATAAACCCTTCGAGCACTGCAAGTCACGTCATGTTTGACCAATGGGAGAGTCCACTCCGATGACGCCACTTTCAGCCAATGGTAGGCGCCCGTGTCGTGGTGTCACACCTGGCGGCTTGCTGCGGTCTTGCCTCGCAGACTGGCAATCCACTTCTTCTAGGCTGGAGAAGGAGGGGGGGCGCTCATGCTTCATTGCACAAGGGCCCACCTGCACCCGGTGGCTCGGCTCCGCAGCGGTAGCAGATGCCTTCTTCAAAGCCGAAGGGGGACGATTGAGCTCCATTGTACGAGGCCCCCTTCTAATCCCGGCGACGCACGAACTTGTTGGCACGTGAACTTGTTGCCTTAAACTTGTTTGCTCGGCCGCTTCTCTGGAATGCACTTTCCTGCTTCTGCATTCCTCAATTAGCTGTGCTGCCATCCGATGTGGTCTGGGGAACTCGAAGTAGCCTCAGGAAACGGCGCCATATCTAACAGCTCGTCCTCGCCCCGGTAGTTCTGAATGGCCGGTGAACTCAATTCGCTGGCCATGAGGAACGCTGAAAGAAGCTGCAGGGTACTGGGGTCGAGCCTCGTTTGACAACCCTCGGGATCCTGGGCCCTGGAGAACATACGTCAAACAAACCAAACAACACAGCGCTGCCCCACGCGTAAGCGCAGGCTCTTCACCCCTGACTCGCCAGGCTATTACTGAGTCAAAATGAACCCTGATCTTTTATTTCCCCAATTTTGACAAAGCAGTTCCAACCACCCTTCCAAACAGCTATCCATTTCTCCTCGATTGCCGACAAGACCAGACTACTATTGTTGTTGCAAAACAAAAGGGTCGTTGACGATGCAAACAACAAATGAAAACAGCCGAACATAACTTAAGTGGCCTAACTACACGAACAGCATGTTTTCAATCTATCGCAGTGGCGTACCTATCGCACGTAATGGTGCCACTAAACAATCTGGTCAACCTCACAAGTACGTAATCACAAGCGCGCTAGCCTTGTGATCACTAAACAGAACGCGTACTTGCGTTGTAGGCAAACTTTTCATTTACGCTTACTCACGTTTCTTCCCTGAAAGTCCTACAGGACACGTGACATAAACGAACAATTAAACTTGCGGGACTTACACACTCCGCAGAACTCTTAAAATAATGCGTCTTCTAATAACTAGTTCCAGGCACGTTCACTAAAGAAGTCAGAATACACGGCTGCCCTCACACACACACTAGCAACCCAGTCATAAAGTCTGCTTCCTTCCGTCCACACAGGACACGCGCTAATGGAACTAAGAACGCTTCTCCGTGCAAATCATGCACTCACTGAAAATCTACGCGCTTAACCTTAGAAAATTCAAAAATACTTAATGAAGGTTAAATAACACACGCGCTTTACGATAGGCCTCTGAACGATAACCTTGACCCTCAGGTTACTCACACACAGAAAAAAAGAAAGCCTATCTACTTATTAATGAGCATCTCGCGAGACTACATGTTTACTTAAAACGCATCTTTCAAATCTCGAGCTTCTCAAACGAAAACACAAACAAAGCTCATACCTTTACATATTGAAAGAAATCCTAGCCTCAAATCGCGAAAAACTTTCCGATGCTCAAAATAAAAAAAACAAGACACTCCATTTCTACGGAAGGGCTCTTCGCCTCCCTTTCCAAACGCTTATGTCTGACTCATACTCTGAGCCGTCCTCGCGGTGGTCGCGGCTTGAAAGCTACTCTGGCTGCCGAGAGACAACAAAAGGGCTGACTAACTATCAGCTCCCCCAAGACGTTACGGTCTCCTGCCAATTTGCGTCCTCGCGCCCCGCTCTCCGTAAGACAGCCTTTCTCGCTGCGTGTGAGGGAGCTTAGTGAAGAAATGCACGTTCCACTCCTCGAGCTTCGCCTAATGCATCCAGCCAAGCTGCTACCTCCTTGGGAGTGGCAGCTCATACAATGTGATATATCTTTCGTGGAAGTCACAAAGCATGCTCCAGAGATTGAAATCAAGATGCATTTCCGGGAACTCCAGCACAAATACTCCTGCACGGAGTTCTACACAGACGCATCAAAGTCACACGACGGGGTGTCCTATGCAGCCGTCGGTCCATCCTTCTCGGAATCCGACGTACTGCACCCGGAAACTAGCATCTTTACGGCTGAGGCCTACGCACTGCTCTCGGCCGTAAAGCGTATAAACAAATCACAACTCCCGAAATCAGTGATATATACGGACTCCCTCAGTGTTGTGAAGGCCTTGATGTCTTTCTGTAATCATAAAAATCCAGTAGTTATTGAACTTTACTCCGCACTGTGCAAATCATATATATCTAACCAACATGTGATCATATGCTGGGTGCCTGGACATAGGGGCATCGAGGGAAACGTTCTAGCTGACCAGATGGCCACATCAATCTCATTGCATGCAGATAATCCTACTGCTTCGGTCCCTGTCACAGACCTGAAGCCTTTCTTAAGAAGGAAACTGCGAAGCCACTGGCAACGTATGTGGGACGAAGAAATAAATAATAAACTGCATGTAATAAAGCCACAATTAGGTTTCTGGCCTCCTGTAACAAAATCCCGCCGGACAGATGTCCTATTCTGTCGGCTAAGAATAGGACACACTTTTGGCACACATAACTTTTTACTCACGGGAAACGAGCCTCCAACCTGCGGTAGATGCGGTGAGAGGCTGACCGTCCTCCACGTCCTCCTGGAGTGTCGGGAAGCCGAACATGAAAGAAAGAAGCATTTTCCCTTAGCATACCGGCAGCGCATCCCCCTTCATCCTGTTATGTTACTCGGCCCGGAACCTCTATTTGACACTAACGCAGTCTTAAGTTTTCTGAAAGATGTTGTTTTGCATGTTTTTAGCCCCACATGTTCGTAGCGCTTCCTCTCTTCAGAGGATGTCGCTGTGATCATTATTTTGAATAGCACATGCCTCTAGGCCCTTGTGGTTCAAGGGCTCAGGCGAGGCAGCAGTGCTCAAAGTAATTTTACCATCTTATATATTTTATATTTTGCATCATTATTCTACGATGGATTTTAGTGTTTAGAGTATTCGTCATTAGTCATCGCCATAATTTTATAGCACGTAGATTTTACGCACTTTACAGCGACAATTTTTTAGGCCACTTTACAGCCAAGTCACATCTCCATAATACATCGTCAACATCACCACTTGTCATGGCGCTCTTTGGCCAAACCTGGCCCTTGCGCCATTAAACACCACATATCATCATCATCATCATCGCGCCCCGCTTTCAACACAAACTCGATTGACCGCGTCGCTACTCCCCACCTGGTCTCGTCCTGCCACCTTGCGTTTCTTCGAACTGCACGCTGAGCTATGAAAAGAACTACGGAACGACGAGGAGATTAACTGCCCCGTGCCCTTTGTCCGCGTCCGCGCAGAACATTCTTCGCGGTCCCCCTTTGACCGGTGGCTCGACCATTTTGGATGCGTCAACATCGTCCTAGACGACCGCACCTTCTTCCTCGCGCCCTGCCCTTTTGGGTTTCTCGCCATCTTTGGCGGCGCTACATTAATTACCGACTTTCGGTTTTTACCGCGCTTCTTTTTAAGGCGCTTTGTCTTTGCACTCGCTTTCATGTAGCCTTCTCGTGCCTCGTGCTGGCCGGTACACATTTCGTCGGCCCGGATCGGCCTCTTACCCGCGCAGTCTGAGTGATTTACATTTAAATCTACTCTCACTTTGCCTCGACTGGCGGACAGCCCAACCCACTCTGGCACAATGCAGCAGGCTTTACTCGAGTTAGACAACTCGCACTCTTGCGAACTGCCCTCTGCTACATTGCCCAGCTCACGGTGTGCATCGGCACACAGCCCGTCGGTATCGATCGCTGTCTCACGCGCACAGTCCGAATGATTAACAACTGAATCATCCCTATCTAGGCCATCTAGACTGGCGGAGAGCCGCACCGATCCCTGAACAATGCAGCTGTTCTCTCGTGAGCTACGGAGCTCGCCACCCCGAGAACTATTCTCAACTGCATCGTCCAGCTCGCACTTCATTTCTGCACGCACATCTGGCTCTACATGTGTGCTCGCTTCTGTCTGGTCAGCAGTACCCTTTTCTTCGCTAGCAACCTCGCTAACATTACCAGCGACGCACACACGCGGTGACTGTGCCAAATTGTTCGCAGCTGGCCTAGCTGTCTCTACAGTCATCTGTTGGCACAGCACCTCGTCGCTCTCCTTGCGGCCTTTAACGGCCTCTGTTGCCACTAAGGCATCGTTAGCAGCTAGCCTTTTCCCTTCACTTATTAATCGGCAGTCAATCTCACAGGCACTACTCTTTTCGTCGGCTTCTGGCGAAAATCTAGACACTTCCTCATTCTTTCGCTCTGTACTACCTACAGAATTCTCAGACAGCCGTTGTCTCTGTGCCAATAACTGATCACAATGCTGAATCTCTTTGATCAGTGCTGCCTTCTCTCTCTCATACTTTTGCTCACGCTCAAGCTTACGTTCCTGATACACACGTTCGCGTTCCTTCTCACGTTCGTGACGCTGACACCTAAGAGTAAGTTCTTGAAGCTCCTGCTTCCGTTCATTCTCGCGTTCTTCACGCTGACGCTCACTCCTAAGCTCACGACGCTCTCGCAAACGTACACGACGCACACGCTCCCGTGGCTCCTGTATCACCTCCCAAGCAAGCGCAATGCTTTTGTCATCATTGCCACTATCATTAATCGCCTTTATGATAGCTGGCGTTTCCATCCGTTCGTCCGCCTCAACTCCCAAATCGTCGCACACCAACAACAAGTCCAACCTCGTCAACCTTCTAAGATCCATGGCAGCTGCCCCGACAGGTGGTTAAAAACTGTTTTCCTTAATTAATTTGTGCAAACACACAATGCAACAAACTCCCGATTCCCAGAACTATCAAAATTGAACACACAACCTTTGAGTCTGGCGAATCATAAGGAAAAAAAACCACGCGCTCACTTACGGTTGCAGCACCCTGCCATCCGGTTCGTTCGTCCGCTGTCCCCGGTTCCTCCGGACTCCCTGGGTCGAAGGCTCGCTCCTTCTTCGCTACTCCCAGTTTCTTCGGACCTTTTTCGACGAAGGCTCTCTCTTCTTCGCTCTTCCCGGTTCCTTATGATCTCTCTCGACGAAGGTTGATCCGTAGCGCTGCCACCAGCTGATGCGTTCGGAGGCGATCCCACCGCTGCCACCAGATGTAGGGGTTGGGGGACGGACTTCGGGATGAAAACCACAAACTTGGGAGGGATTTATTCTACATTATATACAAGAGAGGTGAGCGTCATTTAACAGTCGTGCCGACATTACGGGCCGGCAGCAACTCGGACGCTGCGGCCCGCGGCAAGAAGTTCGAGAGAGTTGAATCAGGGAATCAGGGCATGTCCCAGAATTCTCAGGTCTCTCTGGAAGGCTTCTTATAAACCCTTCGAGCACTGCAAGTCACGTCATGTTTGACCAATGGGAGAGTCCGCTCCGATGACGCCACTTTCTGCCAATGGTAGGCGCCCCTGTCGCGGTGTCACACCTGGCGGCTCTCTGCGGTCTTGCCTCGCAGACTGGCAATCCACTTCTTCTAGGCTGGAGAAGGAGGGGGGGCGCTCATGCTTCATTGCACAAGGGCCCACCTGCACCCGGTGGCTCGGCTCCGCAGCGGTAGCAGATGCCTTCTTCAAAGCCGAAGGGGGACGATTGAGCTCCATTGTACGAGGCCCCCTTCTAATCCCGGCGACGCACGAACTTGTTGGCACGTGAACTTGTTGCCTTAAACTTGTTTGCTCGGCCGCTTCTCTGGAATGCACTTTCCTGCTTCTGCATTCCTCAATTAGCTGTGCTGCCATCCGATGTGGTCTGGGGAACTCGAAGTAGCCTCAGGAAACGGCGCCATATCTAACACTACAAGCGTGTAATTCCTGACGAAACAGTGTCGGGCGCGCAGAAGTATGGAAAGAAAATGCGCACACGATCGATTGCATTACAGTGGTGGTTGTGCGGCCTGGTTACATCCAGATTGCAGCGTAGATTTCAAGAGTCTACCATATATTTGGAGTGTAGTGATCGTGTTTGCACACTAACTTCGCCACAAATTGTCGTTATCTCTGTACGGAATATCCGGAAGGGTAATCTGTACCGTGGCATCTCTTCTTTCGCATGCGAATAGTTGAATCCCTCCCTTCCCCTCTTGTTTCGCCCGTGTTCCGAATACGCGGGAGCAGCTGGGAATGTGCCGGCTTTCGTTGTATCCTTCGTCGGCGTGACGCGCTGCTTTCTTCTTTTTTTTGGATTTAAAAAGAAAAGGATAAAGCACGTATAATCCGGCTTGTTAGTTAACCGGCGCCCATTGCTTTCAAGTCGCGGGCCTCATTGAAGAGCCGTCGTGTTAATTGGCCTGAGCGAGAACTTCTCTTTTTTCTTTTTTTTCGTTGCCTGTCGGTCCAGTAACGAGATTTAGTTGTGACAGGGATCTGCGCTCCTTTAAAGCTGCCGCGGACGTTTCCCGTCTCATTTTCTTTTCCTCTTTTATTTCGCAATCTCATTACCTGTGAACTGGCCGCCGTGCTTCTAACGCGTGTGCGAAAGCTGTCCGGCGCAGACGTGTATCCCCTTCTTTTTTTTTTTTCGCAGAACAGCTTTAAATCGACTCGCTTTCGCGTCGGCTTTTGCCAGAATAAGCTTTTCTCCGATGTGTCGTCCGCGCAATGTAATTGGCTGCATAGAAAGGTGTAGCTAAATTGCGCTGGAAACTTCTAAATAGTTGAAAGCAGTGCTAGAACGCGCAGCTCAGCAAGCGGGAGAGACGCGCTGATGTAGCTCCGTGGCTATGGCGTCGGGCCGCTGAGCTCCAGGTTGTGTGTTCGACCATGGGCCGCGCTGTTCGACCATGGGCCCACTCCTATGGGCTGCGCAGTGCATAAATGTACTGAGCATGGTCGGAATGCTTGCAATTGAAACGCGAACGAAAATTCCTGTGAAAGCTTGGTGGCTTACTAGCACACCGACGAGTGATGAAAGGATTGACTAAGGTCCGAGCTGGTTAAGGCGATATCTTTGGACGGAATAGCGCTCTGTGTTTGTTTGTCGCTCGCCGAGTCCCGTCTTGTGCGCTGTTTAGTTCGCAGATAAAGAGTGCGTGGTTGTCGTTTTCAATGTCACATTCTTCGCGTCGCTTCCTAAGGTTGGCGCAACTTTGAAGCCCGCCGGCGAAAAACAATGTGAACGAACACACGCAGCGTTTGTTCGGCTTCAAGTTGCGCTCCCACAGTATACCGCGTTCCGCCATTTTGGCCTTGCGCAGTCTGCCTGTAAAAGGATGTATAGGAGGGCTAGTTGGTAATGCATCATAATCAAAACTTAGAGCTCTAAAAACACAAAGAACGTAGAAGAAGAAACAGACACCACATGCACTGACTCACAGCTGATGTATTTTTCCATACGTGCCATAAACCAGTTGTGAGTGAGTGCGTGTTGTGTGTGTTTCTTCTACTACGTCCTTTGTGTTTTTACCCTCTAAGTTTTTATTATACTGCCTGTAAGGTTTCTTCACCCACCTCCACGCACACGCACACGCGCGCTGGCTCTGCTTTTCATCTGGAGTGTTGTGCCTGGTATATACAAATTCGGCTGTCGATATGGCTCAAGACGTTTACGAGTGCGTAAGCCAAAATTTTCAGTGACACCTTTCGTTCCCGTCTTCTTATGCTTACTGTCTATACGCTAAAATTCCAACTTCATCGTCTCTTCCCTGTGCTTAACACCTTATGCGAGGGCATGTTACGGTGGGGGCTCCTCTGCGGTGTCTCCATTTTACCGCGCTTCGCACTGTCACCGCCGTCACCATCGTCCTCCCTTTTCTGCGTTTTACGTATGCGTAAATTAAGACGGCATTCCGACAGCCCTAGGAGGTAGTGGTGTCGTGCGACTGCGCGAAGCGGAATTAAGACGTTTTCGAAAAACCGTTTATTCTTATCGACTTCAATTCGTTTCTCTCGTTCATTTTTTCTTTTTCGCATTTCGTCATTTTTGGCTTTGCGCACTTTCTTTTTGGGTGTGTGGATCTTGATGCGGTGAGAAACCTCCGGGCGACGTGGAATCGCCTCGGTCGGCGAATTTGACAAACGAGATTCGGTTTCCAATTCGATTACGCTCGCATACTCTGCTTCGTTACCGCTAGCTGTTTTCCTCCAAGATTCCGTCTTCCTTCTCTTTCTCCTTTGCTGTACGCTTTTTTTTTCTCTATTGGAGTAATTGTGTCATCTCCGTGAGCCCGGTGTTTCTTGGAAGGGCCTAGTCGAGCAGCGCTCCGCAGATCGCATGAAATTTGATTTGGTTCGTGCGCTGCTCGCCCGCATTAGCCCCCGTCCCCTCCCCTCCAATCCTCTCTCCCCTCCAACCCCCTCTCTCATTCTCTTTCTCTGCGTGTACTAGTGTTGTATCTGCTCTGCCCGAGTCATTTCGTGCAACATTCGTCGTGTTGAAAATGAGTATTTACTCGTGCACCTCTGTCTGCCTTCTCGTGTCCTATTCTTTTTTTCTTTTATTTGGGCGAGGTAGGGGAGGAGCGTGAGGCGGAGTTTATTTCTTCTTCTTCCCGCCATCTCCTTCGTTCTGCTGCTTTGAATTCGAAACAAGAAGTAGAAAAAAAAAGTGATTTGATTCGTGCTCCTGCTCCCGATGTCGTCTGACGCCGCTGTTTCTGCCCAAATATAATATTCCTACCCATTCGTTTCGTCTTCCCCTTACACCCTTCGCGTTCCCGTCCTGTCTTTTCTTTTCTTTCTTTTTTTTTTGCCCCGTAATCTCGGGAAGAGGCCTTTCAGAACAATTTATCCGAGTCGATGCGCGGGCTGCTCGAGTTGCCGCAGTTCCCCCCCCTCTCCCGTTCTCTCTCTCTATCTCTCGCTCTCGCTCTCTCTCGCTCTCTCCTTTTTTTTGCTGTGTTACCTCCGTTATATTTTTCTCTCTCCTACTCCAAATGGGAAATTTCCTCCCACTGGTATATCGCCTTTTCCTCATTCCATTATGACGTGCCTCGCGTTTTACCGTTGACGTCTGACGTTTAGGCACGTTGCCCGTCCTCGTACCGTTTTCTCTCTACCCTTTTCGTTTATTTTTTAAGGTCCTCCTAAGCACGTGTTATATGCGCGACGAACGCTGCGATACTCAGCTACGTGGTACGAAACACGCTGCTACTCTATCAGCCTCTTGTGTTTGCTTTTGCTTTCTTTTTGCCTCTCTTCCATTGTCATTTTCCTCCGAGCCGTTGGGCTTCGGCTGACAGCTTATCATGTCAGGGTGTACGAAAGCAAGCAGCTCATTATAAGCGGATTTGGAATAATTTGGCATGGCGGATGAGCTCTAGGCTGCTAAGTTTGTTTTTGTTGCCTCTTTTTTTCTTTTCTTTTCCTTCGTCTTTTCGTGTATTCTGGGGTTATTTGATCACCTGTCTACGCCAGGATGTCTCCGCTGGCTTCATGTTTCCGCTACAGCGGGTACGTAGTCGTTGTGCTCGTTGACTTCAGCTTCAGGGGGGGGGGGGGGGGGGGTTGTTAAATATTTTCAGCCTACGCGGTCCCCTAGGTCTAATGAACTGAAGAACTATTTCTGTACTTTTGTTCGAACGACTTTTTAAGCCATTCCGGGTGCTATCGAAAACGTGCAGGGTTTGCGTTCTTTTTTTTTTCTTGTCATTTAATTTTCCATTAGTCGCTTTGTCGCGTTGGGTAAGCTTCTCCGTCACATTGCTCTCCTTGCGGAGGTGCACGCTTTACAGGGGCTCGAAACTCTAGTTGACAGCCTGAATTCATGCACAATGACATTTGAAAATTGTTGCAATGTGGTATGGGAGGGACGTGCTGGATGTGAATTATATGCAGGTAGCTAGGAGAGGGTAAAAAATGCGCGGCAAGGGAACAGCGGTGCGAAATAATTGTTGCAGCATGCCGTCTTGCGTTCAGGCTTGCGACGCGGTGCAGAGCTTTTTTTTTTCTTTGTCATGCGAGACCTCACATCGGTGTCGTATAGACGAAAAGTTCGATAGTCTGTCACTGTATTGGCACCTTCTGTACGTAAATATTATGGTAATGAATTACTAATAGTGCACGTGGAAATATTGTGTAATAAAAAAAAAACAGCACGTACAGTTTACGGGAACCCTTTCATGGGTACCGAACGTCGCGCTAGGCCCTCTAGCGAACTTTTGTTGAGCTTCGTTATTGGCGCGTTATTAGACTTTTTTTTTTATGAGCACGCCTGTAATATTTGTTACGACTGGACTCTGTGTTTGCACAATTTGTGTGACGCCGCTAAACCCACGGTGATAGAACGTTTCAATTGCGCCGAGCCGCCAGTGACCGTTACAGAACGTCTAGGAGGTCGCAGCGGCTAAAAGACGTCATGAGCCTTCGTGCGCGTACCTTTTTCTTTTTCTCATAATTTTTTTTTTTTGCATTCTCGTCACACCAGGCACGGAATTATGCTTAATGGCGCTTTGGTACAATGCACCGTTACTGCACCGCGGTATTGCAGTTCCTGCCTCGGTTCCATTCTGAATAAAGGCTCGGTTAACGGTGGGCGGCCTTAACCTCCCGTAATCCGTGTTTCGGATGGGCCAGAAACCAAATGCCGCAACTGTTCTTTGCGCTCGAGTTGATGGTTAAGGCAACCAGCGAGGCTGGGAAACTTGGCAGCGCATTGCCGATGGCGTGAATCGCGTGGTGAAGCGAAAGGGTGCTCCCATTTGCCTTTGAAGCGGTATCGCTGTACCTTCGAGCAGTTGAAGCAGTTGCTTTTCTCGAACTGATTGGCGTAGGCGGTTCGATAGGTTCGGCTTTTTTCGCAGTACTGCTCTATTTCCGTGCTTGCATATTGAGCTTAAGCGTTACTCTCGCCGCACTATTTTGCTTTCATGCAAATAAATAAATAAATAAATAAATAAATAAATAAATAAATAAATAAATAAATAAATAAACATCGTGTGCTTCTTGAACAGTATGGTTATGAGCTTGTGTAAAGAACTTAGTAAATGCTGCGTAAGCATTGTGGCCAAGCCTGCAGCAGACACGTGCCTCCAGAGCATTCGAACCATGCGAACATGATCGAGTATCTCTTTCTGACGTGTTCTTGAACCGCGTTATGAGTTCCGGCATTGGTTTAATGCCTCCTCCAAAGAAAAAGAATAAATACAGCCGGAAAATACTTATATTCGCACCTTGCTCTGCATTGAGGTGTACCCCAAAGGTGTCGTTTTACGTAGGTAATGTCACGTCGTTTTGTCATTGTTTAATGAGTTGATATTCCTTGCACGCACTGCAGTCACTGTTTTGAATTTTATTGGCACGCTGGCTTTAAGGTTGGGCTAGAGGCGATCACGTAATTGACGCGCGAGCCTCACATTTGCCATCGGCGCGCACTGATTGGTTCAGACAAAGGCACTCCTTCACTATCGAAAACTTTCATTTTATTTTCTAAATAACGTCTTGCGAAGGCTAAAGTTGCGTCTGCTTTGACAAAAACTGTCCTATTGGAGACAGTAGCATCTATTCTCACAGATTGAGGAACAGGGGGACAAACAAAAATTGACGGAAACGAAGAAGCTGTCTCATTTATGTTGACCGTTACTAGGGACGTTTTAATAGGGCCTTCTTCGCTCATCCCTCTGTATTTCTTCTTCAGTATTCCTCCCTGCTATATATATATATATATATATATATATATATATATATATATATATATATATATATATATATACACGCTCTCTCTCTCGGGATATCAGCAAACCCTCGTTTCCCCATTTAGTTCGAGCGCTCGCTGTTTGCTCTGTCGCAGGCGGTCCTACAGCGGTGCTTCGCGTTTCTCGAAGCGTTGCTTTTTTTTTGGGTGGGGGGGGGGGGGGGAGGGCTCCGCGCGCTCCTCGGCCGCTTTTCGTGCCGGAAGCGCTGGAGTTTGTTTGCGCACTTAGCCGCCGCGTCTTGTGAGACAAGGCCCTGCCCGGCCAACCGAACCTCGCTAACCGTCGTTGCCGTCCGCCAAAAAATGAGGACAGTGTAGGACTGCTAATGCTGTCGGCTTCCACAGAGTGGCATACGTTCTCTCTCTCTCTCTCTCTCTCTCTCTCTCTCTCTCTCTCTCTGTGTGTGTGTGTGTGTGTGTGTGTGTGTGTGTGTGTGTACTTGTCTGTGAGTGTGTTTGGCGCGTGTGCTTTTCTCTCGGATGATGCTTGCAGTATCTATTAGCGAGATCTTCGACGTCGCCCTTCTTTCTGTCTCGCCCTGGATGGCGGAAAAGAATGTTATCCGTGGCCTTATTGCGTGTTAGACTACCGTAAAGTGGGATTGACGTTACGTACACTTGGATATTGGTTCTTGGAGATCCGGCGGCGGCTTGGCATCGCATGTTAAGGCGCGTGTGGGTGTGTGCGTGTGTGTGTTTTCGAGCTATCGCGGCTTCGAAAGCAACCAGAGCAAACGTGCTAGTCTAATGCGACTTATCTTACTAGGTGTTCGTGTAATGGTCTGTTTGGAGTAGGATATTTTCGTGCGGCGTTTTCGAAACTGTGCGCTCTCGTGATTAATCGTTCTCGACGCCTAATGTGTGTACTTCTTTTGTTGCAGTTGTAATCGCTTCTGCCAAACCAGTTTTGCAGAAATTGGCAGGGTTAGCTCAGTGCTGTTGTCGGGTATTTAACAGTTTCTTTCCCTTTCTATAATCGTTTAAGATGTCTTGGCGTTACGAATGCACAGACATTAAAATATAAAAAAAACATGCTTTCGGCAGTGCTGAGCTCTTTTTCCAACTATTCAATTAATTCGGCATCCTTGCTTTAGCTTAAGGGGGCTGCCCTAAAATAAAGGCTTGTGAGCTGCGGCCGCTGTAATTCTGACGTTCTTCATTATAAGCATCTCGTAGCCCGTTTTCTTTAATTTCTTTTTATCAGGGAGCAAGAGCATCAATATCGAAGGTTGTTTACTGCCTGGTTGAAGCTGGGCTAAAAGCGAGCATCCTTCATCTTTCGAGCTGAAAATTGCCTTTCGAGCGGTTTCCCGCACGTCTCAAACTTTATGTTGGCGTGTAGTGCCTGGAGCCATTTGTTTCAGCCTTCGCTTTTAGGTTCGTCCGTCTTTCTTCTTGTTTTTTCTGGTCTCTCTCTCTCTCTCTCTACTTTATTGCTCTTCGTACAGTGTTCAATCGCATCATGCGATCTGAGGGTCTGCTTTTGACATAATTCCGATGCACACACACACACACACACAAATTACGCGGTTCACGGAAAACCCCACGCGTTTGTTACATTGCGTGTTTGTCGTTACTATAGCTCTCATTTTTCGTATGTATTTGTACGTCTGCTTCATTACATCTTTGCGTAAATTTTTTGTACGGGGTCTTTCTTTAGCCTCAAACCTTAATTGATGTAGGATAGCATACCTATACTGTGCCTAACATCGAATCATCATCGATTTTTCGTTCGCGGTGTTCTTCAGTAGTGCAGGTATAATGTTAAAATGGGTGGTAGTATTGGCAGCGCTATAATGAGCAATGCTGGAAGTCGTACTTTAACTGCTAGTAGCGGTGATGTATTGGTAGAGGAAGTTGCAAGCGTAGTCGCTAACAGCGACGACAGTTTGAAAGATTGAAACCGATCACGTGTTCACAATCCTGAGCCACTAAAAGGATGGAATGGGTAACTGTACGCGTGTAGTCACCGACTATCAGGGTGGATAAATGTAGCTCCTAGTACGCTTGGGGCGTACAGAATTGCGTGCTTTGATTTCCTGTTATTCTGGAGGTTTGTTCTGGACATATTCGTTTTCATTGATGCAACCGTTATATTTTAAGGAAACACTGCTCCTTCAAAGGCTAACTTGTCCCTCAAGAATGATAATCTATGACCACCGTAGAACTCGCCGTAAAATTTGCCCTAGTGATTGACTGATCACCGTGGCGATTTTTAGTGGATTTTTGAGTTCGTGTCTGCTAATGTCTTTGCGATTATTACCGTCGTGTATGGTACTTCTTCCATCCTTCCACTTACGAAAGGAGACAGAGAGAGAGAGAGAGAGAGAGAGAGAGAGAGAGAGAGAGAGAGAGAGATCTTTGCAAGACTGCACCCGCTTTAGTGGCATTGCAAGAACCTCCGAAACGCTGTTTCGAAACTCTCGTGACATTAAAGTTTGCCTGTCTTGCCGTAGCCATTATGCGTGTTCGCGGACAGGCACGAACTCGGAAAGTGGCAACTCGGTTGCGCGGTGGAGCGCTAAACACTAGTCACCCAGGGGGCGTTTCGCAACGTCCCATCAGGGCTCTGCCTACGAGGCTCATAAATTTTGGCCGAGAGGATGGCTGTTTGAGAGCGGGCAATATGTAGTACTTGCTGTGGCCTTTTTCTTTCGAGGTTTTCTTTTTTGAAATATTCCTTTTCTTTGCGTTCTCCACCGCGGCTCTGCTGAGTTGCCTCTTTCTATGCTACTCGCTGCTGGTAACATAATTGAAGCTTCGTTTTGACATTTAACACGCGCCGATTTTGTCGGCTAGATGGATTTGTTTGACGACGCGGCGAAGTGTTGGCAATTGTCGCCGCCGGCTTTTGCGCAACGTTTGTCTATAATGAATGCACAGGAGTTAGGTAAGGAGATAAGGAAATGAGAACGCGCATGCGTACACGTACACATGGCGACGAGAACTTATCCTCGGCATGTTTGGATCCGATAAGCAATGTAATGGGCGCGGCAAAGCACGTGGTACGATCTGCACACGTGTGTTCAGGCTGTGACATGCGTCACCGCAGGAATGTTTACATTTCTACTGCGCATATATTTCAGGCACATTACAGCCGAAGTCTTTTTTTTTTTTAAGCCGTATGGAGCCAAATTACATTCACAGTTAATGTCCCATTGATATCTCACTATCATAGCCCTGGCGCACTGTTCAGCCATATCTGGCGCTTCTCCAATGAAACGCATTAATCAATGACTCAATGTCCAGGCTAAAACTTTCAAAGGCAGCGCGCAAGCGTCGCAACTGCAGAATTGGTTTTTCGGAGTGGGCGCTCCTTCGCTCATTCAGGTTTTTTTTATTTTTGGTAGCTCATTTGACAAGATCGCACGTTGTTAAAACCCAATTCCTTATTTCCGTAATAAGTATCTGCGCCTTGACGTCGTTGGCTCGTTCTTCGAAGTCGAGGGTTCGGTTCCTGGCAGCGGCTGCTGCTGCATTCCAGTGGACGCGGAACTGAAAAAAGAAAACGAAAAAAGAAAACGTATGTGTTGCAGGTTGAGGCAACACAGGCGGTGAAAATTAATCCGCCGCGACCGGCGGTGGTCGAATTACGCCTGCTTTGTGCAGCGGAGTTGCGAGCTGCAACGCGCGAGCCACAGAACCAGCGCGTGAGGCCCGTTCTCGGGGATGTTGCGCGGACTATATTTTTGTGCGCCTCGCCTGTGCACGGATTCCGTAGATCACACCAGGGGCCGGACACACCAACAGATCACACCAACAAGGCGCGGACTAATACGACGCTGTCTGCACGGGGACGAAGTTGTTTGTCGTTGAGAAATGAGTGACCGCCGTCAGAGCATTTTTTTTTTTAACGGGGCAGTGTTGGAGCACGTAGCGAGCATGGAAAAAGGTAAAAAACATTAAAAATAATTCACGGGAAAAGAAGAGGGAGCGGGGGGAGGCGAGTAGCAGGACAATATTTCTACGGTTTGACCGTGGCTTAAACATTGCCACGGAGAATGCATCACCAACGAAGCATACATTACCGCTGTGAGAACCTGCGGATATGGCAGTATATTAGGTTAGAGCCTGTGGAATAACTGAAATTTGCAATTTGGTTTCCTTGTGTCTCCATTTGCGGCTTTCTAAGCTGTTCATAAAGCATGGAAATTAAAGAAAGTACGAGCGAGAGAAAGAGAGAGTAACGTTTTATAACAGAACGATGGAACGCACAGTTGTAAGCCGCCGCCCTCCTGTGACCGACGGAAAGAAAGTAACGCTTGCGTGATAAATTTTGGTGTCGTAGACCTAACGCTCTCGTTCTTTGTACGCCTCTCGAGGTGCTATAAATCGAGGTCTAAAAGGAAGGGCCGTGTATGTGCTGACGCATCGGAGACACAGGAAACAGCGTCACTCGCATTGCACCCAATGCCCGTGCAGTTGCCGCAAAGGCCGGGGGAGCAGGCGCCATGCGCGCGAACCTGGCGGGGCCGCCGGAATGAGTGATGGAGGGTCTGACGGTTGTTAAGCGAAATTTAAGCGCTTCGGCGGCTTTGGGGGTTCGTTTGGGGAGAACGAGAAAGAACGAAAAAAAAATATATTGTAGCCCGTAATTACTGCTTGAGCACCCTGTAAGCGCTTATCCATCATGGTTTGCAAGTGTTGGGGCGATTCGACCGCTCACTTTCCGCGGCCTCCTTCAACGCCGCCGTGTATTGCACGCTGCAGACGAGCAGCTTCGTTGGATCTTGGCGTTTGATCGCTTTCCCATTAGGAGTTAAGCCCTGGCTTCTTCCTTCAGCGAGGGCGTGCTTTGTGTACGCAGGGTTTGTCTGTAGCGTTTGAAACTCGGGGAGTTGCTACGGGCGTGCTTTTAAAGCAGCAGCGAGAAGTATGGAAAAGAGTACTAGAACGATATTGAATGCGGCGAAGTCCTCGTGGCGGATTGGTGGCATTGTTGAATGTTGAACGGCTGGAATTCAGACAAAACTTACGCTTCGCCTGCAAAATCAGGCGTTTTTAGCGCCCCTTTCCGAATGTCGTGCTGCCCTAATACGGAGCTTTAGAAATAGTGGACTTTATAATTGGAAGATATAGGGTGCTATCGGCTAGGTCTACAGGGTACAGAAAGGAACGCAAAAGTACAAAGAATGCGAAAGAAAGCAAGTGGGGACTCGGGTTCGTAATACCGCTTGGGGGTGCTCTATCTAAAGCTCCCTAATATTTCCTGACGCTGCGCACGTTTCTTTGTGCTCCTGTAAATGTTTCTTATTATTAACAGCCGCCCGCCGTGGTTGATTAGGGATTTTGGCCTTAAGCTACTAAACACGAGCACGCGGTATCAAATCCGGGCCGTGGCAGCCTCATATTAATGGGGGCAGAATGCAATAACGGCCGCTTACCGTGCATTAGGTACACATTAACGGGCCCTCGATGGTCAAAATTAATCTGAAGTCCCCCACTAGAGCCTGCCTCATAAATCAAATCGAGATTCCGGCGCGTAAAACCTCAGAAATTATTTTAATTTTAATGTAATGTCAATTGCTGGCTAGACAGAGAGAGGCAGGCTGTTCTACAAGTTTTGTTTTTTTCCTTTTAAGAGTTGCATTATAAGCAAATTTGAGTATGAATGACAATAAATGAAAAAAGCAGATGTGGAAAGAAAGCAAAAATTGATTTCGAATAGGGCGCTTCTGCTCTCTGTGCTTCTCATTTCCGCGGCTCGAGATGTGCAATCGGTGCTTTCCCATTTTAGCCTATCGGTGCGCAATGCCGGAATGCCGTGCAAGACCGCCATGAGTAAATGGCCTTTTGAAGCTGGGCAGTGAGGTGCGACACCCCTATCCCGCATACAGTTGAAGTTCCTATGGAACCTTACATAACGGTGCCTACAACGCACGTCGTTGTCTTCAGTAGCGCACTGTTACCCAGTGAAAGACTGGCTGGATTTATTCATTGAGAGTTTCGCTTGTCTTTCACGCTTCTTGCGCCTTCGGAGCATCTGCCGGCGTTCTTTTCCTCCGTGGTGGTGAAATCCAAATGTCCCATAGCGCGAGAGTCCATGACCGCTTCTCCATCGTCGTCGTTTTTGTAGATCTGAAGGTCCGTGACAGATATGCTTACAATGTGAGAGTGGCCAGAAATTGGGTGGTTACGAGAAGCGGACAACGACGACAAGGTTTCACAAAATGCAAGTTATTTGCCACGTAGGCACCTAACATTTTAAAGCACGGTAAAAATAAAGACATAGCAAACAATTAAAAAATCGAAATAAACAAAGAAGGAAAAAGAAAGAAAAACCAGGAAACAGCACGGCTGAATTATCAGTTTGAGTACGATATTCCCTGACTTCTGGGCAAATACCTCTGTGACTGAACTCGAGAATACCTTCTTTAAAGGAAACTATATTCGCTCTCAGATACCTGGAACCGAGTTATCATTAAAAAAAAATATTTTCGAGTGCTTTATTGTTACCTCTGTGATTTTTTTCTCTTCCTTTATTCGCTCTCGCGCGGTGTGAGACACTCTCATTACAGTCGCACACTCGAATACGAGGCCAAAGAGGGTGATGTGCACTCTTAGTATTTATTTCCTTCCCCAGACTCTCTTCTTCTGATGGCGGCTCGTCTGTGTTCCCATCGCCTAGTGGGGCTTCGTACGCGGAGGTTATGAATGCCACGAGCCCGTGTTCCTCGAGCTCTCTTAGGATCACAAGAGGGGCGTGACACGTGTGGTATGCTTGCGGGGGGGGGGGGGGTGCTCATCTTTCGCCGCCAAAGAGAAAAGAGGCGCGGGGTGGCCGATGGAATAAAAGGCACCGGCGTCGCCAGCATCATCGCCGCCTCTGGGCCTGCTCTGCTACCGCGCCGGATCTCTTCCCTCTTTTATTCCCTTATTTCCCCTCCCCCGCGTCGCGGCTTCCCCATTAGCCCCTTCTCCGGCTCTCCCCAAATACTGCCCGCCCTTCCAGACCGAAGGTCTGGTCGGCGACCATAAAGGGCGCCCGGCCACAGGGCGGAGGCAATGCGTCTGTCTGCGGCTCAGCCTCTTCCCCTAGTCTCGGTCCTTCGTTTGCCTTGCAGGCCAGGCGAGAGGGAGGAGAGGTGTTACGGTGGGGGAGTCGTTGCTGGGCCGCTTGGCTAACGTGGGGGTGAGCGGTGGGGATGTCGGAGGAGTCTTGCGCGGCCTGCTTTATCATGGATGTAATGGGTGCCGGATAGTCTCTACTCTTTTCCCTTTGTGACGAAGGTTTCGCGCCTTGCCGCTGGTATCACTCCCTTCTTTTCCCCTTCTTCCTGTTACCGGCTTATGTTATGGCGCTGGTTTCCCTCCCAAATATGGTATATGCACCGCAACGGCCGCGCTTCTTTTCCCTTTGCCATCTGCGCCAAGAAGAAAGCCTGCTGGCTCGCAGGAAATGGCGCTCGCATTGCTCTTTTATTTTTTTTGTCTCTCGCTTGCCTAAGAGCATACAGCAATGCGCAACCGCGCCAGGGCTGGGCCTCTTCGCCGCGCGCTTTGATCTGAGGAAAAGTAATGTAGGTGTTTGGTGCACTGCCTTGCGAAATCGGCGGCGGTGATTCGTAATTCAGCAGCGGCTAGTCAGGATAAGTTTATATCCTTTATAGGTTCATAGTGAGAAGCTTAATGAAAAAATTAAAGAAAAGCCTTGCAGTTTTCGTCTCTCTCTCTCGCTCGCTCGTTTTGTCTGTATGGTGTTTTTAATTTGGCGGTTTTAGGTACATGCTTGTGGCAGTAATCCCATGGTTCGTCTTCGAAAACGCCTGTTGCCCTTCTCGAAGCCGCTCTGATCGTGTTTCCAACAAGTTGCAACGCTCGCAAGAGCCACCTTACCGACTCGTCACCCGACTCGCCGTGTGGCTTATACGCGTATGGCTTTCCCGATTTCGAAACTGTCCTATACGGCGTACGCCTGGTTGTGTCGACGACCGCATTCGCCGTGTTCGCAACAGGTTCCGGCAGGTCCCGGGCAGAAGAGGGAAACCTTTCGCGCGTGCGGATGTCTGTGCATGCCTTCGGCTGCTCCATCGTGCATTTCGATTGTTCGTTTGCCCCGCGTTGATGTCGGAGCTGCCGTGAGTAGCGCGCAAACAGATGTCTCGCATAGCGCGGAACCAGTGCTCTTTTCTTGTCCGGGGCTTCAGGAGCGCAGAGACTGTAGAGACGAGGCGAACACGGTGTGTGTGTGTGATAGCGGAAGCGCGGAGATCGCGCGCTCGTAGGCTGAATGCAGGACACGGAGGATCCATCTCACGGTAGTGGGGAAAAAAAAGTGCCTGTTCTAGGCTCGGAGAAAAGGAGTGCAAATGGTCCCTGCTTGCTCGAGAGAGGGAGAGAGAGATAGGTCGCGCAGGTGCGCGCGGGAATGGATTGGGGATGGAGTGCAGGGAACGAGAGAGGAGAGGGGGGGCTGTGATGGCCACTGAGGGCGAGGGCTGGATAGATAGCCGCGGAAACGACGCTGGGCCACCTAACGGCTGTGTCGGCAACAAACTGCCGAGGGAGGGGCGAACATGCAGCCCCGAGAAAAGGGACTGAAGGGAAAGGAAAAAAGGGGGAAGAGGACCGGTCTGTCTGGTAGTATCTTCGGCCCATCCTTCTTCCTGTTTTCTCCTGGGCGTCCGCCACACCACTGTGCTGCCGCGGCAGAGATGCATTATGGGGTGCGCGGGGTGGACGCCGGCGAACTGCCGCTTGCGTTTCCTCGCTTTCATTATTTCTCTTCTACTCCGCGTCATTGTCGGTTTCTGCATTTTATTTGCCTGTTGTTGCTTCTCTTTTATGCCATTTTTATTTGCTCGTTGGCCTTCTGTACACACACTACGCGCTTCCTCTTCTCCGCCTTTCCCCCCCTCTCTTTCCTCCCGCCTTCTATCTTCGGCGTGGGTTGTCCAGGCGAGACGAATGCCCGCGTCCTCGATGAATTGGACGCGGTCGTTTTCCCGCCCGTGCCTATCTTCTTTATCGCTTCCTTGGCTTGTCTTTTCCTAGCGCCCACCTTGGAATCGCTTTGCTTTTCCCTTTTTCCCGCTTTGATTTTCCCTTTTCCCGCTTTGCTTTTTTTCTTTCGTGCTCCTGAGACGCCTTCCTTTTATTCCCTGCGGCTCGGGAGAGTTTCAGTTCGCTCGTCTGCGCGATCGTTTATTGCGCGCTGTATAGCCTACAGCGACGCCGGCCGCGTCCCCTTTAATGTCGTCCCTCTTGCGCTGCTGCTGCTGCTGCTTGTCGTGAGCGGCCATTTCCGTCTCGCTTTGGTGACCGGTACTGAGGGACGCCGTTGCGCGTTTGCTCATTTGCTCGCCTACGTACGATGCGAGTTTCCTTCGTGACCCGTGGGATCACTGTTCAGCGATGTGTGTGTGTGTGTGTGTGTGTGATTGCGTATGTGTGTGTGTGTGATTGTGAGTGTGTGTGTGTGTGAGAGAGAGAGAATAGTGAGGCAAACTAAAATGTCCTCGCATAAAACTGTGCCTATAAGGGCTTGCTCCGTTCTGTACCTTACGTACGTGGTAGCACTAGTATACTCTGCCATACGCAGCCCAGGTGGCAGATGGACAGCATGCCGGTGCCGATATATTAAAAAAACTAATAAGTTAAATCTTAGGAATCAGAATGGCGTTTATTTCACCATTTCCTTTGCTGTTTTGCTTCTTCCTTCCTTCCTTTCTTTCTTTCTTTCTTACGGAGACCCCCCTTGCAGTTTCTGAGCCCCTTGAGCTACATGCTCCCGTTTTGCAATTTGCACTGAGCGTCATAGTGCCTGGTTTTCGTCATGAATCATCGAAACTGTCAGTTGTTGATTATTGTTGATTTCGCGTCGCACTAGCTAATGTATACTTGCTGATCTGCTGCTGTGTTGTTAGGCGACACAATTCCGGAACCATCAGTCGCGCTCACGTATGATTACATATACGACACGCCAGAGGCTTCAGACAGGATGGCACAAGCTTTTGCAAGCACTTAGTAAAACTGTCTTTTTACCGGCTTGTAGTAACTGATTATGCTGATTGTATTCGATGGTTGCACTGGTTGTAGTCGGAACAAACACGGCGCATACTTAACTTGTGTTTGCACTTATTTAACAATGACTCGTACTCGGTGACTCACTCGTGGTCACTACAACGCCCACACCCTTTTATACCGTTGCTCATCTCGTGCCCTTTCCTGTGGAATTCGTGCCTCTCGTTTCCGGCTTTTCTCCTCAGAAACTGCGATTCTAATGGTCAAGGGACGGACTCGAAGTCTTGCTTGCCGGACGCATCGTTTCGACCGCATAGCCCGGGCTGGGTTGAATTGCGGCCGGCGAAAGGGGGTGGCAGCATCGGACACCCTCTATCCGTTCTCGTCGTCTCCGTAAGAAAGGCTGCCTCGTCGTTTTCTGCGGTGGGAGGGTGTGGCGCTGCGCGCGACGTTGACCGAGTGGAGGCGTCCGCAGAGTGGCGTCGGCCGAGCCGCCAACCATGAGAGAGAGAGAGAGAGAGAGAGAGAGAGAGAGAGAGCCCGCACTTTTCTGCTACCGTGTTTACTCGCGTAGGACCCGCGTTTTCATTTTCGTAACCTTGGCACGGTGCGAGGGGTGGGCGCGAGCCGGCCGTATGGCTACCCTACGCTAAAACCGGGCACGCTAAAACGCTAAAACCGGGCACGACGTCGCCAACGACTTCGTAGAATAATGCAGACGCTGGCTACGCGCATTTTTTCGAAGTTAGAGTGCCGCTGGTTATGCCCGGCTTTACTGCTCGCGCTCCGTATGTCACTGCCGCGTCGTCACTGGAGCCCCCACCGGCGCATACCGAAGGTTACCGTCCTCTCAGCCTCTCTCTCCCGTAGCTGGATATCGGAGCGAAAAATTTGCGGTGACGGCGACTGAAACTGAATGCCATATGTTAAGAGATTCAATGCTCGGCGCAGTTTCGTTTTCTGTTCGCCTACTTCGGAACTGGCCGTTGCAGGTCTTACGCGGATCGCAGCGAAAAATGAGCGATGACGCCGACTGAAGCTGAATGCCATGTGTTAAAAAATTCAATGCTCGGTGCAGTTCTGTTTTCATGCATCACTCGGGATGCAGGAAAACTGGCCGGTGCAGGTCTTACGCGGATAAACGCGGTGGTTCCCCGGCTCTCCGTTGTGTGCCGACGAGCCGACCGCACGCCGTGTGCAGCGTGGCCGGCTGGCTGGCTCGCGTGGTTTCGGCGGTGGGCGTGCTGGCGTCCGCGCGCTGGCTTCTTTTGTGCCCCCGTGGCTTGGGTCCTCGCGTCGCTCGCCGCTTGTTTGGACGGCAACCCCCGGGTCCGCGCACGCTTGCTGCGCGCGCCTGTTGTATGCGGGCGCGCGCTCTTCGTGCCCGCATTCGTCGACTGGCGCCCGCCTGCCGCCACGCGGGCGGTGGTGGACGGGTAAACACACAGGAGTCCCCTGTTTTGGAAGCCCCTTGGAAAGTTATGAATAGCGGGCGGGAAGGCGTGGGGGAGGAGGGGGAGAGGGGGCAGGAGGAGGTAGGTATACGGGCACGAATAACAGCGCAGCGCGCCGTTGATGCGCAAAAAGTTTGTGCGCGCCTACCGGCCTCCCTTCCCATGGTCCATAAGGTTGCGTGCATAAAAATTGCAGGCCTCCTGTTATGGCAGGATGCCCTCTCCGACGAAGTTAGTGCTGCCCGATTGCAGAAATGTTGATCACCCGAGCATTTTTTTTTTTTCGGACGCCCAGCATGGACTAGTACTTCGACACTTTTTTTCCAGTATGTTGGAAAACGTCGAGTGTTGTTTCCTCTGGGCCATTGCCGGTTTCGTTATCAGTATCCCTTTTTCTTGTGTGTGTGCGTGTTCTTGCGGTGATTTTCGTGACTCTTTCTTTGCGCCGTAATTGTGTACGATAACCATGAACCAACTATCTCTTCAAAATGTTGTTTTTGAAACCTTAATTGCTCTCTGGTGAAGGCATGCAGCGCGGCCACCATCGTTCGCTCTTTCGAACTAACCCTTAAAAAAGCGTAATGAAGACCCATTTTGGTACATACAACCAAGCGAACCAACACGCTGTCCCTTCATCGACGCCTGCTTTCGTTCGGTTGCACTCGCTTCCACCAGCGTCCTTGTCTCTCTCTCCCCTTTCCCATTCTTTCATTCCCTGCCGTACCCGCGGCGTGCGAACAAAGAGACTTGGCAGTAAGGCTTCCCGAAACTAATTGCTCACGCTCGTTGGGCGCCGACTCCGAGGCGAGACTGTCGTCTCCGGCCGTCTCCTGCACAGGGAGCGAGAGCGAGAGCCGGGGAATACGTTATCCCACGGAGCACAAACCTCCGTGCGCCCGTCTCTCTCTCTCTCTCTCTCTCTCTCTCTCTCTCTCTCTCTCTCTCTGTCTTTTTTTTTTTAGTCGCGCGAGCCGCGTCTTCTCCGCCGCGCGAAATGTGCCTTTCCGGCCAACGGCACTCCTGGCGGCGCTTTAATTTGGGCGCCCCCTCTCTCTCCTCCTCGGCCAATAGAAGAGGAGCCTTTGTTTGCTCCCGGACATCCCGTGCTCCCTCGTGCGTGTAAGAAAAGGGATTCTGCGGCCGGCCGAGGGCGCCATTGACGGCTGCTTGTCTTCTATTCTCGTGCCGCCTTTATTCTCTCTCTCTCCCTCTGTCTCTATTCTAGTTGGACGCGCCGTGTAGGCTCTCACAGTTCTGTGCAGTGCGGCGAACGCTGGGGATCGTGTCGGCCAATCAGTAACGTCAGGCGCTTGCGTGAAGTCGTCGTTGTTGTTCTCGTGTTCAAAAGGAGCGAAACGAGAATGAGATGCCTATGATAACGTTGATTTATGTTTTCATCCTCTGCGAAACGCCGCTGGTTTTACATCTTTTGCAGTCCGATATTTCGCCTATGTCTCTTAGATTTTTGTGTCTTCATGAACACGGTTTGACTCTCTGTTTTAGTTACCTGTGCCTCTTACGACCACGGCTTTATCGATTTGTTCCTTGCTTTTTTTTTCTTTCTTTTTTTCGCGGATACTCTCAGCGTCTCTGCTTATCTCAACAACCCATCACATAAAGCTTCGCATTCATCGCGGTCTTCGTAACCGTGGCACCTGGTGGTGGACACCTGAACTCTCCCGCTGTTAAGACAAATCTGAAAGGAGAGGAAAGGACAGCAGTGTAGGATGGACGAAAATGTTACATATACGCAATGGTTACATAAGTTCCAGTGAAAGGATCTAATCTCCCCGGGAAGCTTTCATTCAGTCAGCGTCCCTGTGGAGAGTGCGATGAAAGGTGGGCGGCGGCAGGAGCCTTTCCTCGGGACCTCTCTCCTCGTAGGCTGACGCGACCCATGTAGGTTAGGCTGCACTGCACGGTGTCTTGAGATGGCGAATAGGTTCTGTCCTTTGAAGGCATAGGGGTGGGGGCATCTCATTGTGGACTCGCCGAGCGGTTCTTTGTTGGGACTGCGCTGTCGTGGTAGGGGCGGCAAAGCCGGTCCTTTGTCTTCACTCCTCCCCTCCCCCTCTCATTCCTTATAGCGTGATCTTTTCTGTCTTGCGGGTCCCTCTCACAGTCTTGGTAAAGCGGGCGCCAGTTAGGTGGCTTGCGAAGGGCTTTAGAGTTGACGCTAATAAATGTTGGTTATGCCGTCGCAACTGCTTTTTGACGAGCAGCTTCCTTTGACGACGTCGTGTTTTTCGTCTTCCGCTGTTGCTTCCTTCCTTCGCGTGCTTTGGCGGTGTTCGCGAGGGTCTGTTTTCGTGAATAGTTCGCTCTCCTGCAACGACTTGTGCCGTATTCTTCACCTTGCAAACGCCTTGCAGTTACTGTGTTTTTGTTAGTTCTGAGAGACAATGTGTTTGTGCCTGCGTCTGTGTGGTTAATAAAACTGCCTGGTGAAACTGCCAATGAAAATGGTTATGGGGCAGCAGGCAGAAAGAAAAAACTTTAAAAAATATTCCTATTTAATCACTATGACGTACCTGGCTGTAATCAGTCCGTGGTTTTGACGCGCCAGACCTCAGAATTAAGTATTGGATGTCTTTCTTTTTTTTTATGCGAAGCATACTAGCCGCACAACCACGCTCTTCCTTGCTGCGCCGCGCGCGGCCGCGTAGCTACCATATGACGTCATAACAGCTGCAAAAGCGGAGGCTCAACTCGTGCGCTCGCTTGCGGCCGCGTAGCTACATAGCCGGGTCTCAGCTCGTGCGCTCGCCTGCATGAGTTGTTTCTTCGTCTAGCCGAACCAAATATAGCCAAGCAACAGCAGTTCACCAGGCTAAACAGTGGTTCAACAACTAAAATAAAGGCTAGTATGCTTCGCATACTGGGCTTAACCTTAGCTAAGCCACAGCCATTTTTTTTCTTGCAAACGCTTGAAGAACGTGCAAGAAACAAGTTGCGTACGCAAGTGCGCGTAATGTGGAAGGAAGTGGATATGCGTATATCTACGATAGTTCGCTGTCATTTATTTAGCTCAGCGCGCCCCACCGACGCTATAGAGCGCCGACGTTGGCGCACAGGGGCTTTGATTTCCTCCTATACCGCGTGGCGCCACCGTCCTTAGCGTCAGCGCTGCGGAAACGGCTCAACCTTAACGTCCCTTTCGGGACCCATCGGTACAGCGGGCCGTAGACGCTTAGCCCGCTGTCACGCAAACGGTCGGCGGGGGGCCACCGAGTATTTGCGTGCGTGCCTACGTGCGATTCTCGCTTAAGTGCCTCGTGTGGCCAGGTTGGTTCAATCCCGACGCTCATTTCGCATTCTGTGGTTTTCCTCGCTGCTCGGTGCTCGCTTTTCTTGGCGCATAGTTCTTGATTTGGTTCGCCAGACGCGAGGGAGAAGAGAGACAAACTGTATTATCTGAGAGCCTTTGGGGTGGAACATTATCCTCTCATGAATGCTTGTGTGTGTGCGTCAGAGAGAGACGTAAATTGGATGACATTTCCCTCGTTTTTATTCGTTAGGTCAGTTCCAGTAGATAAATGCAAGTACCCTAGAGAGTGGATGGGAAAGCGGCGCCGTGTTAGCTCGACTGTTAAGAGCATCGCACGCTTAATGCGACGACGTGGGTTCGTATCCCACCCCTGGCCAGTTGGTTTTTCATCCAGTTTCATTCGCACTTGTTTATAATGCAGTACTGCAGGTAATTTCTGTGGTGTCCGTGGGGTCATTATTTGTTGGCCTCTTATGGTACAAATATATATATATAGATTTACATTTTGCATTGAGGGAGGAAGAGGAAGAAGTGCCCAGGGCTCAGTGGTGCTGTGGGCCTCTCGCAGTTTTGCATTTTTTTACGTTTTTGCCATTTTTGCGAGAGTCATTTCATCAAGGATGAGCAACAAGACGCTCCCACGACCACCCGGACACGGTCAGTCGTCTGGTTCATCGCTCATTTTTGGACGACGTACTTTTGGAAGCCTGGACCAGCTCGATTCCTGGGAGAGCTCAACGCCTGAAGTCGTCGACTCTGACAGCAAATACATCGTGGCCATGGGCCGTCGTATCAAGAAGGTGCGCTGTATGTCGACTGAGACGACTTCATCGAATCAGAGTGAGCAGGAATCTGTCATGGTTTTTTACGTGCCGCACTCGACGTCACACAGCACGAACTGCTTCAGCAGGCAGTTTCTAACCGAATATATTGAAAGTGGGGCCCGTGAGCACACCAACGAGATCAGGATCAACAACTCGCAAGAACATCCTGACGGTAGATGTGAAAAATTCCGCAGTTAAGCGCGATCCCCGTCCGCTCCTTTATTACTTATGGGAAGGTGACAACGACTGGTGTGATTTCCGACGTGGAGCTTCAAATCAAGTATGCGGACCTTAAGAGTCTTTTGAAGTCAACGGTACGCATTCTTGATATTCACCGCTTGGGGAACTCCGGATGCATCAAGTTAATCTTTGCTTCTTCGGCGTTACCAGCGTCTGTCAAAGTGGGCAGCGTGATACATCGTGTACGACCATTCGTTCCAAGGCCTCTTCCATGCCGGAAATATCTAAAGATAGGACACGTGAGCGCTATTTCTAGAAGTGAATTCACATGTTTGCATGGCGGCAGAGATCACAATACCGCCGACTGTGATGCGCCTTCATTTAATTGTCTCAGCTGTACTGGCTCTCACGAAGCGACTTCGAAGGAATGTCCGTAGTTGAAACAAGAAGCTCGTATTCTTCGGAAAATGGCAAGAGACCAATCTTTACGTAAAGAGGCTGCTCAATCCGTTCGCCAAAGAGACCAACGCTCGCGAAAGAAGTGCCACAAAGCCATTTCAGAAGAACTGCAAAGCGGGACGCTGGCGCCAAGACCACCTCTGCCTGTGCGTGCATCGAGGACGGTAACGGCACCTACGGCTAATTTAAGGTCGATGAGGGCGCGCGGCGAATACTCACCTCCATGGGCCTGTGCTGCCCTCTAGACCCACGGTCATGACAGCAGGCCTATAGTGGTCCCCTGCGCCACGAAGCCAAGAATGACGGGGCCATTGAAACCGGTGACTCTACGGGCAAGCAAGGAGATGGACACAACGAGAAAGAAAGCGTTCGGAAAATGCGGAAGCATCTGGTAGAGTCAGTGCGCGCGATTCTCGGTGGTCTTCGCAATCCGGCCGCTAAAGGTGCCCTGCAGGTGCTCGCCACACTGGAGCCGCTGGTCGCAGCCCTTCACATGCTGTGAAGCTCTTGCTTGGCGCCTGTGCTGCTCACGCAGGGGAGGCCCACACACTGCAGCTTCATCTTGGTTCACTTCATCAGGTTCACTTGGCTGTCGGGCTAAGTCCGGCTTTTTGGTCTCGCAGATTGTGCGAGTGTCCCGAAGGAGTGCCAGCATTGTCCATTACTACATCCCCGCATCGTCCTCTCGACGAACTCGGCGACACGTTCTTTGAAAAAGCTCGCTCGATAGGGTGGTCCGGTCAGCGCCGCAATTCGGTGTAGTTCTGTGGTCATATGGTGTAGTATAGTTCTGGGTAATATAGATGCGTGTAGTTGTGAAGGGGCTGTCGATTTGTTCTCAAAACGCCGCTTCGCGCGTACGCATAATACGGTATACATTATGTTATCGCGATCCCGCGGTCTCGCTATTGTTCCGGCATTGTTTAGCCACGTGCTTCGGGGAAACTGCGCGCTTTCCAGCCTGGTATGCTGATTTGGCCACGGTTAGATTCATACAAATCGACTCCCCCCCGCCCCCTTTATTTCCCGCTTCCTCCCGGCCGAAATGCGTGTACCCACTTCCGCGCAGCCTCCCCCCTCTCATTGTTCGTGTTTCGAGATCGTTGAAGCGTGTTCGCCCGCCCGCCCGGCCAGTGTGTGTGCTCGCATTAATGAAGCGCGCGTGCGCCCGCTGTTGAAGCCCGCGACGCGTTGCGGTTTTGAACGCCTGAGATCATCTTACCCCCTCTCCTCCCCTTTCCCACTTCGTGCAGCCACTTTTGGACTCGACCGGCCGTCGTGTCATGCAAAACAGATGACGACGGATGCGTGTGTTGGGCGGTAGGGGTGGGGGTGGGGGGGGGGGTGGCGCTGCAATGGTGGTTGGGAGGCAGGCGGTTTGTCGAGCTTGGGGGGTGATGGAAAGGGGGGGGGGCTATGCGTCGAGTTTTGAGTGAAACCAGCTGGAGCGTGTCTCCGAGGTTTTAGTCCCGCCTGGTTGGATCCCGGTCCTTCGAATCTGGCCTCGAAAACGTGAAGCGGGGTGGGTTGGGGTGGGGGATCCTATTTAGTGGGCCGCTCGGCGTATACCTCTTCTGCGTGTGCTCTAGGCCGTAGAGTATGTGTGCTTAGCGCTCGAGGAGAACGCGCAGCGTTCCCCTTCCGGTCGCTGCTGCCTCGGCGTTTTATTGAAAGGAGGACCCGTGTTGGGGGCGCTGTGCTTCTCCGCGCTGAGTTCTTATTCCGTGCATTCTGGTCGAAGCCGACCATTCGCTGACGCAACCTCCGGCGATACCGTTGCGGCGCAGTGCCGTGAAAGGGGTTCTTGTGCGTGCGGGGCTTATAGGCCGAAGCGCTTGTGTTTGAGTATAGTTTAGCTGTGCACATATTAAACGTAGGCATCCTTTCCTTTTTTTTTCTTTTTTGAACCAATATGTCCATTGCCCTCTTATGTTTGCTGCAAAAACGCTCTTACTTGTTGAAAAGCTTCAATTTTTCGCTCTGTTCATTAGGTCGTTCGGCATAGATGGTATGAAATTACACTTGTACTTTGCACTAAAGAGCTCAAAGGTGTGTTACGTTTGCTGCCGACCGTTGTAATTAAAGGGAAAGCTAGCTCTTTCGGTAAGCACAATGCTATGGTTCATTGTCCCCTTTTTCATTTATCGAGCCGTGATCACACTGTCCTGAGCACTGCAGCGAATTACTGTCGGCCTGCGTCGTTCTCAGTGGCAGCCGGCGTTAAGCGCATTGCCGAATGGCGACGTGGAGAGTGTCCCGTGTCCTGGCTTATACAGAGTGCCCCCCTCCCCACCTTTCTCTCTCTCTTCTGTCCCTTGCCCCCTCCCTCCCCCCTTCCAGGGTGTGACGTAAGGATTTAGCGGTTTTGGGGGCTGTCAGGTGCGTCGGCGTTTGTTTAGTCGCGCCTCGTCGCGTTTCAAGCTCGTGCCGGGATGGTTCTCGTAATTGATTTTGCACGTGGCCCGCGTCGTTCCCGTCCACGTGCGCTACGCGCTTCAACATCGAGTGACGCGGGTTTAAGTCGGGGCTGGCCGGTGCGATTTCCATTCAATTACGCGCCTCCTTCGGTGCGCTTCCTCCCTTCAGCCAACCCTAGTTTGGCGCCCGGTGGCAGCACCGTTCCAGTGGGGTTGTCCCGGCGAATGTTCTGTATGCGAGTAACGCGCGAGCAAAGGTTGTATTACGTACGAGAGTACTGAAAGTCTCCAAACAGGTGTTGAACGTCTAGCCTAGCGAATTTTCGCTATGGTTATCGCTTTTTTTTTTCTAAGTGAAAGTTACGTTTAGCTTGGCAAGTAATACAAGCACCGGGAGAACTGTGAGTACGAAGTGCATGTGACGCTTCGTACATGGCGACCACTTGCTGTTAGATAGATAAATTTAGCCTGTCCGGTATCCCTGCAAGCGCGGGCGGTTTGGGCGGAGTAGCGAAGGAGAATGTACCTGGCTCCGTGTTTGTTTGGTCGAACTTTGTGTCACCTGGTGGCACAAAGCCGCAGAACGGGAACGCTATCGTGCGCGGCGCTCTACGTTCATGTCGTCAGCGCAACATAGAACGCTTCCGTTCATCGGCTACAAAACGCGGTATAGAGGAGCGTGTGGGCTGCGCGTCCACTTGACTTCTCAGTCGTTTTTGCGGCCAAGCTGACGGCTCGTCGCCCGCGTCTATTTGAGAGTGCGAAATTAACGCAGTTCCGTGCAGTGACTCGGCGGCGTTGAAAGCGTAGCAGAGTGAAAGTGGCGCTTAAATAATGAACTGGAGCGAGCTTTGCTAGTAAACCTGTCTAATAGTTATAATGCGCACATCCACAGCTTTTGTATTGGAACCTGTGCACTTTATTTGGCAAGCCTTCCGGCGTGGCTACACTCTTTTCATCTGCGCAATGTTTTACTGAGCCTGTAGCACTTTGGCTATCGGACTGATACGTTCGCATGCTTGCCCGTAGCCAGTATTTCCGTTGACCATGCACATCGAGGCCACTGCGCAGAGATTTTGTCTCACCCATTCTGTCTCGCGCGCGCGGTAAGGATCGAGTGACCGGTTGTGAAAAAGTCGTGTGTCGGTTAGCTTTCGTGCTGCATTTCCAGTTGACGCCTTCCACGTTGCGGCAGTTGGTATATCTAGTTCTTTATTTGCTTGGTTTATCGGTGGGCGTATCTTTTATTCCGGATACAGTGAGCGGAGGTCGCTCTTCGCGTACTCGAAGGAGGTAGTTCGACCCGAATGTTTCTTTCGCATTGACAGCCGCCGTTAATATTGGACGTCACTTCGACTCGCCTGTCGTGAAGCGTTTGCTTTGTGAAAGTGTCGTCGACTTAGAAACACAAAGACATTGACCCATGTCGCCAGCGACGTCTTTCGCGGCATCTCCCGGTTTCGACAGTCTCCTGCTCATCGCGTAGTCAGTAGCCGCCTTGAATATCTTGAGCAACCGCTTCTCTTCGCTCTTAGGATTGAAGTTAGACTTACCAGCCGCGAACTTTGCTTGCTTCTTTTTTTTCCTTCTTTAGTTCTACCCGAAAACGATGCGTCGCTACAGTATGGACACACACGCGCTCATAAGGAATGCGTCTTCCTTCCCGCTTCCCCAGCGCAGGGGGAAAAGGCGTCTCAGAAAAAAGATCTCTGGGAAGAGATGCCTTCAAAACGCATCCGACTTCCAGCCAGGGTGGAGGAAAGCAAGAACGAGAACGGGTGAAAGTGACCAGCGCGGGTGTATGTGTGGGCAGCCTACTTATATTGCTCAAGATGGATGCATCCCGCGACGCGCGTCGACTCTCTCCCTCGCCCAGCCTTCTTTCCGCATACGGTAATGGCCGCGTTGACTTTCAATAACGGTCTCTGGGGATTCCTTCCTGGACGCTTTCGCGGCCCTACTCTTCCTCACGTATGAGGCTTCCGGAGAGGGGCCATTGAAAGTCGACGGGCTTTCTGTCATAACCGGATGCCCTTTACGGTGCTGCCAACCTCCTCGCAAACCCCCTTTTTTTCCCTTGGCGCCTATCTTTCTGGAGGTCCCGCTCTTTTGCGCTGTTTTGCCAGTGCGCCTTTCAATGCGTTGTTCGCGTTCTGTTTTGTTGTTGTCGGCCTGTTTCGCGGCTGTGGCGTGAATTTTCGATCGCTCGATTGTTCCCTCGTTTCGCCTGCCCCTTTGTCTTCGAGGCGCCCTGGCCCGTTTTAATAAGCGTTGAAGTTCTTATCTGAGGCGCCTGTGTGGCCCGCAGGACGCGTTCGTCTTCCTGCCATGACGTCTTGGAGTCGGGTCTTGGCCGCAACTTTGCCGCGCGTCAAGGCTCTTCGTTTCTCTCTTTCTCTTTCTTTTTATTTCTTTCTATCCTACCATCTTCCTTCTATTTCTCATGTCCTCGTAGACGGTAGTAGTCTTTAACTTTGATGCGTGACGACATGGCTGATTGGTTTTTTGGTTTTCAGGGAGACGGCAGGTTAAAGTGTAGCAAAGTTTGGCTACTCTGAACGTTGGGAAGTGGGTAAAAGGATAAAAAGAAAAAGCGTGTCGCGAAGGAAGAGGAGCACATTATCCAGCGGTAGCAGGGAAATTTTTCGACTTATTATTATCTTTAATATTATTATTACTATTATTATTTGGTGCATCGAAATTCTCAGCCTTAAGAATATTGGCTTCTGGAATTTACGCCTTTTTATTGTCGGCACCGATCGAAGGCATGTATCCCATGACGCCTTTCCCGATGTTCCATTGCGGCCGTAATGGTCGTACTTCACATTTTTTAGCAGCTGCTCCCTTTCTTGATAAAGAACTACATCTCTGTCGCTTGAAAAACGGTATTCGGTATTCAACGTTCGTAACATCCTATTCGTGCGAAGAATTCAGTACTCCCACTTGTGGCTGCTAGCATTAGAGCCCTTGGTCTGGTTCCTTCGCATAGTTTAACGTCGCAAGGAAAGTACACCAGCAGCATAGCATTGCATAGTTGCTTTTGACCGCGCCGGATTCTTCTGCGAATACGCTACATATTGGCTAGTTTGTTACTCTCAGCCCTTCGGGTATCGCGAACTCCAGCCAAAAACAGGATTACGACGAAGTTTTCTCCCCTGGGGTCGAGCAGTGTGGCTCGTAATATTGTATTGTGTCGCGCGCTCGCATTCGGGTGACAATTTATGATGACCCACGCCTCGTCCTACACACTTGCATCGTAATTAAGCTTCCTGCCTTCCTTCCGTGCGCGCCTTCCCAGACCACTGAACGCACCTTGGCTGACTCGGAGGCATCTTTCCTGCTTGTGCGTTTACCCTCTCTCCGTTTGTTTGCCGGCGCTGTGGGCTGATCCCAAGTTAAGCATTGGCTCGCGCTTTCACAATGTCACCCACCCCACTTTCTCCCGTACTGCGTGGGCGACACACGTTGCCACAGCGAAGACTCGTGCGTTCTTCCCCCACTCGCTGGCTTACTTATGCAAATGAAGCGGTGTTTCGTCTACACCATCCTCTTCTCTTGGACTGCATCGATCTCTCCCCTCTCACGCGAACTGCGGTAGTCGCCAGGGCGTCCCATTTTTCTGTCTTATTTTCTAGCGTCCGTCATTTCCGCTTATGACCACGAAGGCATGCCTGTCCCAAATAACCCTCAAGAACGGCCAAATCTTTCTCGATGTGTGCTGGTCTCTATCGACAGCTTTGATGTGCTTTGCTTTAAAATTTTTCCTTTTCCCGCTGTTGCGTCTCTTCGAATGCTTCCTCTAGTTTCCTTCGCCTTCTTTTTTTTTACTTTCGTTCCCTAAGCGGCAGATTCGGTAGCAGGGGTTGGGATTGGCTTTTAAGCTCCTGCTCGGATTTGGGGAGCGGGGATTTATTTTCCGGGAGAGGAACGGGCGGGTCGAAATCGTCCGCTGCGAGACTGGCGCGTGATGGACGGACTGCTATAAACAGTCCTCCCGCTTTCCCTTTCTTTTTCCCCAAGAAAGGAAAAGTAGGAAGACTCGTGCGTCACTGTTTTTTTTTTCAAAGAAAAAAAATGTGACGGTGAGGCACTGGGTGAAGGAAAGGGAGAGCGTTGTATTTCCTTCCTCTCCCTCCATTTTCGCTGCTTGCTTTTGGATCAGCTTATTATCGCCGTGGTTCGGCGGCGCCCCTCTTGCTTTTATTTTTTTTACATTGCAGTACGCGCCGCGCTCCTGATCTTGGGCGCCGTGCTTTTAGATTTGCTTCGTCTCGGCTGATTTTTACTTAACCCTTCGTATTTTCTCTCCCTCGTTTCCTTTCTCCCGTTTACTTACGCGTACTTATACCGCCGTGTTCCCGGACCGCCGTGCCTTTTTCTTTTCCCGAAGCCGCACTCTTTCCATCACTTCGTCGTCGTCCCGAATTTCTCCCCGTCCCGCGTCTCCCGAACCAGTGGGCTTATTTCCTTTTTTTTTTCGCTCGTGTTTGCCTTTCGGTACCCGTGTAGAAGGGGTTTGGTTTCGACTCCGCAGGAGGCCGTCCGGGGGGCCGATCGCGGATCTTGTGTATCTCATTGCGGCCAGCTCCACGCCGCACTCCCTTCGCTCGGCTTCAATTTATTTTCTTCCCCAGATACTCCCTCTCTCCGCTCTGCGCCTTGCTTCTTAACCGTTCCGCTTTCCCTTCAGCCGTTTCCCCATATCCCGAGCTAAAGAATAAGACAAGGAATCCATGTTTCAGGTTCCAGATGATAGATTTTTGTTGTCTCTTGCGTACGCGGTGTTTCTGGATTCGTATATATATATATATATATATATATATATATATATATATATATATATATATATATATATATATACATATATATATATACACCCCTCTGCTGCTTCTGCTATCCACCCACGTCTCCTCATATAGTTTCGGTCGTCGACGACGTCGTGCGGTCTTAACGCTGTCTTCTCACCTATCCCCATATTCCCTTTTCCCCCGTTCGCGTCCCGTCCGCCGTCTCTTCGTCGTTCCCACGCATAACCCGTTGCTGTTTGCTTAACGCGTTTCCCTTTTCGCCCTGATTTGGCCTTGGCGCGCCCAATCGTCTCCCCTGTTTGCTCCAAGCCCCCACCGTCTTATTTTATTATTTTTTTCTTTCTTTCACTTAGAGTTTGTTTTGATTTCTGGGCTCCGGCGCTTGTGCATTCTCGTTATATATATATATATATATATATATATATATATATATATATATATATATATATATATATATTTTCCGTTACAGTTTGGTGTGTTTTAGGTGATGCCTAAGTTGTGCCTCGTTTTTTTTTTGTATTTCCCGAGTTTTCAATTTCGTCTCCGACATCGGTGTAGCGAGTGATATGTCTCCATTTTCCCGTTGCGAATGAGCGAGCGATTTTTTTTCGCCCTCTCCTCTATTCTTACCCCGCATGATCGACGGTGATTTCATTTTTCTTAATCCAGGCACACGTGGTCTCGCTTTTAGACGTAGGATCGAAAGCTTTTTTGTCTGATAAATTTCTGGTTCCTTCGCTTTGCAGTATTCGTTGCTGCTTGAGAACACTCGCTGATCGCGATGGCTGTCGTGGTTAGCCGAAGAAAAGTTTTATCTGCGCTCGTTTTTCAAGTTAATCGCGACGTTTGATCATTCGAGCAGTCTGCGAGGTTTATTTCGTTGTGCCTTATGTTTTGCTCTTATTACTATCTGAATAGTGTCTCTTATTGTTAATGACCTGATTGCAACGGACGCACGGAGTATCACTGCTTCAGCAGTATGAATTTCCCGCCTATCATAAGCCCGCGCCTGAGGTCTGGCATAGTCTTCGTAAACAACGTTGCGTCCTTGCGCCGCTGACATCATTATCATCTTATCATCGGTATAGGAGTCACAGGTGCACCTTCATATTGTGCGCCTGCGCCGTACAACATGCCTTTTCTACAGTTGGTCACTTTCTTCTCGGCTTTTCGTTTTTGTTTCGATATGTGTATGAGAGAGTGCTGTGGAATGTGGTCGACAAATTAGTTGCGTGTTTAAGAATAAAACTTGGCGTGGAGTAGTCGTTTATCAGTTGCACTTCATTTTCTTTTTTTTTTCTGAGTCTGCGTCTCTTGTCCGGCTTGGTATCAGTCTCTGCGGGCCTACCGTACTTACGATCCTTATTATTACTACGTGTGTGTACCTCGGCAAACTTTATCGCTTCCCCGCTAATCCACACCCCCTCTCCCTCTTTCATTTAAGCGGCAGGTTTGTGCACCTTATAATTCGAGACAGCACGGACCATTCTCACATTACGCAACGCGTTAATTTTTTTCAGTGCATGCTGGGTGGGCTTTGCAAAATATCTTCGAAAAGTTTGGCGTCACTGGCAAACGTCGTTTACTGAAACGTGCTAGCGTATTTCATTTTTTTCCACGTTTACAGCTCCCTTATGCAGTGCAGTGAACATAGCGAGCGCCAAAAGAGCCGACCGCTAAGTAGTGCGAAAGAAGAAAAAAAGGGAGATGGAGCACGCTTCGAAATGCAGCAATAATCGCGTTTTGTTATTCCCGTCCTCATTCGTCTTACGATCCGTCGGTACGAAGTGTTATTTTCGTCAGCGCCACCGGGTTTCTTCATTTTGTGTTTTCTTTTCTTTTTTGAAACTGCAATGAGGCGCCGACGCGCGACGCGGTGGTAACAGCGCCTGCGGGCGCGTCAATGCCGCGTTCTACCTCTTGGTATTCATGATCTGCCTCTAACGAATGCTCGCGTGCATCCTAATGAGCCTGTCGTAAGCGTCTTTCTCACTCCGTCTCTCTCGATCTTCCCCTGCTTCTCTCGCTGCTTGGCTTGGCTCGGCTTGCGTGGGCCCCGCATTGCGGCCTGGCCGCGGCGGTTCGCGACTCCCCGACTCTTCTCCCTCCTGCTCAAAGACGCCGCGTGCAGGCATAAGCCGCGCCGTGGATGGGTAATAGGAGATTGCCAAATAGCACAGAGCGCAAATAAAATCAATGCCCGGAGAGAGGGTGGAAGTAACACGTGTTGTGAAATACAGGGGTTGAAGAGTGGCGACGTCGCGCAATGCTTTCGCATACATTTCGCGTAACTGTAGTGTGAGCGGGCTCCCGATTTCCCAACTTCCCGACAGTTTCGGCAGATTCGTAAAGATGGCCACTGTCTTTCATGTTGCTTAATAATGATCAATAAGTGGTTGGTAATTTGTTGTTACTAATCACTAATAAGTACTAATAATTACTAATAAGTAATAACTTGAAAATATTGTTAGTGTTGACACAGTGACGCTTTCGGTTTGGCTCACACACGCACGATTGAATGAATCCCCGCCGTCAACATCCGCACATCAGTCCCGGAAAGCGCGCTTTCCCGCATGGACACTCTCCGTGTGGAAAAGCCTCATTTCGCGGGTGCGTTTCCTGTCGTTCGCTTTCTGTAGACACTGGAACCGACTGGTTCATTTCGTGCGCATCGCAAGCAGCGCGCTTAACGTTGATTGTAGCAAACGAAAGCTAAATGTGTGCGTAGAGTACATATATCCCTTCCAAATCCGAGAACGGTGCTCTTCCCACGTGCAGCTCTTTTGAGGCGCGACTTGTTCAGTAGTAACAGCTATGCATCGCGTATACTCGTCGAGCGCGACGCGAGATTAAACTTGCACGCGGGTGGCGAAAATGGGCTGCGTTCAAAGGTGCGTCGGAAAAATATCGCCGGGCGTCTCTCTCTTCCTCTCTCTCTCTTACCTCCATTCCGAGAATCGGAGAGTCGATCGCAAATCGTGCCTTTTCCGCCGGCGTGCCCCACACCCTTCTACGTGATGGCGCTAATGCGATGTCGCGTTACATACCCGCTTCGCTTGGCGTCTGGCTTGCGTCGTCGAAACGGTTCCACCGAAATATGCGCCGTGCTTCGTTTGGTTTAGTTTTATTTCCCCCTCCGTTGGAGCTCCACGACGTTCTCCGGCCGTTGTCTGAGGCCGTTTATTATTGATCGCGCGAGCGACGCTTGCTCGGATCGAAATGAGCGCGCTTTTCGTAGTGGATTCCGAATGCACGCTTCCTGCACGTTTCGATGGACTTGAGGGTCTGAATGCTTCGCGAAGCGAAATGCGGTTCTTTTCGCCCGAGTGACTCCCGGGAGAATGGCGTGGTGCGACAGAGTGGTGTGTGAGAAATAGAATCACGTAGTCTCTTGCCTTTCCTTCCTATAATCGTCTAGGCTTAATAGTTTGTGCGTCGCCTATATATATGATCCGCTATTTTTCCGTGCTCCGTGTCGCCCTTTTCCTAGTTCCCGCGTGTCGCAGTATGATAGTGTCGTCCGATTTTCATTTTTCGGAGAGATTCAGCGCAGCGTGTACAAAAAAAAAAAGAAAGCGAGAGGTGGGGGAGCGAGAGAGGTGAACATAGCGGGAACGTTCAGGTAATGCGGTCGAATTTGATTCTTTCAACTCATTTAATTTTACATTTGTCGGGAACCGTCACACAATGTATGTTGCTGCACTTGTGCAGCGATGCGGGAAATAATCACTAACGAGGAAACAACAAGAAAACTGAAATACGGAAAAATATAATTGCGCCGTTGCATTGTGTCGCGCATGAGCGGTGTGCTGCGTGACCTAGCGCAGCAAGATGTGTTATTAAAGCTATACGTAGCAGTAATTTTAATGGGCTCCTGTTTGAACGGTAGTTTGGCTATACACGAGAGCTGCTATCATCAGAGCGCGGAGCGGCAGTGCTATGTTCCTGCCGTGGTTAGACGCAAAAAGAGCAAGCGGTTTCGCTTCCTCGAGGAAGAATCGCCCGTTGTCGCGGGAAATCCCAATACTTGATCATCTACTTGCTTCCGTCACTGCGCAGATAGTGTCTCTGTTTTGTGGCAGCTATGGGGCGTCTAGCTCTTTGACACGCACGTCAATCATGAAGCACGTTACACCAGAGCACATAACTTACGTTTGTTTCGTGTTTTTCACCCACGTAGGGCTGCTAATGCCTCTTTATCCTTTGCCATCCCACCCTTCGCTAACCTAGCTTTATGCCTGTTTATCCTTATCACACTAACGCGTCTTTATCCTTCTCCATAGTTGGCTGTTAAGTTGTGGGCGTTGTTTGGCATGGTGTTATTGCAGTTGTTTCCTTCATGAACTGCACCCGCTGTGTCGCGAACTCGTTACTATACCTTGCTATGCAAGGGATGTGTGGTGCCGGTGTCAAGAACGACGAGCCGCTAAGCAAGATTGCCACCTTGCCACCCGATTACGACAAGGGGTGCAAGACGCGCACCTCTCCCTCTCCGTCGCTGCAGCTGCGAGGCGTTCAAAGAAGCGACCTTTGCGCTGGAATCCGCCGCCTTCCTCCAGCCCCTTCGACATTGTGACGGAACTGGTTCGGTGCGTGAACAATGATTCCGGAGTTCCCCAACGCGGAGCTGATTTGACACGCAGGGACAAACTGCCGTGGGGACGACGTATTTTGGTGCGTCTCACGTTTTGGCGTGGCACGGAACAACGAGCGACCTTCGATCGGCGTCGATAGTTCCCGGAACGGCACCCTGACAACGTCGTCGTCGGACATCAGAGCGCGGTTGCCTTTGTGTACGTAAACTGGTCTGCAGAGCAGCGGCGCGTTGGTGATGAGTAAACGAACAGTCGCCGCGTCGTAGGACCGGCGGATCGAGTGTATAAAAACTGTGGTTGTGCGAATGCTGAGAACACTTCTCTTGAGCAGTCATGTTAGACTGAGTCACTTCTCTCATGCAGTCATGTTGGACTGTTACTCTTTTTCCCAAGCAGTCATGTTAGACTGATTTAATTTCTGTAAATAAACCCTTTTTCCTCGTTCTCGATGAGAAGCAGTTCTTCACTTCATCAACGATCTCAGCGTAAATAAGTTGGACGACGGCATGGGCCAGCTACTTTCGAATTCATGCCGTACTCCAATCTTGGCAAAGGACCACGGACGATGGGATTGAGCCCCCAATCCTGACACCGGATGTAATGCTAGTCTTCCATATACCGTGCGCGCACGTCTGTTTTTTTTTTCTCGTGTTTCGGCGTCGAGCAAATGACGCGAGACACTCTGTCACATAGTAAATGTACCTGTCGTTGCTGGCAAAAGCAATGCATGAGCAGCCGATATAAGCTGGGAACTGGCGTCGAGGTAAAGGCGTTCCCGCGCTCATTTATTCCACCCGTGTAACACGTTCCTAGATTTGCACACTGCACGAATGCAGACTCTGGTTTGGTGTAGTTACGGCATGTTCCGGCCTTTAGTTAGCCAGATCTGTCTGCTTATTCCAGACGTTTGCCGCTGTGTCGATTCTCCAGGTTAGTCGTTCGTGGCATACGACGCGCTGTTGTTTTTTCTTTTTTCTAAGTTTTTTTTGCGCGTGTGCGTGCGTGTCGGTAAACATCTTCACTTCTTCCTTACCTGTCGCCTGCAACCTTTCTGCAAACCCTAACGCGACCACGCGCACCTCTAACCAGCTCGGGCGCCCCGCGGCGCCGAAGTCCTTTGTGCGGGCCCGCATTCCTACCGAACCTGCCGCCGCGTGCCGTTTTGTCGTTCGGGAAGCTCTCGGGGTGATGTGCTTCCCTGTTTCCCCTGGCCTTTCCCTATGCGCTCCCTCTCTGCTCTCCCCATTTGGGGAGAGCAGGCTACGTCGTTTCGGGAGGCCGATTTAATTGCCCGGAAAAAACCGGCGCGCGCTTCGACATAGGCCGGGAAACCGTTCTCTGGTTTACGGCGCTTCCTTTTCTTCGTTTTTTTTCCCGTTTGTACGTTATTCGACGAGAGTTCCGTTTCGGCTGCCTGGCTCCGCCGCTGCCTGTTGATCGGGAGCCCGCGCCGCGGTGCTTTGCTAACGACTTTCGAGCGCGGCGGAAACGCGTTCGCGTTCCGCCTCTGATTGCGTGCGCGAGGACCTCCGAAGTGTGGAGTGCGAGATCGCCGACTAGCGCTGTAGTGATTAGTGCGAGCGAAGATCGAAGAAGACCGCGGAACCGGGGGCACAGGTGCGACGCGAGCGGCGGGGTTTTGGTTAACGGGAGGTTGAAACGCGAAGGTTCGCACTTCCATCGATTCTCGAAAGGACCCGAGAGTTTTTACTACGGAAGTGGTTGTTTTCAGGAGTTGTAAACTGTGCCCTTTGACGCCGCTTGTTTCGGAAGCGGAATGACTTGCATTAGCGCGATCGTGGTTCGGTTTCACACTCCGGGCGGCGCTTGCTCGGTTTTTCCTTTTCTTTTTTTCGAAAGGGGCGATGTCTCATTCGATGGAAAGGAATTTGGTGATGCGGAGATTCGACCTATTTGCGGGGAATTTCAGTGCCTGATTCTAAACGGAAATTCGATTCCACACCCGCCATTCGGCTGCCGCTCGAAATTCGCCGTACGTGGTGTCACATTGTAGCATTCCTGACAGCAGGAGGGAGATCATAGTGCGTCGGTGTCGTTTAACAGCGGAAGTTGCTTCGCACGCCGCTGGGAGTTTGGAAGGTAAAAAAAAAAAGTTGCTGTAATCAGCCACGACATGGAGCTAACTTGAAAGAGCGTAAATTAGGGCGTGTTGGTATTCCACAACTGAGTTTTTTTTAGCGCACGAAAAGGGACGAGAGACAGAGGCAAGATAGCGCTGTGTCCGCGTATTGCATCCGTCTCTTGTCCCTTTTCGTGCTCTAAGAAACCCCAGTTACGGAGCTAACGGCGAGGCACGTGTCTATGGGTCCCTTTCCTGCTCACCCTCGCGCAGTCCTTCTTGCGCTATGCGGGACCAATTTGACGCTCTGGTCACACACCACGAGGATTCGTCGTTTTAAGTCTACGCTCGTGCGGCCATTGCGGTTTGGCGCCGCAAATGAAACAGCCGCACTGTGTTCGTCTCTCCCGCTGCCACCTCTTGTGAAGCGCCCACACGAACGAGACCGGGAAGTCACGTTTTCGGGCTCGTGTCGTTGTTGCTCCGTCCGCGCGCCAGCTTTCACTTCGTAAAACGTAATAGTCGAGGCTGCTGCTGCTTCTGCTTCTTTGTTGCTTTTATCGTGTTCCGCGTTTCGAGGGTCTAACGCGCCCGTGTGCGTCTTTGAGAGTTAGTGACTGAGAGAGAGAGAGGGGGGGAGAAAAAGAGATGTTAGGGTTATTCACAAGGAATAGATAGATTTGTTGGCTAGAGAGAGAGAGAGAGAGGAGTGAGAGAAAAAAAATAAAGCGTGGAGGTGAACGTTAAAATATTGCCCGGCCGCGTTGGCGTGCACCTCCTAATTCGAGGTCGGTCACGTTTCTTTCGCGCGGGCGTGGGCGGGCCCGTGGGCGGTCGCGCTTCGACGAATTGCTCGCCTGGTCTCTCTTAACTTCTCAAGCTCACCTTGTACAGCGCTCTATTGAGAGAGAGAGAGAGAGAGAGCGCGTTGGAGAGAGAGAGAGAGAGAGAGGATGATAGTGTTTGTGAGAATGTTTTCAAGCGCTGCTTTCACGCTGTGCGGCGAAGCCGCGCGATCGCGGTGTTCGGACGTTACCGACGTTGCATGGCTTCGCGAGAGATGAGCGTGGTTGTTTTTACCGCGACGTCGGGTTGCTTTGTTTTTCTTAGTAAGACGTAAAAAAAAAAAAAGAGGCAGGGGGTTAAGGCAGTGTATCTGGCGGAACGCGCGCCCGCACGACTGGCTTCTCGTTTATGCTCGCCTAAGTGCGTGCGCATAGCAATCTTGCACGCCTCGTACGCACGCGCACTAACGTACGCAAGCGCGCGCTCGAACACTTGTAAGCGCACGTACAGACACGCGCACACACGTACAGACACGCACACACGTACAGACACACACACACGCACACACGTACAGACACACACACACGCACACACGTACAGACACACACACACGCACACACGTACAGACACACGCACGCACGTACGCACACACGCACGCACACACGTACAGACACACACACACGCACACACGTACAGACACACACACACGCACACACGTACAGACACACGCACACGCACACACGTACAGACACACACACACGCACACACGTACAGACACACGCACACGCACACACGTACAGACACACACACACGCACACACGTACAGACACACACGCACGCCCGCACGTACAGACACACGCACGCCCGCACGTACAGACACACGCACGTACGCACACACGCACGCACTTACAGACACACGCACGCACGTACAGACACACGCACATGCACACAGTCTCTCGCCTCGGAGCTGCTGCTGCTGCAGCGATTATGGGCGTCGGGTCGCGCGTGACACCGCAGCGTTATTAGTTCCGCGGCAATCTGTTCTGCGGCTCGACCGCGGATGTCCCACTTCCTGTTGGACTGTATACCGCGGGTATAGGGCTCGCAGTAAAACGTTTCTGTTTTCCGAGGCGTGCGTAGCTTCGTCGCCGCAATCATCTCGCTTTTTAATGCTTGCCGCGATTGTCGCACACGGAGCGCCTCTGTCGCCGCGGTGTCGGCTCTCGTTTTTTTTTCGTCGCCTCCCGGGAGACACGACACGCCTCGCGACAAATGGGGCCGACGATTAGGTGCCTCGCGATCGGGAGTTGGCAACTCGGGCTTATTGCGGGTGTGCGGCGATTATATGTCGGGAGGAAAGGCGAAAATGAAGAAGAAAAACGGTGTTCTGGTACGCGGGGCTAATTTCGGTGGGGCGTGTTTCTGTCGTGTGCCAGTTGGAAGCTGTCGTGACTTTTCGTCCGGCTGATACATTTTGGTCGGTCTCTGACTTTTTACTTTTCTTTTTCTTATCTGCGTGTAGCCGAAGTTGGACTTGAAATCCGCAGTATCGATCGCGAACCTCTCCTGCATATTGTGCGATATAAGCTTTTCAAGTCCTGCGTCGTTTTTTTTATGCGTTTGTTTTATTTGAAGTTGTCCCGTTTTCATCTGAATGCGCAGATGACGTGCCATGGTGGCTCGACCGCTATGCGGCTTCGGTGTAGCGAAAGATACGACCTTGTGATAGCTGCGGAATTTAAAAAAAAATAAAGAGAAAAAAGAAGAGAAAGAAAACGTTAGAGTTGGGCGCAATAGAAGGAACCTCAACTCGTCAGAATTCATGCACTGCATTTTACTATACATTGCACCTAATCACCCACTGTGCAGTTTGGGCGGCGCTACAACGGATACATAACATTAAATTGTGGAACTCAAGAACATCAAGTGAGGTGGAACGGGTGCCCAAGTGATAGAGTACAACGTTGCTGAACAGATGCGAGTTTATTTCGTTTTGAGGAATTTGCGGGAACACTTGTGAAAATCCGTGGAGTACTTGTGTGAAACGTCCGTCTCACCTCCTTCTCTTTCGTTTCCCCTCCCCTTTCCCCCTCTGTGCAGGCTGCTGCTTTGTCACATTCTACACGCGCAAGTCTGCCCTGGACGCCCAGAACGACCTGCACAACATGAAGACCCTTCCCGGGGTGAGTCCCACTGTCTCGTATAGGGCGCGCACCCGGCAATTCGAGCAAAGCGCGCATACATTTGGGCTCCGCGAGCTGGAAATGTCTCGTTAAGTTAGGTTAGGTGTTGAGAGAACGTTGGTTGTAGGTTCAGGCCAGTGCGCATGCATACTCATTTTTTTGTTTTTTTTTTAGATTTTAGGCTTCCGCAGGATGTCTAGCGCTTACAGGATGGATGGAAAGCTGGGCTTATAATGTCTTCACTCGCGTCAGAAAAGAAATTTGTCAGGGGGAAGAAATAAGAAGAATGAAAACGAAAGGAAAGGGTGGAGCGAGGGGGATGACAGGCAGTGGGACGTAAGCTGAAAGAGGAAATTTAAACCCTTAGTAAACGTTTGTTGGTACTCAAAATTGGGTTGGTGTTTTAATTTTATTCTGTGACTTTGTCCAGCGAGACATGTTTGTGTCAACTGTTCCCGTTCAAGGCGGATATGGCTTCTCGTCTATGAATCGTCTCGCGCCGTCTTTATTTCTTTTTCTGTTTCTTACACGTAGCAAACCGGCTACGTATTGGCGAACTTCTCTCTGGAACTTCAGAGATACCTTATTCTCCCTCATCAGCAGATCTCTTGTATTGTACCTTAGAAGTACGTCGCATTTTATAAAAGAAACGAAAGAAATGAAGGAAATAACCAGCATTGAGAGAATGTCTTACGAATGGTCGCTCCTCATCTATTGTCGGCTAGAATTATGTCGCGCTTCCGAAATTTTCAAAGAAAAAAAAAACAAACAAAAACGAATCTTAACACGACGTTCCTAGTCACGCTAACTGGCCGTGTATACATATAAAGTCCTGGTAGCTCTGCGCTTTCCTTGGAGCCCGAGTGCGCCTGCGCGAACTGCGCTGCGATTTCAGGTGCTGCACCCTGGCCCGTCGTCCACCCTCCTGGATCCCGCCATCAGTTGTACTGGCAACTTTTCTCACGCTGGTGTCTGAGCGTCACGTCGCGCCCGCATCACTGCGACGCGTTCGAATCGTCATTGTTACCTCTGTACGCCGCAGTATAAGTGTAAGCCGCGCTTCCATAGATGAATACGTTTGAATAGTGACATCGTTCTCATTGTGACCCCTCCGCTATTTCCTAGCGCCTGCACAAACGGGACAAATGTGCCCCTGCGAAGGTGCCTACTTTTCGGGGTTTCCTTTGCGCTTCATTTTCAGCGAAGCCGGATCCTCGAGTAGAATGTGCGCGCGAGTATATTGTCCTTTTTGTTTACAGCAGTAGTGAGTGTGCTGGCGACTCGAGTTTTACGACCGGACGGATTGGAAGCGATCCGCGCGTGACTGAATCTTGCCTAATTCCGACAGGACCGGCAACTGCACGTAGGCGTCGCATGTGGCACGTCACATGGGGCCTCACGGAGCAGACCAAAGAAAGAATCGCCTGCGGATTCAACCTTACGTTTAGCAGTTGAAGATATAATGCGAAACTGTAGATGGGATGTCGTTGTGTGAGCGACCGCTCTAAGTTGTATTTTTTTTCCCCCCACTTTGGCGTCACTGTATGTGCACTGGCTATGTTTAGTTAGTTTTATTCAACGATACACATGCGTGCTTCCGTCGAAGCTGTATGTGATGTGGCAAGAAGACAAACCGGAAAGGACCATAAGCATGGGCAAGAACCAATAAGAAACCTTAATACCGAAAAAGCAAGGTCTGGACTGCTTTGAGCATTGTGTCTTTTAATTATATATATATATATATATATATATATATATATATATATATATATATATATATATATATATATATATATATATATATATATATATATATATATATATATATATATATATATATATACGAACCTTACTAATTCTTAGTGTTGCGGCATGCGTCGTTCTTATTCAGTTTGACGAAGGCGGAATGTGGAGCGCGTAGTTCGCATCCTCTGTCGCATAATAACCGGCAATCAAACATTGGTGAAGTGAAAGAAGAGGTGTGCTAGGCAGAGGAGAGCGTGAAGGCAACAGAGAGAACGAAGAAGCAACGCAGCGCGCCTCTTGCCTGTTGTGGGTATACCCCAGTATTTCGAATCATCATCGTCGTCGTCTTCTCGGTCGCGTCCCTCGCGAAACACATCGCGGTCCCGGGACCCGGCTGGCTTGGATGGCCGCCGCCAGGCGAGGCGACGTGCCCGCGTCCCGTTCGCAAGTGCAGCAGCAGCAGCCGCCGCAGCAGCTGGACGACCTCGTCAACTTGGACTCCGCCTTGGACGACGACGAGTTCTCGGGCAGCTCGACCGCCGACATCCTGAACTCACCGCCCCCGCCGTACTACCGCATCCAGGACCCTCCCAACATCCGCTGCAAGCGCTGCCGCTCCCTCGGCGCTTCGCGGGATCCGCCGGCCTTCTGGAGACTCGTCGGCATCGCCGCCATGACGGTGGGGGCCATAGCGCTCTGCTTCCTCTTCGTCGCCTGGTACAGGGCCGACGCGGCCGTCACGACGGAGGCGACCCGCCGCGCACCGCAGGCCAGGTCCGGACGCGAAGGAGGAGGCCCCGGCGGCTGGGGCGGACAGTCGTGGCGCGACCGCGCAGGGTCCACGTCTCCTGGCGCCGACTGCGCCGGATGCGTCGAGGGCAGCCGCTGCCGGCGTCTGGAGGACGGCTCGCTGGCGTGCACCAAGAGCTGCCTGGCCGAGGAGTGGCCCTGCCGGTCGGGCCTGTGCGTGTCCAAGCACTCCCGGTGCGACGGGCTCGCCGACTGCGACGACCTCAGCGACGAGACCGGGTGCCCGTGCGACGAGGACGTCAACTTCCGCTGCGGCCTGAACACGTCGTGCCTGCCGCTGGACCGGCGGTGCGACGGCCGCGCCGACTGCTGGGACATCGCGGACGAGGTTCACTGCCCCGTCGAGGAGTGCCCGCCGGGAGACCCCAAGGCTTACCACTGCCACTCGTGGCACTGCATCCCCTCCGAGCTTTTGTGCGACGGCCAGGACGACTGCGACGACGGTAGCGACGAAGGAGGCTGTCCCGCCGACGTGACCCGCTCGTAGAAAATGAGCGTGATTCGCTCTGACTCGCGAAATAGTTTTTTTTTTTCGGTTTGAAAAGCAACGGGGTTGGCTTCGTCGAGGCCATTGTCCACTTTGACCGTCTGCTCCTGCAACTGCCCTCAATGATGGAAGGCTTTGACCATGTGACGTTTCCGATGCAAAACATCGTTTCCCTTTCTATCTCAACTTTAATTGTTCTGTTTTGTTTTTGCATTCTTAGTGAAACACCATGGTCTGGATGCGACGTGGTGTAGTTCGTGAACCAGAGTTGTCTTTAAAGATTTCTTTCAAATGTGACGTTTCTGGGATTATTTTATTCCTCGGGCGTCCCTGTTTCGCATGGCGTTGACGTGAATGGCGGCCGTCTGTCGCCTTCTGATGGCTTTATTCTGTGAAGTGCACTTTTAAGCCAAGCTGTGGCTGTAGTTTTCTGGCGTAGTTCCTATACCTCGTACCTTGTACGGTTCTTTGCGCCCCGTGGTCTTCGTATTTTTCTGATTTTGCATAGTTTCTGACGCTTCCGTGAACGACAGCAGACCGTCGAGTAAACTTGCGAAATTCAGGCGGGTTTCTCTTGTCCGAAGTGATTTATTGACGTGTAACAATATGTACGTCATGTTAACGCCGCGCCTTCTTCAGAAGTAGTGAACTGCTTAGTGAAATATGTAGTACCGCTCTGCGCAGTCGCGCACACTCCGGTCCTCTCCCGCGAAACGTCCGTTAGTTTGGAGTCAGTTGCGTGCATCAGGTACAGGTTTAGGGAATTTTATTGCGGAAGCAATACTGCTCGCACTTTCGGCCCATCGGTGGTCGTGGCGCCTCCTTACCCAGCTGCGCGTCACGTGACCGTGTGACGTCACGCCAGACCGAGAGACGGGGGCCCCAGCTCGCGGCATCGATGGTGGAGGCGAAGCCTTGCGCGCCGCTGCTGCGGCGCTACCGATAGAGGGCGCTCGCTGGTGTGACGTCACGCTAGGAGGATAAATGGGGCTACAGCTCGGCTCCTCGCAGTGGTCGGCGCGCTGCCTTGCGCTATGTCGGATGATGTATAGCCATAAGTTTAACAAAGGGCAACCATGTCCACACCATCAGCCGAACCAAGGCGCAGCCAAGGGTATTGCTTTCGCAGTCTTCCAGGCTTAACCAAGCTAAGCCTTCAGCCATTTTTTTTATTCCAGGCCTTACCACAATCAACAACCTGCACGCCTTCGCGGAGCGTTATTAGGACCACGCGAGTCTGCAATCGTGCATGCTTGCGCGAGAAAGGAACAGTGGCTGCAGACGTCTCTCGCCCATGCAGAAGACCCGCCATAGCGTTGGCCATCTGACGTCTGCTCCGAGTCTCTTGGGATGGCGCTTCGAAATGCAGGAGACAAATGCGTCACCGAAGGAGCGCGTTCCTCCACGTATGGTGCGGCACCGCGGAAAGACGAGCGCTCGAGCCATGCATATTGCACGAAGCGGAATATGGAAGCGGCATCTCGGCTACGTCCCGCGAGCGCCGGGTCTTGCAAGCTCTCCGCCGCTGGCGGACGTGTGTGTACATAGGCCGGCATGCGTTGCGTGACTCTTTAACTACCTCCGCTAGAGGCCGAAAGCTCTCTCGGACTCCGACTGCGCGCTTACGCGGGGATGGTTGAATGCGAGTTGCGACGTTTATAGCGCGAAGGAAGAGGGAGGGAGATAAACGGTCGCAGAGGGAATCGGACTGCGGCTAAATGTTCGGGCTTCGAGTCGGCGATCACGTGGTGGTGGTGGTGGTCGTCGTAGTTTGTAGCGTCGCTACACAGAGAGGGCCGGTCTGGCCGCGCACGAGTACGCGCGCGCTGGAAACTCGCGGTCGTCGCGGCACAGCTACGGGGCTTGCGCACCAACGCGCGCTTCTCCGTGCGAGCTCTGTTCCTCCGCGTCGTTATCCTGGCCCGCTGCTCAGTTATTTACGCCGCGCCGTATTCCTCGAGTCTGCAAGCGCATGCAAGCGCAGGCCCGTAACGTTCGCCGGCAGCCCGAGTTCCGAGCCTGCCTTTTGGGCCGCCGGCAACTTGAGTACGCCTGCATCGAGCGGGGTTCGTGTGTGCGTCTCTCTCTCTGCATGCGCGCCAAGGCCTGGTTACTGCAGCGGGGGCGGTTTCTTCTGTAGCTAAGTGTGGAGATATGATCGCGCAGCGCGCGCCGTGGAAGGTATACGGAAAGCGGTGGGGGGAGGGGCGGTGAGAGGGGTTCAAGCCCCCCTTATCTCTTGCATCCCTGCCGCTGTGCGTGGCTTGCTGCCAGCGCCGCTGGTCCTCGTCGTCGTAAATATTTCGGTGGACCGGAGCCGCCGCGAACGTGCAAGCGCCCCCCGGCGCGCGCATTAGAGATTCGCGCCCGCTTCGCTGCGTCCTCGCGTTTCGACCTGCCTTGCGGTTGGCTGGTCAGCGCGTGCCCGACTTCGCTTTCGCTGCATCGTCGGCGCCCTCCCCAAGCTCCGCTGCTACCGAACGACGCCGTTTCCTTGTATTTGTTTCTTTTATTTTTCGTCTTCGTTTTTCTGCAACTTTTCGTTTTCTCGGCCGTCCCCTATGTTCCCGCGCCGTTCACTGAGCGTCGGTTTGTTCGCCTCGTTATTTCGCGGCTTTCCCTGCTCTGACGTCACCCGTTCGGTCGCACGAGCTTGCGCACCGGCGAGGGGCGTTATTAGTTTCCCTCGGCCCGCGCGTGTCGGCAGTTGGGAATTATTCGGACGCTGGCTGTAATTAGCGCCGCGGGACTCGAGGTCGTATACGCGGCTGAGCTAAGCAAGGGGCGTATTTTGCGTCGGAACATACGCTTCTCGCTACTAACCGGCGCCAAAAAGATACAAAAGGTTTTGGCCTTATCTGGCGAATGTGTCTCCGCCCCATTTGGACGTAGCCCGGTGTATCGCGTAATACCGGTAGCCGCCTGCGGCGCCACTGGCGTCTGGTCAGGTTAGAGTTAGCGCGTTTTGTTGTTTAGACTGCCGGGCAAATGGGTGACCTTACGCTTTTTCGCACGTTGAGCATATGACGTTAGCGGGCCGCTTCCTTTTTGCATTCCGGCCTTCTTATTGGCGCCGGCGGGGGGAAATGTAACTGGTACATTTTACAGTATGCTGCGCTCCTAATGGAAACTACTAATTAGCGTTCAAAGCGACATTGCTAACGAAGAAGGGTAATACAGTAGCGCAGAAAACGAGGACGAGTGACTGACGCTTGATCCTGCCTGCTCGGTTTGGCCTCGTTTCCTGCGCTTCTGTATTACCCTTCTTCGTTACGACTGACCTCACCCGAGAGACTTTTACTAAGGAACATAACAAGCACGTATCGAACTTCATTGAAACAAAAAAATGGAATACATGATGTTACACTTTAAGTAGACCTATGTTGATTACGGTGCGTGCCTCAGTGTTAAAACCGAGCTGTGGTTATTTCCGAAATGCTAATTTTGTGCTGTGTTTATTAGTGGACGATACTGTACTTGATGCATATAGTGCTTCGCAATAGGAATCAACCGGTATGAAACGATAAACAGACAACAGGCGAAACGGCCTAGAGCCGTCAGCCTCACCTCCGTTCCCCTCGCCTATATTTTTTTCCCTATAAATCTTTCCCCCTAGTTGACTTATTTGAAAGGGCGGAGAAGAAACCGGCCAAGGCTTCATCAAAAATGTTATAGAAGGAAGGAAAAGTGTGCAAGTGCTCTGTCGAAATTACCTCACTCGCATGCTTAAATGCGCGCCAACTCGTTGGAATATACGAGACGGATATATCGCGAGTGATATATTTCACCTTCTGAAATGAAGCCGAGACTTTATCGTCGCGCGCCGATGCGTAGCGAAGGAGCTGGGAGGGGGGGGGAGGGAGGGGGCGGGTTCGTTTTCGGGGTATAGATTGCGCGGGCGGTTGGGAAACTTACAGCATTGCCGCTCCTTGCTGTTGGAGATTGCGCCACGCACCTGATGCATTGCTTTGGATTAGCATGCGCATATTTCGCCCTGCCGATGGGCGGCGTTTTGCTCTTTTTCTTGCCTTCTTTTTGTGTTTACGATGTAATCGAGGATCTCTTAAAAGAACGGGCTTTCCCGTTGGCTGCGCCCGATATTGATGCCACCCTATAGACGTCGTAATTAAATGGTGCCCCCCGCGGACGCCGTGCTTGCGCCATGCGCCGTTGAACGTGCAAGTATGGTGATTTCATGTGGCCGTGCGCCCGCGCGCGCGTGTGTGTGTGTGTGTGTGTGTGTGTGTGTGTGTGTGTGTGTGTGTGTGTGTGTGTGTGTGTGTGTGTGTGTGTGTGTGTGTGTGTGTGTGTGTGTGTGTGTGTAGTATTTGCGAGCCCTAAGCTGAACGGCTGGAAAAGCTTGACGGAGTATTTGCGCAAGGTGTGTCAGTGGTCGCTATTTTGTTCTGTCGTCTGCTTCTGAGCACTAGCTTCTGGGTTAGATTCCTGGCCACGGCGGACGCAAAAGCCCCCTGTATACACACCACACCTTGCGTGTGCTTTCAGGGGAGCTCACGCAGTCCTCACTCTGCTCTAACTTCGCTTTTCGCGAAGCTTGGTCGAAGCGCGCCACTCGTGACAAGAGCTGAGTTTATCTTACCACCAGGATTAGATAGTTTAAAATGGTTTCTTGTATTTAAAGGTAAACACGGTGTCTGCGTTTATGTTCAATGCAGGGTACGGGCGCTGCGAATTGCATTCTTGGGAGTTTCGCGGATCAACTTCTCCGGAAACCCTGTGCCGGAGATGCTCCTCACATTGGTGCGCTTTCACTTGCCGAAGCTTAAGGTTGCGTAACGCAACGTTCGATGACCAAAACACCGCATGAGTGACCGACCGGGTCCCCGCGCGCTCTTTGCTTCGCGAACGATATGGGCGTGCTCGTGTCCGCTTGCGAGGTTAGGTACGTATACGGCCGAACGAAAACGTCGAAACGGACGTCCTCGTTATGAAGGGCTCTCAGGCCAGTCCGGCGAGGCTTCGGCTTTCAGCCCTAGCTGACACTGGCGTGTCTAGTTTTAATGGAAGCAGACGGCGCACTGGTTGCTGCTAAAGCATGGCCTAATGACCTAGCCCGCGTCTGCCCCCCCCCCCCCCTCCCTACCCCTTCCTTCCGCTCAACGGTGCGTAAAGCCTGTTCGTTGCGTCATGTCGAAGATCTCCGCTCTCCTGTGGCTGCTTGCCCCGCAGAGGAGATGCAGGAAAAAAAAAAGAAAGCTTAGCAACCGGTGTTGCTTAGTTAAAGGACCGGCCGCGCCCGCTTCGCTGCGTTTCCTATCTTTCCTGCTCTCTCTCTCTCTCTCTCTCTCTCTGTAGGCGTGCCTTCGCGTGCGTGCTTGCATGAATGCTGGGGGAGCGCATATTGGAAGGGAAGGGGGAGCTGCGCTGTTGTCCTCCATCTTTTATGACGTCCCGTCTCGCAGCTGTAAGTTTCACTTTACTCGCCATGCACTTAGACGGGGCGGGACTGCGCCGGGCGGCTGTGATGCTAGTGTTGAGGCGACCCGCGGTGTTTCGCTTCCGGTACCGCATTGCGCCTTCGGCCTTTGGACATCGCTTCACGCAGGTTTACGGTTGTCTTATTTTAGGGCAGATTTGTAGTTTGCTTGCTTGTTTGTCTGCAACGGACGTGTAGCCCTTCGAATATGCGGCTTAAACTTTTGACGTTGCTTAGAGTTTCACACGCCATTCTTTCTCACTTTTCTTACTTTGTGGCTCAAAGTTTTCTCTTTCTTCCTTTCGTTCTTTATTTCTTTTTTTTTTGCGTGACGTAATCCCGCCGCTTGGCCTCTGAGAACTCGGGCGCCGAAGGACTTGTCAAATTTATGCCTCGTTCGCTGTCATTCGCGGTGCGTTCTTTAGCAGCGTGTTAGCGAAATGAATAAACAAGCTGCAGACAAGCGGTTACTCCGGCTCCGTTCTAATTTGCTTCAACAGCAGCACTTTCTCACAACGGACGCACGCCCCGGCGTAAGTCATTGGTCATCACGTTACGCTGCATACCGCGAGGTCCTGGGTTCGCCTCTCGGCCGCATTCCGATGGAGGCGGAACGCGAGAACGTTCGTCTCGCGCGCGTCTTATGCACGTTCGACAAGTCGTCATCATCACCATCATCATCATAATCAGCCTGGTTACGCCCACTGCAGGGCAAATGCCTCTCCCATATTTCTCCAACAAGTTCGACAAGTAATGGACAAGCAATCCGCACAATGCGCTTTTGTAGCGCAGTGTCCGTCGTATTGTGTCTTTCTTTCGTCCCGTGGTCAGTTTTCCGCTACTCCGTTGCAACCACGGGCGATATTAGCTCTACGATGAAACGCGTCTCTCTTGGCTGCCGCATTTCTTTGAAATCTACGAAAGCACTTGTCCTTGTCTGTCTTCCTTGTGTCCGTGGTTTTATTTGGGCTAAGCTACTACCTCAAATATGGACGACCAACTAGGCCAACAGTCAACTCTTCTACGAAAGGGAGCCTGTGACACCGCCGAGTCGCACCCCCCCCCCCTTTCTTTCTTTTTTTCTTTTTTCCAGCCTTTGCCTCGCGGCAGTCGGGCTTTTCTCAGAGGGTTGGTGTGTGCGGACAGTGGGGCGTTTGGCGGTGTAGGGATAGTAGATGGGCCTGCCACCTATCGGCACCCAAGCAGTCCTGGCCCGGGGCTATCTCGTCACCGAGGAAGTACAGGGAAGTGGCAGAACAAAAATGGGGGCGGTGAGAGGAGGTGTCCTAAAAGAGAAAGAGGGAGACGGGGGTGAAAGGATGGAGAATGCGGCGCGGAAAGTGGAAATCGCTCCGAGCCATCGTCTTCGATCGCGCGGTGACTGTGGTGGCCAGTTCGCCACTCCAGTCGTTCCTGCGGGTGGAGCACCGTAGCGGCGAGCGCGGCAAACCGTCGGAGTGGACGTCGTCCGCCGTGCGTTCGAAAGGATCGGCGGCCGGTGGTATGCGGAAACTACGGGCGTAATTTGTTATCGCGTGAAGACGTTCATCTCCGCTTGCGGAAAGTGGCGCTAGCTGTGCAGTGGCGCCACCTCGTCGCGTCGAGTTGAACCACAATCTGCAAACACTATTTTGAAATGAGTGCTGATTTTCTTACTCAGTTTCAGCTGTATAACTAGTATAACGGAGGTGCGTGAAACTCTCTTTAAGTGGGGACTACTAGAGAGAAGATGAGAGCTCGTGGTTTTTGACACAGTATCGCTTAGTGACAGCTTGGGCGGTGCCCGCGCGAAATTCCCTTGTATCGTGCGTAATCGTAATCAATTCCCTTGTATGCGTGCGTATCCTTTGGAGCTACGTGCGACTACGATAAAGATTCGGTTGCCTTTCTGAATGTGCACTGTGGAGGTGCAGTGCGAGCAAACCTTTTTTTTTTAGGCGCGTAGCAAATTTTCGTTTGTTTTTGACTGTGTGAGAACGGTGGTTATATATAAAAACACCGGAACTTGTACCTCTCGCACACGTCGTCTGAATTGGAACAACGGACCACGCTTGCCGGAGAAGAAGAGCGGCGACACTCAGTCGACCCTGTCTGTGCAGGTGAACCGCGCTCGCAGCAGCAACCTACACGCATAGACAACGCGTGAGGGAGGGGGACTGGTGTCTGCTTTTGGAACAGCCACGCTCGGCGCTACGCCGTTCTCGCCGTATAACCAGGTATATATATATACGTGCTCGTGCGTCCCACCTCGCAAATCGTGTGCGGCTGCGCGTTCTTTCTCAGGCCGTCGTAATTTTCGTTTGTGCTGTGCCCGGGTTCAAAACGAGTTCGTCAGCTCGAACTGTTCGTAAACGCGTACGTATTGCGCGAGTCCATGTCCACGTTTGTCGTACTGCTGAGAGTTGCTGGCGAACGGCAGACGGCGCTCGCGAAGTTTGGCGAAGCCTTGGGAATTCGGGCCCACTTCCTGTGGAAAAAAAAGAAAAAAAAAAAAGCTCGCTTCACGGCGGCCGCATTTCGATGGAGGCGAAATGCGCAAAACACCCGTGTACTTAGATTTAGGTGCACGTTAATGAACCCCAGGCGGTGGTCCAAATTTCCGGAGTCCCCCCCCCCCCCTACTACGGCGTGCCTCATTATCAGATCGTGGTTTTAGTACGTAAAATCCCACAATTTAATTTTCAAACTCGCTTAATTGACGATTCCGCTGCAAAACAGGAATGGCTCGCGCATTCTCTCAGGCCATAAATAACGTCCCTGAGCGTTTCGGTTTGTACAGACCGTGAATGGCCCTTTTCTTTAGTACTGAGCATTGGCATTTTGAATAATTCCGATACTTTAACTAGCAGGATCGAACCGTGTATGATATATGACATCAAGGTCTGACGTTAAATACACACACGCGCAGACACGCACACACACACTTCATCACACTCCATCTCCTCATTCTTCGCAGTTGCTGATGATCACCATCATCCATCTCGTTGGTGTTTATTTCTCGTTTCTCGTTACTTCTCGTTGGTGTTTCGTTTTCTTCCTCCTTGTCGTCTGCTTTTATCCCACATTGCGCACGTTCGTCAATCGCGTTTCTGCGTTACGCGTGCCTACATACACGCGCGGAGATGTCTCGCAGCGAATTCGGCGGCTGCGTGCTTATCGGGTCGCTGCCACTCCGTCGAGTGAGGTTTGCCGCCGCCTCTATAGCTGCCGGCTAGACGGCGCTGCTGTAGCTGGCCCCTGGCGCAGATGCCGATTGACGACCGCCCCCGCGTTACCGCCGGCGGCCGAACGCTTTTTCTCTGCCGCCGGTCGCGAACAAAAGGGGGCGGCGGGTTACGCATCGGCGGATTGCGGCCGCGGTCGCGTCTCTGCTCTGGCACCTCCCGTCGAGGCTGGAAAGGGGTAATACGAATCACGCCCAGAAAAAGAAAGAAAAAAAAAAGGCTGCGCTGCAGTTGTGGTCTTCTTAATTAGCGTTAACGTTGGGAATGTTGGCAACAGATATGTGCGGCGCTGCCTTCTAGACACTTAGCTTGCTGTGAGTAGGTTAAAAAAAAAAACGCTGAGTCATTCTCTACGGGCAGTATTAATCGCAAGGGCGGAGAACGAGGGTCGAAGCTGCGAAAAATGCGAGTACACGGAAAAAAGGGACGTTTGTGTATGCGCGTATGCTGTTTTTTAGCCTGCTTACGCGTGGTGGTTAGCGATGGCTGCCTCGGTGCACAGTTTAAGCTCCCTGTCTACTGTCACGGTGCTTTGCGGTTTCTTAAGTACGTGTTTAGGCTTGGGAGAGGCGGTAGCTGTTGGTGATGCAGTTATATGTGCTAGCCAGATCTGCTTGGGGAGCTGCGCCGTGGGGGAACGTCGTCCAGTGTTTATAGGATTTCGGTGTCCAGTGTTTATAGGATTTCGGCGCGGGAAGCGTGGGCAGTGAATGATAGCGCTGCTGCTGTATGTTTGGCTTGTCTGGCTTGCGAAGCGCATACTACGCACGTAAGGCTTTTGCGTTTGTTTAGCTGAAGGCTTTGTTAATGCATCTATAAGTGAGCGTGTATATTCACGAATGGCTTTTGGAACTTCTGGTTGTTGCCCGTTGCCACTGTCCATCTGGCACGTATTCGTCACCCACCTTTTGCGCCGCAGTTATGTTTCCCCTTCCATTCCGACCGGACCTCGGTGCCACATCTGTCGTGTGCTTGGATTTCCGTGTCCGTGCTTAGAAATCGTTAGTGGTGAGATTCAATTCGGAGCACGCCGTTATATATGCCGCGCACCCGTAGCCATGGTTGTCGTTCTTGTGGCGTTAAAACCGTCAGTGACACGATTGCGTTGCTCGAATCGCGGTACATTGTGTCGAGTACACGCGCTCGAACCCTCCCCGCTCTCATTTCCGCCCTTTCGACAGCCCTTTGCAGCGTGGCGCCCTGCGTGGACTTGCTCTCTCTCTCTCTCTCTCTCTCATTCACACTCACACGCACACACGCACACGCACACACATTCTTTTTCTGTTGGCCGTTGCCTCTCTCTCTGCGTAGGGTACCCAATTCAGGCGCTGTTTTAGCATCCTTTCCTTCCTCCTCTTACTCAACGGTAGCAACAATGATCGGCGAATATGGGCAGTTAAAGGTCGCGCCTGTAATAACTGTGCCCTTCGTTTTTTTTCGGCTTTTCAGTCGCGATGGGCGGCTTTTACTATCTCCGTTTGCTAGAACTCGTTTCGACGCCTCGATTGGAATCTGTTCATTCGCCTCCGTCGCGATACGGTAACTGGTCCTCCTCACCGTCGCTCGTTTGAACTGCTTGTACCGTAGTCCCCCCTTCCCCCCCCCCCCCCCCCCGGCTGAACTGATGGACTGTCAAATCGCTCCGCGCTGCTGTTTTGCGTGAAGCCTCGCAGGTAGTACGTTCGATTCTTCACTTTCCTCACGTCCTCGTTGAAGCCTCGCAGGTCGTAAATGGAGTGTGAATGTCTGTGAAAAACAGCTCTGTTTGCCATCCCACGTTGCTTTGCTTCGCAGTTCGCGAGCTCCTTTTCTGCGTCTATTACGATTCGTCGACAGCCGAGGTCGTCTAATCTCTCGCTCTTTCTCTCTCTCTCTCTCTCTCTCTATGAGTGACATGAGGGAGAAATGTAGAAAAACGGGAGGGAAGAAGGAAGGGGGGGGGGGGGGGTAAGAACTGAAGCATTTTGCTTGCGTGTGCGCGCAGTATTAGTCCCACTTGACTGGCAAACGTTTTCACCACCTTTTCGATCGGGGCTCCGCTGTCGTCGACGTAATGACTCGTTGCAGCGTTTACCGGCGAACGCCCCTTCCCCCCCCTTTTTTTTCTTTTTTTTTCCTCGCTGTCTCTCGGAGCTAAACGAGCGAATAATAGTGCCTGTCGCCTCTTTACTTCTTTGTTGTTGTTTTTTATTTCTTTCTCCATTACTCTGCTCGCTAATGCAGTTCAATTTCTAGAACCTAATGGAGACCGCATATTACACCTTGCGCACTGGTGTTCCATAACTATCTTGTGTGTTTGCGCTCTTCGCGTAGTTTCTGTAGTCTACGCGCTCGTCACTTTTAAGCTGTCTCCATCTCGCGCTCACTGGCTGAAGAAAACTTTTTGTTTTCTTCTCGTTTATGTCACTTTTCTTCGTTGTCTGTTTAAGTGCGTTCCTTCCGTTTCTATTTCGAGCTCGTTGCACGAACTTTTTAGTTCCTGTATTGCGGAATTTACCTCAGGCCCTTCTAAATATATACATATATATATTTTTCTCGCTGACGCAAATTGCTCGTTTTTTTTTTTTTTGCTGTCTCGCCTATCCCGCCTAAATGCTGCTGGTCTTTCATTTGCTTGCTTCGTTCGATTAACTCCATTCCTCACCAGGTATTTCATTAAGTCGGTGCAGCAGCTTTTACTCGCAGAGAGCGAGAAAATGACTTGGTGAGGAAAATGAACTCGCCATCCCTCACCCCCCCCCCAAAAAAAAAAGAAAGAAAGGAGAAGGAAACTAGAGAGAGATGGGCAATTTTCTGGGTCTCTCCGCAGTATGGAGCACACACTGCGCAGTCTCGGGCTCTCTGTAATAGACGACCGAATGCGAAACTGTCGCGCGAGCGCTGACGACTCCCCGTAATGCGATTGCGCCTCTAGCTCATTGTCTTTCAGAATTGACATCACGGACGACGTTGAAACGAGTAGAGAATGTGCGCTTAAACTCCTTCTACCCCCAGGGTTGATTGAATTCTTTTGAAATGTAGTAATAATAATAAAAGACGGTCTGAGGAGCTAGACGAGAATCTGTTGTCATTAACGGGACGCTGAGTGGGCGTGCGCCTACAGCCCCCAAGGATTACGCTTGTCAGGAAGTAAAATAGGCGGGTCGGGTGGGGTGGGGTGCGGGGGCTTCTGGGAGCCCGGGGAGTGGCTTTAGCCCAATCGATTTTAAGTGCGTAACTTGTACATCCTCTTATTTTGCTCCCTCACACTCTATCACTATTTTCATTTACATTTTCTCCCGTCGATTTTTTTCTGTTGATCTTCTTTCTATAGGCGGACGGTAAGCTTGACGTAATTCTCAAAGCGCCCCGCCCCGGAGCCAATGACGCAGTTGAAATGGCCCGTGAATGCGACGCATTGTGTGCCTCGGTTTCTTATCTCTTTCGATCATTAGATTACGTTTACATACTTCCTCCGCTGATGGAGCCTGCGAGCTCGTTGCACAGTGCGCGCCGTTATCGCAGTGGCTGATTGTGCGCAAGGAATACCTGTTTGCAACTGGCGTGATTTAGGCGCCGGGAAAGAAAATTTAAAAAATCGCGAAGGAGACCGAATTTTGAAATGGTTCTCGCTACGCTGAGCGCGTCTCCACCGTCTCCTGTCCCAGAAACTGCCGTTCACATCTCGAACGGAGTCGGATCCGATGTGCGGTGCCTTCAATGTGCTCCGCTCCCCCCCCCTCCCCCCTCCCGAACGTTGCGCGCGAAATGTCGTCGCCGTGTAATGTTCCACAAATGTGGCGGCTTCGAGCGGCGCCAACTCGTTTTCAGGTTGTGCGCATTCAAGCATTTTTTTTTTTTTTCTAGGGGTGTCTCTATCGCATTGTCGGTTCCCTTGCTCGCTCTGTAGCGTGGGACCGTGGAAATGGGCTGCGCCGTTTCCGACGTCTTTTTTCCTTCTGTGCAAATGGGACGCCGACTGCTTGGCAACGCACGTATGCGGACTTTAGAGCGTCGAAATTCACTTGCGCGTTCGTTGAGAGGCGAGGAGCCGACAGCGCGTATGCGGAGGAAGTTCTGTGATGCTTCGTGAAATTTGGGAAGGGATCCTTGCCGCACCTTTCTATAATGAAACGGCAAAATCGTCATCCACCCGAGTCTAGCAGGAAGCCGTAATTCGGCAAAGCACCTTGAGGGTACATCAAATAAATAAATAAATAAATACAACCTTTTTTTTTCCTTCCGTCATTTTATCACTGCGATTTCATTCACGAATGGATGAGTGTGTCTTACAGTCCCAAAGTAAGACTCTTGGCAAGAGTGGTCTTCGTTGTCGGGGCCGGTGTTCATTCTGTCCGTGCACTTTTTCTTTTTCATTTTTCTCCCATCTTCTTGCACTTTTTTAACGTGCCACCTAAATTTAAGTTGCAAAGTTATTTCTGCCTTGCGGGCGTATCGGAAGGCGTCCACTCAGACCGGAACTGTAACCGGCGACGTCCTGCTCGTCACCAAAACGCGGGTCTTGTCGCCAGTGACCTTCACGGCAGCTATTTGTATGCAGCATATACAGCTGCCGTTACAAAAGTCTCCGAAAGGTTGCGATCCCGCAGAAGAAGCGGAATTTCATCGCTTTGGAAACTTTCGGCAAGGAGAGTTGACTGGTGAGCTAGTTGGATTTGCATAATTGAAGTAGGGAATACTTCAATTATGCGCGATAAAAACCAGAGACTCAGAAAGGTGGTTAATACAAGCGCAACACTCACAACTCTTCAATGGAAGGATATAATCGTACACACATATCCTCTTGTCACCCATGCCCGTACCAAGCAGAAAAGAAATAAAAGAAAACACAGGCGCATGCACATGAAAGGCGGTTGCTCGAGCAGTCAAATTCAGCGCCAAGTGATGAAATAGAAGGCTCATTTATACACCGATCTCTGTTCGTTCTTGATAAAGAAGGCGTCAAGTGCAAGCCTATAGAAGAGGCGTAGCCGCTCCTGTGAGACGCAGTTTGTAGCTTCTAACAGCCCCAGAAACAAACACGTGCAAGGACGTGCCCATAATTGTTACTTACAGCCACACCCTATGTACGGCCGCTAACTAGTTCTACTCAAATTGAGGACGGCGCAACGAGCTATGGAAAGAAGAATGATAGGTGTAACGTTAAGGGATAAGAAAAGAGCAGATTGGGTGAGGGAACAAACGCGAGTTAATGACATCTTAGTTGAAATCAAGAAAAAGAAATGGACATGGGCAGGACATGTAATGAGGAGGGAAGATAACCGATAATCATTAAGGGTTACGGACTGGATTCCAAGGGAAGGGAAGCGTAGCAGGGGACGGCAGAAAGTTAGGTGGGCGGATGAGATTAAGAAGTTTGCAGGGACGGCGTGGCCACAATTAGTACATGACCGGGGTTTTTGGAGAAATATGGGAGAGGCCTTTGCCCTGCAGTGGGCGTAACCAGGCTGATGATGATGATGACTTAAAAGGCCATGCGAACTGAACACCGTGTCGGCTGGCGTGCCACGCAGCGCGGGCACCGTGATAGGTGCGCTTGGCCATTTTGTCACTGTGCGCGTCATCGTTTGACGGCTGTGCAGTCGATCGTTTAACTTCACCGTGACGGCTCTGTAGGAGACTGCATGCAGATGCGGCAATCCGCCGGGACTATGAAAGCGTTGCGCAGGCGCCGTAAATGTAAATGAGCACGCGGCGTCGTTGCCGCCGGCGAAGCTCGCCTGTCAAACTCCGTTTTGGAGGAACGTGTTACTAATCTTTTATGCCTTGCATATTGCAATCAGTTCAGCCCTTGGGCGCGGCCGGGCAGCCACCATTGTGGGTATGAGCCATTGTTCATTGCTGCTCGTCTCATATGTGGGTCTATTCTCTTTTACGTTTGCTTTGTTTGTTATTAAGTTGCTTCTATTTTTATGCGTTGCATATTGCAATCACTCAGTTCAGCCCTTGGGCGCGGCCGGGCAGCCACCATTGACCTTTAGCGCAACCACGTGACGTGACGTCACGACAGCTGGAGGAAAAGCTGGGCCCCAACTCGCGCAATATGCAACGCATTCTTGGCTTAACCAAGCTAAGCCTGGCCATTTCTTTACTCGCGTCCCTAGCCGAGGAATGTTAACGTGCAGTGTCATCGCTTCGTTTTCAGAGCCTCCGATTTAGCGAGATCACCGACGGAGAGTTTTCAATAACGCCTCGCGCGGGTGTGTCAATCTTTGAAAGTTTGACTGTTTCGCCGCATTACGGTCGCCCGCGTTTGACATTGCGCGTATATAACTTCTAAACTCCTCGGAGTTGAGTTAAAAGTGAGCGACAGTGCCGGAGAGCGTGCGCGCGCGATCTCGCAGCGAACTGAGGAACAATAAAAGGGGCAGCGACGAGTCTCGATGGATCCTCGATAGAGCACGCTTTCACACTCTGCTTCCCTAACGAAGACAGCCGGGCGAGTCGCTGAAAACACTCATATATCGGGCGCGCTCTCTCCGTGAGTGGGCCGAGCGGAGAAAAAGCGAGTGGCGCGCACTTCGCTGACGTCTTAATTAAATACCAACCGTCGCCGCCCGTCGTCCCCTCTCTTCCGTTGCTTCCCGCGCCGCTCCGATTCGTCCCCGCTCCTCGAAGAAGACTCGAGCTATCGCGCGGCTTCTTCCGAGATCCGGCACCTTTAAAATGCGCGTTCTTCTTCTCATTCTTCTTCTCCCTTTTTTTTTTAAGAGCCTCCACGCCGCCATCTGGGTGTGTGTGTGCGCACCGCATGACCGGCCGTCTCTTTGAAGCCGCGTGCCAGGGTGTTTCGTGTCGTTTCCTCGGTTGCAGTCGGCTCGTCTAAAGCACACTCTTCTCCCGCAGTTTCCCGGAATTCCGTTTCTTCTCCCTTTTTCAATCTGTCCTTCTCTTTCCTCTCCCTTTTTCAATCTATACCCTCTCTCTCCTCTCTCTCTTTCTCTCTCACTCCTCTCTCTCTCTCTCTCTCTCTCTCAGGAGACACCTTGGAAGAAATGAGAGGCGTAGTCGTAGCGACGACTGCGTTAACGCTGGGGAAACGTTTCTTGCCACCCCCGCCTCTCCCCCCTCTCTCTCTATCTCTCTCTCTCTCGCTCGCTCTCTCTCCCTGGAAGCCCTGCTGCTGTACCGCTAAGTGAGAACCGCGGAGCGCCTGCGCTGCTGCGTTCAGCTTCTCCACGTGTCTTCCTCGCCGTCTCCTCCCCCTCCTCCGTCTCCCCACGGTCTCCCGAGTGGTATCGTCGCGATTTAGTGCTTTCATTAGGGAGGCTTCGTTCGCTCCGCGCCTCCCTAACGCCTCGCACAGTGCTAGCGCGTTGAGTCTGTATTAAACCCGCGGGCCTCGCCGCCGAAAAAAAAAAAAGAAAAGGACCCCTCCTTGTATCCACTCTCTGCTCTGGTTCGCTCTGTTTCCTGTGTCGTGTGTTTCGTCTTGCGCGTGGCTTTCTTCTGCTTCGTGATTTTTCGGAGGCTCTCGTGCGGTGCGCCTCTTTTGATTGCGGCCGTCTGAATTCTTTCATTTTAATCTAGGTACAGAAGGCACCCTAGCTCCCTTCCAGTCATCGCCATTAGTTTTTTTTTTCTTTTACGTAACATTCTCGCCTCTCTCTTCACTTTGATTCGGTCCTATTATGCAGCGTGTTCATTTCTCGTTCTGTTCTTGAGGGTCGTTAATGCGCAATTCCTGGCTTTCTTCTATTGTCTTCCCCCGTTTTTTTTTTTTTTCGTGGCTATTACGCGATATTCACTTGAATGTGTGTGCTGGCAGCCTGGATCGTCTCAATTCTTATTTCTTTTTCGCTTTTTTTTCAAGTATATATATTTTGGCTGACAGCGTGCTTTGCGACTTTACTGGGCGCATTCCGCCTATATCACCCTTCCTGATCGCGGCTTTAATGCGGACCGAGTTTAATTCGTAGGTCTTAAATGTTCGTTTGCTGAAAAGAAAGGAAGATTAAAAGAACACGGAACCTATTCCATCACGAAGAAGTGGGAGATGGGTACTGGCATGATTGAGTTAACTCCTACGTGGGCGCGAGGGGGGGGGGGGGGGCAAGGGGGGTCGTCGTCGTCACAGAATCGCGGAGGCAGTGTTTATATCGAGCGCCCGAGGAAAACAATTCACGCAGAATAGAAAGCAGTGGAGGGTGGCGCTGATGAGGCGATGATAATTTAAAGGGCGGACAGGTATAGTGAAAGCTTCCGCGTGCGCCGCTTTCGTGCCGGTGTTAAGTGCGTGCCGCGAGCTCGTTTTCCCCGCGATCTGGAATTCGCGGGGTCGAAATCGGCGGGAGGTCTTGGGAAAGGCTTCGTCGCATGTTCGTGCCCGATTGAGTGGCGGCGCGCCGGGCAATTCCAGATGTGGATATGCGCGGGGAGGCACCGCTCGCTTCTCGGATGCGTTTGCCGGCGTATACGCCGTTGTGTCCTGTTTCTTTCTTGCGGTTCTCTTTTCGTTTAGTTGTTTTTTTCTGTTGCTGCGTGCGCTAACCATCTCGTTTCGGTAACTCCTTGCCATTCACTGCGGTGCTTTTGTGTGTGTGTGTGAATGTTCTTTTATTTGGCGTAAGCTGTTGTAGATGGTTGTAGACGTTAGATGGTAAGATGTTATAGATGGTTGTAGGTGTCCGCCGCCGGTATCCGTCGCAGCTGTCGCTGTGGGAATTAAAAAAAAAAGATTGGCTGAGGCTTAGCTTGGTTAAGCCTAGTCAGATGCGAAGCATATTGGTGGCTAAACTTGGTAAGTAACTTGTCGCCGAGCCGCATACTGAGCACGTTGCTTGGCCAGACGTTCTTCCCGCTCTTCATCAGTCTCTGTAGCACGCCGCAACCTTCGCTTCTCATTCCAACGAGCAGCTCTGTCTCCAGGAGGCATCTCACCTCGTGAGTGTCTAGCAGAGGCAAGCGCAGCTGCTTATATACCGCCGCGACGCCGCGAGCGACGGCGCGAGTTGGAGCCCCGTTTCTCCTCTGTCGTGACGTCACGGTGTCACGTGGTCAGCCTTGAAGGCGACGCCGCGAGCGACGGCGCAAGTTGGAGCACCGTTTCTCCTCTGTCGTGACGTCACGGTGTCACGTGGTATGGCATGAGTACTCAAGGTCATTGAAGGTGACACCGCCGCGCCTGAGGAGCTGGGTTGAGCTTTAGTAATATGCTTCGCATAAAAAAAAAAGAACAGAGAAACCCAGTTCCTGCCGGGGTCGAACCCAGGCCCGCTACGCAGGAGTCAGCTACTCTGCCACTGAGCGTTCCCTATAAACGCATGTTCTCTAAACGTCCCTTATAAATGCGTCCTAGCGCGAGGAGGCACGCGATGTGGCGTGCGCGCCGCTTCTAGCGTCAATACGTGCACACTTTGCATTGCAGTTGCATATTATTACACCAGGTGGCGCGTGATGTAGTAGTTGCATAGTTAGCGGGCCTATAGGTAGACAGAAAAGTCTTGAGGAATAAAAAGAAGGTTATGGAGATGTATAACGATTGCTCTTATGAAAAAAAACATGTTAATTAATCGACGCAAAGAGGCTTCGCCGCAATGGAACTTCGCCGCAAAGAAACTTCGCTGCAGAGAGGCTTCGCCGCAAAGAAGAAACTTCGCCGCGAAGAGGCTTCGCAGTGAACACCCTGTAGTGCGTGTTGCCGAAAATGGAGCTCCTATAGAGGCTCTCCACCATGCAGCTTGCGTTGTGAGTGTGCTGCGTGTGCCGCGCTAGCCTGAGACATTCTTTTTTCTCCCGCCCCCCTTCTTTTCTTGTTTACTTTTTGTTCACCCGCACTCGTTCTGCCACTGGCTTACACGTGCTACCGAGTAGACTGATGAGCAGTTAATATCCTAGTTGCTTTTCGTGTGCCAGGTGGCACTCCGTTGCTCGTGCTGCCTCGAGCAAGTTGAAATTCCTTCCCTAAAGATATTTGGCCAACTTTGCACAGCACAATAAGCTAATTTGGGGTCTAGTGAAGAGCAGTGGGAGCGGATATGCCCCCGTTCACTCGCTTTATTATGTACCACGTTTTCTATTTCGATATCATTTCAACATTTCGTTTTTGTTTGTTAATAAAGCAGTAAATTTGTCCTAGAAAATTCACTGACAACACCGCGATATGCCACTGCTTCATTGGTTCTGTCGTTGATTTTCAGTGTAGCTATACTCTGGGCGGTGTTTCCATACTATTTGTTGTCACAGTATATGCTCTTTTTCTTTTGACCCGTAACAACGTCAGCAGAAGCTGGGTTATGCCGATTAGGATTTCGAACCTCCTAACAACGCACACGCAGTCCCATTTGGCATATTCCTGTTTTAGCGGCGAGGATTACCAGGGGGCGACTCCGGGTATCGCCCATCCGTAGTGTCGGGAACTGCGACCCAGAGCTGCACTCAGCGGCGGCGACTCGTTCTTTAACGTCGTCTATTCGAGCTAATAAAGCTCGGCTATACTCGTAAGACGGCGCATTCTTCGTGGCAGAAAGAAACCAGCACCAAACGCGCATATGAGTGCGGTAATAAATTGGGCCGACGGACTTCCTCCCCTCGTTGTCGATTGCTGCTCGCTTCTCTTCCTCGCTTTATATTGGCGCCTCGCTCGTCTCCCCCGCGAGCCGAGATTCATTCGCGGGGGTGCTCGCACTGCGGCTCGCAATCCCTCCTCCTCCTTCTCCTCCTCCTCCTCCTCCTCTTTCGTCGCTTTTATTGGATTCCCGCGCTGCTGGGCTTCTCGAGGCATCGGTGGTTCCTCCTATTTTCCTCCGGCCCGTGGTGGTGCGCCCAGGTATTCTGCGCTTCGCAGTAAACTTGTGTTTCGGGGCCTTGGTGCTTGTTTATTTCTTTTTTTTTCCTCCTCCGCCTCGTCGGCCCTTTTTTCCTCGTCGGTTGTTGCCAGTTTCTCGTACGTATAGTTTCGATTTGCCGGCCCCGCGTCCATTTTACGGCCCGCGGCGCTTTATTTGTCCCCCGAGGACCGCGCTCGGCGTGTTCGTCAAGCGTTGAGCTCTAAGACACGCGCGTGCTGTTCTAGTCTCTCTCCCTCTCTGCCTCTCCCTCGCTATTTTCCTCTCTCTGCCCGAGCTTACGTGGTTCTGCAACTTTCGTTAAGCCCCTTCGTGTGCGCGGTGTCAATTTTGGGCGTCGCCAATGGAGACCCGGTTCATCGACCGTTTTGTCTCGTAGCCTGTCTCGGTCCTGCTTAATTCGCGGCAGCCGTGAAACAGAGTTTGTTACGAGCGCCTCGTATCTTCTTCATTAAGCAGTTCGAGCGTATCGGCGTTGTATTTGTTTTTTGCCGTTACACTGGGCGTTCAGGCGGAAACGCAGCGATGTAGGTGTTGTCGCGCGCGCGCGGTAGCAGCAGCGAGCTATCGGACCCAATTAAGATCGCCACAGGTATTTTAAAACGAACTTCTAGCGTTTTTTAGAAGTGTTCTTTAAAAGCAAAGCAGACTTTAAAGGTTCTCTAGTAAGCAATCTACTCGCGGCCCTTATCCCTTTCAACGTCACGGACTTAGTGGTACGTTTCTGCTCTTCTGGTGGGCCATGTTGGTTTTGACATTTCTTTTGTCAGATAGGAATGTGAGTGCCCCACAGAAAGAGCATTTGAAGTTGTCCGTGTCATGTTTTATTTATTTATTTCTGCACAACAAAAAATAAACCGTTGTCATCGTTTTACATCTGGGAGAAAAAAGAAATATCAGATGGTGTGAGGGCGTCACGTCCGTAAAACCCCGACGCTGACAGGAATAATCTAAAGCACTCTCTTGCAGGTGTTATGACATGAGTAAACACTTCCTGTTGGTTACCTACGCTTCTAATCCCCCCCCCCCCACCCTGCCCGTATTTGTGAAAAATTCTTGAAAGAATCCGGCAGCTTACCTCACCGCTTCGCCGTCGAATAAAACTGAACGCTGTGCATATTCTAGGCGTCTCTTCCCCTTCTACCTGCGCTCTCTCCGCGCGTGTCACCGTCGAGCGTGCAGTGGGAAGGGACAACGAGGCTTTCGCGCATAACGGCTCAATTCCCCTGCTGTCGCCCCCTTCTCCGCTGCTGAGCCGTGGCCTGGCTCTCGGCGTTTCTTGCGAGTTTCGGCGGCCTCCCGGTGCCCCCCCCCCCCCCCCCGATCGACGCGCCATCTATCAATGCCAAGCGGCGACGCTGATGGAGTTTGCCTCTCCGTGATTCGTCTTTTCACGCACGAAGAAACTGCGTCGTCGTTACACGTTGTTATAGCCTCCCGTCCTGGATCGCACTCCCCCTCTCTCTCCCTCTGACAGTGGGGCAAGCGTCTTGCTTTCCCGACGACTCTGTCCGAGCCACGTGTTGGAGCGAGGCGTTGCACGTCGTCCGGCCCTCAATCCTTCGTGATTGCGCCAAGTTTGTGCCAGTCGGCTGCCCACCCACGCCTTCTGCATAAATACGGCGAACAAGCGGCGGTTTCGCCTGTTTTTTGTTACCGTCGTGTTGCTGCTGTTGGCGCTGCTGGTAAACTGTGGGGAGACGAGGCCTGTAAAGCTAGCGTTGGCCCAACATCGGACAGCGTTGCCCGTGGGTTGCATAGGATCTGCTGCGTGCGCTGACTAGGCCTGTTCCAGGTTGTCGTTCCTCGCCATACTGCTCTTTCCTAATAACGTCCTGTCATTCACTCTTGCACTGCCCGAGCTTTGATCTCGTTTTGGGTTTTTCTCTGTTACCAGCGGGGTTCCTCGCCGCTGTGCGACTATTTGCCAGAGGCCTTTCTTCCTATCTCTCTCTTTCTCTCTCCTGATTAGCTGCCTGTGTGTTTTTGTTGGAAGTCGAGCGATCTTATTTCCTTCTTTATGTGAAGCCGCCGCTTCCTCCTCATGTTTGCTGCGTCGGGCCTCTTGTTCGGCTGCCCGGGCTCGCCGGAAGTGTCCGCGTCGTCTGCATGAGGAGGCCGCGCAACGCATCCGGCAGTTCGCGTTGCTTCTGCCCCCCCCCCTTTTTTTTTCTCGGTACGCCTCTGAAGACGCTCGTCTTTCCCTAATTAGGGACTCGTTAATTTCCTGCCTGTGAGCGCAACGCCGAGGTTGTGGGGAATGGGGGGCTTCTGCTTCGGCAAAGCCACTATGAAGCGGGCGCGGTCGAGGATAGCGTGAGTCTTCCGCCAAAAAAAAAAATAAACGGGAAAGCGTGAGATGAGAAAGGAAGACGGTTGTAGGGAGGCCATGTCCAGATCCCTTTCTCTCCTCCCTTCTTGCTCCCTCCGAAACTGGAACGTGGAAGAGAATGGGGTGGAATGGGGAGATTGGGCGGTGTTATATATCCAGCTTTGGGCCATGCGTGCGTGCGTGACAAGCGTTTCGGGCTTGCCCGTCTCCCGCGGAGGGAAGCGTGCGTATCCCGTATCCCCTCCCTGTCCGCCCTCCTATCCCCACATCTTTCCCTTTGCAGGGAGGGACACTTCAAGCTCTGTGCGGCTCTCGCGACGCGCCGGTGACAGCGAGACGTCCCTGCGCACTGGCCGGCGCGCGGCTTGAATAATTAAGGAGCTGCGAGCGCCTCTGGTGTCGACGCTGTGTGCCGCCTTAGCGCGTCTCGCCTTGTTCCTGTCATTTTCCTTTTTTTTTAGTTCATTTCTTTTCCTTGTCGGTTCGCTTCGTTTGTTCTTGCCGTCTGGCGTGCGTATCGCGTGCCACCGCTCTTCAGGCGCATATCTCGTGTCTCGAGAGGTGCCTGCTACCGAGCACCCGGTTTCGTTTCTAGTCGTTCGTCCCCTTTTTTTTTATCGGTTGCAATTTTTTTTTGTTGCGTCAACCATAATCGCGTTTCAAACTGAACCGTTTCTGTAGTTGAACATAGTTAAGGTCTCCTGCTTGTTTTTTCCCCTTGTTTTTATTCGGATGTTACTGATACTGCCACCACCGCTATTGCGTTTGAGTGTGCTACGTCTGCTACTTATTGCTACCATATTGCTTACTACACTATTTCCATTGCATTTGCTACTAATACTACTACTAACCACTACCTTGAAGGGGTTAGGGCGTTTGTCTCGAGTCATCTGCATATTTAACAGCTATCTTCTGCGCCTTCTATATTTCTGTGTTACTTCCACGCCGCTTGTTGGGCTGAGTCTTGACTTTCCCCCTCTGTCTCATCATCTGCTTTCCTATCCGCGGTAATGCCACCCGTAATGGGGCATATTGTTGCAAAAAAAAAAAAAAAAATGACCGCGGCGCCCGTTTCCCCCGGGATGCCATTGATGGATCGCTATGGCTGTGCTAACGCTCGTAATCTGGCTGCCTTGGGCGTCCCGCGAGATTTCTCCGTGAAACTTTTCGCGCGCCTCGCTCGATAATCGTTATCCTAGCAGTACTTTCTTCTTATTATTTATTTAATGGCCGTATTAGCTTGCGTGTTTAACGCTTTCGGCTAAGCGAGCCCTCTTTGTCGCATGTCAGTCAGCTCCGTTCTGATTATGTGCCTGTAATCCGGTGTTTTGGTGGCAGTCAGTTCGGTTATGGGCCCGACGTTTAAATATGTGACTGGCTAACTCTTATCGGGATTTTCATGGAAATATCTAGCGTAGCTCTCTGTCCCTGGTTCTTTCTTTTTTCTTTCTTAATGGTTCTACGTTTATAGGGCCCCAGGCCATGTCTGCTTCCGGGACGTGATTATCTCTTATTGCAATTTCGGAATATATCTTGTTCTGCTTCTGACTCCCGTTGGCTGTTACATTAGTTGCAGAGGCTTAGGTAGAAATGCAACGACTGTTGCACGCTTTCTTCTTTTAAATTTATTTACAGTAAAATAAGCGGACTTCGGTGTGTTGTAGACTGTTTCTGAATCATCAGAAATTTCGTTTATATGGATATATTTGTTTCACCAAGCTTGTCCTATGTACTATCCGGGCAGGTTTAATTCTTGCGCTCTTTGGCCATACCTGGCCCTTGCGCCATAAAACCCCATACATCGTCATCATCAGGTTTAATTCTTTGCGGAGGTCAGCACCACAGGAGGCAATCGCGAGCTAGGTTTTCGTTTCCTTTGTGTTCCTGTGACTTAAGCGAAGTAGTGGCTTCGTGGTGTAGATATTTTTTATTTGTCTGTTTGAACAGTTCTCTCTGTTAAAGCGTGCTGCGGGACTTACAGGGAACGTCCTCGGAACAGCGGGGAAAAGGGGTGACCTCGAGGAGGGAAAGACATCACAAAAGGCGTCTTGTCTTTTCCTTCCTCGCTTCCGGTCTCTTGTAGCACTGTTTCGAGATTGAACCGACAACCAACCAACGCTCTTCTCTTGATAATATTACGCGACGCGCGTGGAACGTCTAGAACGATGGGAACGCGTTTGCTTCCGTAGGCGCGCGTTATCCAGTCGCCTCCCGAGAGTGAGCCAGTTTTGCGCCTCCTCTTACAGCGCAGGCTTGAGACCATCGTCTCGTGATCGCGCAGCCCAGTCTTTGGCGTTGGGACGGCCGTCCACTGCGCGGTCGTTAAGTCTCCCTTCGGAGTCGGGAGTGGTGCGGGAACGGGTCGACGTATCCGAATGTGCGCCTGTGCGCGCGCTAACCTTTTTCTCCGCCGCCTGGGGGCGACGCCGTAATGGCGAATTGAGTGCAGAGTCCTGTTTGCGAGTTCTTAAGCACCGGTTGAGTCGGTATCGACTTGCTGATACTCGTTGTTTGGCTCCAAGTCGCGAGCAGATAGCTTTAGAGCTGCTCCTTGGAGCGGTGCGAACTTGAAGCTTCTGAGAAGTAGGGGGGTGGAGGTGGGGTGGGGGGTGGGGGTGGGGGTGGAGGTGGGGTGGGGGTGGAGGTGGGGTGGGCGGTGCTCTATCGTCGTTGCGGCACTTCGTGCCCGTTAGTAGAATCTTGTCGCTCTCGTGTTTCCGTCCTTTGTTCAGGGTTGAATGGGAATGGGGTGAAAGGGGGGGTGTGAGGGGGGCGGGATGTTCAACTGGAGTCGGTGTATATATGTAGTGTGCAAGGAAAAGCACTCGCGCACCGCTCTAAACTTCTGTCTAATCACGTGGTGTCAAGACACTGCCCCCAGATGGCGCTCCTGCGCCGTGTCTCTGAGCTTCCCTTTAACTCGGAGTGAAGCTCTGTACTTTTCGAAGCGAGATCGGGGAGGCCTTAGGAGGACGTAGTTACAAAGCGAGGTGTACACCAAGGAAGAAGAAGCGTGTGTTTGCTGCGGTAAAGCCATGGAAACGATGGGACATGTTTATTTAGGATGTGAAAACATCTACCCAGCTATCGGTTCAGGCTCCTCTGGCCTCCTTGAAGCTGCTGGTTTCATGGATAAGAGCGGGAAAGTAAACAAGTCCGCAGTAGAGGCTAATAAATGGTGATTGAAGGTTTGGTGGCCAGAAAGTAGGGAGACCACAAACAGCGGAGGCGTACAACAACAAAGTTCTCAATAGTGGTTCAGAAAGTTTGATGATGGGATGAGGAGATAGGTGAGACATCAGACAAAATAAGAAATATAGCTTGATAACTCAACCCACCGCCCCGTTTCAAAGGTGATGCCCATAGCATCCGTCCCTCCATCCATCTGTAATCTCTGTTGGGCTTCTTCGCTTGAAGGTCTGCAGTGTGCTCACGAGCTAATTTGCACGCAAACATACGTAGTTACGCACCTTGTTACGCAAATTTGAAAGCTGGCCGGTCTAAGCGCGTACCGAGAAACGCCACCGCTGGCGTCGACGTTTTGTCACTGGGGGCAACGTTAACGCGATGCAAACGTTCGTGTCCTTGGGTAACCCTTCGAAGGGGGGGAAAAATACTTTCGAAAACATTCTTTTCGTTATTATTACGTCGCGGCCCACACGTTCACGGCAACAGGTGGATCACAGGGGAGGACCGTTGCCTGTAAGCGCTTAGCTCGCCTTCGTTAGATGCAGCGTTCCAGCCTATATCTGTCATCGCCACTCTTCACGCATATATGTAGTTCTCCCGGCAATGCTATACAGGCACACCCTAATACCTCACCTTGGTGCCGCTGAAAATCTCTGGTGTCTGGCTCGTCTTCGACGCTGCGATCAGAGCCTCGTCGGAGCATCGTCAGAATTTTATCCCTCTGCGATGTTCATTGTCTGTGTACCTGCGCATTCGTGCCTTCTCTTCACCTATCCCTGGCTTCTTATGTGCAGGTACAGCATTTTATTTTTTTCGTTTAGTATATTTCACTTTCTGATCATTATCCCTTATTTATAGTTACTCGTTACGTTGCGAATCCGCGTGGTGCTTTCTTTTTTCTCCGCCTTGTGCAGAGCGAGAGCTATTCCGGCTTCTTTAAAGCTTTGTTTTCTCGCTCTTTACGCGGTTATGGATGTCGATTTCGTCAATGGAAGCACGGATCCGCTTGTTGCTGGCCCAATGGTCACCCAGTAGTCGCGCGCAGTGGTCGTTACGCCCCTCCCGTGTTCCCGTGGGTACCGACGCAGGCTTGGTTCCCTAGGGCGATGCTCGCGGTGATGAGCGGCGAAGACGAATGCGGAGGGGAACTTCGCGTCCGGTTGCTCGTTGGGACCGGCTTCGTTTCCGGTCCGGTACGTCAGCTGCCCACCAGGCCAGCTGGGTCCTCCTTCAACCCGTCGCTCCGTCTGACTGCAATTGCGGGAGCGGGATATGCCCATCGCGGAGCGCGATCACAAGAAAGCTCTGGTTTTCGCTATTCGAGCTTCCGTTAACGCAGCCAGGCTGTGTCCATTTTTAGGACTAGTGTAAGGGTGCATCTCCGTAGGATGGATAGTTGAGCTGTTATTATTTCATCAGTGGTAAACTACAGTTACGGGACGGTGAACCATAGTGAAAGCGGGCACGTGCAAACGGTCGTTTGTGCAGCCAGCGAAACCTGTGCAGTATGCACCAGAGAGCCCCTCTTCTCTCTCTCCATAGCCGGTCACCAAGAGTGGCTCTGTGAGTAAGCCATCCGACCTGTTTTAGGTCATAACAAAAATTTCTGCTGCATTGATCATTTTTAATACGTATTCTCTTTTTTTATTATTATTACCTCATGTGGCACGCTCAGTGTGCCTGTATACATCGTGAGTGTGAGCTTGTATGCTTCCTCTTTCTTCGCAAGTTAGTACTCCCAGCGCTCTACGTGCGCGATAATGCTGCAGCTTTTGAGCGTCTGCTGCATGGAATTTATGTGCTAGTTTTTGTTCTTATAACAGCGGATGCGCGAAAAGTTCTTTTCAGGAATCGCCCTTCTTAAGCCGGCTTGATACACTAATTTTTCGTCTCGTTGATCAATGTCACCGTCTTTCGACTACGCCGTTTCGCAGCGCTAAAATTCGTGCTTGTTTCTTCTTTACGCCTAAACGTTACACCTTACGTTCCAGGACCGACATGATTTGTTGCCCGTAAGCTTCCTTAAACTTTTCCTGGTATCTGCCACAAACCCTTTCGAGTTCAGCGAACTATCCACCACAACTTGCCTCTCTTTCTCTCTTTCTTTCTTTGTGTGTGTGTGTGTGTGTGTTTTCCCCTTCGCCTTGCTGCACTAGATTCAGTCACCCTTGCGGCAGATCGAAGCTCTTTCCGTCTCACTGTTGCAACGTCGTACTTCGTGCTGTCCAAGTTTCACTTGCAAGAAGACCTGCGTGCTTGCTAGGTTTTCATTTTTTTAAATTTTTTTTTTAACTCGGGAAACTCGCGCATCTGTTGCGGGAGCACGGATCTTCATCTCCAATAATCTCTCCCGCAGCCGTCCCACGCGCTATGAGCGATTCTCCCACCCCTCCTAGAGGGCGCCGCCGTCCCGGCAGTATCTGCGGCGACGACCGGTTGGTGGCGCTTCTGCGGCCTTACCCGCCGCCCAACTGGCTGCGCTCGCCGCCCTCCTCGTTCTCGACCCCGGCAGCTCTCCGCTGATTAAGCTAGACTGATGATGATCGCCACTGAGCTCTCCCTCGCGGCTTCGCGAAGTGGCGCGCCGGCAGCGCCCGGGGAGAGGGGTGGTGGGCGGTGTAGACGGCTGACACCGCGGCAGTGGTGGCGCGGATATTAAATTTGCTCGGCGCTCGGGGGCCGCGCAGTCGTTGGGCTCCAAGTGGAGGGAGAGGGCAGTGGGAGAGAGGTAGGCTTTGGGGAAACGTTAAGGAACCCGGGGTTCCCGACGGCTGAAAGTAAAGCAGTGGAACAGCGATAGAGAGTCAGAGAGAGAGAGAGAAAGATGTGTGCCTCGGAATCGGAGAGTTGACAGTCACCTCCGCCGCTGAAGGAGTTTCTCTCGTTATTCGGTCGCCCTCTGCTGGCTTTGCCTCGGATGGCGGGCAACGGCTCGGGGGAAAAGCGGGTGCCGGAAAAATCCTCGGCGGGCTCTGGAGGCTGCGGTGCTCTTGCCGTTCGGTGGCGTTGGCTTCGCGACGCCGGTTCGTCCGGCGGTGCGCCTATCTATATCGCCGCCGGGGATTTGAACTTGTCTCCTAACCCCAACTTCTCCATCCAATCCCTGCTATCCCTAGCCGCCCCTGCGCTCGGGGCGGGGATGAACGAGGGTTCTCGGGGGGTGGATGGGATATCTGCTGTCGCGGTGCCTCCGAGTCGTGTTGATCACGGCACCCTTTCTTCCGTGGTGCGCCCGTCTTCGACGTCAGTGTGAGTTGATAAACCGAGATACGAGTTGGCGGTTCCCGGTGGATGTTGTTGCCGCTTTGGTGTGTGCGCTGCCAGACGCGAAAGTCCCGAACGTCAAGCGCCTGGATTTCGCCTGGCCAAACTAGAAAGAAAAGCAAATTATTACGAAGAAAACGTAGCGCGGTGTTGTTGCTGAACCATTCTCCGATACGAAGGATATGAAAAGTCAGTTCCTCCAAATAAACTTGTAACATATCCGCTACGTAAATAATTTATTACTTCAACTTTATAATGGGGGTACGTCTGCGTGATAATGTTTCTGGTGGAGCGCTATGTGTTACGTGGGCGTCATTTCCGTAGCATCCTAAGGGCTCGCTGGAGGGATATTGTCGTTACGCTCGCAAAATGAACTCATATAATGCGACTGTAGGGGAGGGGGGGGGGGCTGCTTCAACGCGTAACCTCTTAAGTTGTAGATAAAGCGTGGCCTTCAACAAATAACCCTTGGCTCACATCGATTAGTGCAAGCAATGATTGTATTAAAAGTAAAATAAAAATTCCTGCTGCATGTACCTACACCTGGCGGCTTTTTGAAACTGTCATACAGCTCGGAAACAGGGGAGTTCAGCCGAACGCCACTTAGTTCACAAACACGAAAGTGTGGAAATGTGTCGTCTCTCAGGTGCACTGCTTTATAAATTATTTTCCATTGTGTTAACAGTGCAAGTTGCGCGGGCTCTGTCGTTAATTCCTGGGTGTGAAGCACAGTGAAAAATAACATGACAAAACATAAAAAAAGACGAACACAAAGCTGTAATCTCAACTCAAGATTTTAGCTGAAATCACACTAATAAATGCTACTCGAACGCGTGCTTGCCGAAAATTGTGACAGAGCCACAAAGCACTACTTTATCTCACAACCATGCAACGAGGCAGAGGCCCATAGCGACGAATACAAGGTGCAAAGTCGGAGCTTCTGTGTATAAACACACGGAGATACGTTACGCTTGGGAACCGTTTTCTATCTCTTTTTTTTGTAATTTGTGCACAGTTCGGGTCAATTGTGTGTCGGCGCTTCGCCCTTCAAACCATCATTCTGGGATATTTCATCGTCACTTGAACTTCCCTGTCCAGAATTTTTCAACGCTTAATAGTCGGGGTTTCAGGTGTCGTTTGCAGAAAACGCGCCAGCGTTCGAGTCCGGGGCGTCTTCTCTTTCGCCAGCGCCAGGGCGCACACCGCTTCGCGCGAGGGTTGCTCAGGCGCTCCAAAGGGCCGCTAGTTCTAACCCCGGGCTGGCTTGCGGGAGACGGTCAGGGATGCAGTTGCGCGTCACCCGAGATGTGGACAGTCGACGGGCGGTGGAGGTCGACGGCGATGCGAGAGGCAACGCAAGGCATCAGCGCTTGCCGTCATACGAGGCGCGCGCTTTCGCTCCGTCGAAGCTGGCTTCCCTGCGGCGCATCTGGAACCCGAGCGGAGCCTACCCTCCCAGTTGCAGGGGCAGCCTCGGACTCGGGGGCGACGACTGAACGCAGCTTTTGCCGCGTAACGCGAGAAGTCGGCCGCCTTGTTTCCCGCCTCCCCCTCACACACACGAGCACGCACGAACACACGGACGGGCATTCTTTTTTTTTATTTTTGCTGTTGCAGATGTACGCGTGTTTTCCTGTCACAGTTGATCGCTTTTTATTTATTTGGCTTTTTTTTTTGTCTCACGTAGTCCCTACGTCGTCCGTTTGTGTGCGCCTTCTGTTGGCAGCACCTCCTGTAATGATGGAAGTCCTAGGTTACTACTTCCTACCTTTGTTTTTTCTTTACCGTTGTTTCCACGCTCGCTTGTTTTGCCTTGGTCTTTCCCAATTTGCCTTTTAACGTGGCAGCTCAGCGACCCCGGTGGTCGGTTTCAGAGCGCGTTGTCGCGGTTGCGCTTCCCGACAGGGACATAACTCGGAGTAACTCGAGCACTTTAGATTAGCTTATAATTCGTTCGGATTTTTCCACCCCGGCGTGCCCCACATCCGAGGTATTGGTCAAAACCTGTCACTTCGTCCCGCTGCTGCTCTTTCTTCTTACCATCTCGAGAGTATTGCTCCAGATGACAGAGTATTGCTTCACGTGCGTTTCTCTTCACCTCGGCGGTCCCATTATAACTGGCTGCTGGCGCAGTGCCGCCGTTGGCGCAACGCAATCACGTGACCCAGAAGTTATCTCTGCGCTGAACGGCCACATACGCTTTCACGTCGAGCGCCGGCCGCTAATCGGGCCTCCGGTTTTCCATCACGACCAGCGCACAAAGCTCGCCCAATTTGTCCGAGCCACCGGCTTCTCTTAGAATCGCGGCGCTGACCGCGACGTTTGATGAATGCTTGCGGATCGTTTCGCGTGGTCTCCGAAAGCGGACGGCTGCCTTTCGCTGGTGCAACGCATTTCTCCGCGTCGTCAGAAAGTCGTGATGGATATGTCGCGGATTCCAAGTGTTATGAAATCGTATCCCTGCGGTTCGTCTTTCATGGCGGTTCGTGGTGTGTTTGTGCTTCACCTCTTGACGGATCCCTTTTTATGTACAGTGCAATGTGATGCCTTTTGAGATAAATAAGCTTTTTTTGTTGCAAGGAATGGCGCGTGAGGGATGGGCTAGGTTCTAATTCTGGATAGCTTACGTTACCCAATCGGCCTAAGTTTGCTCTATCTAAATCATTTCTAAGCGCAGTGATTTGACGGGTTCATTGTCCTCCTTGAAATGGCTGAACGCACAGCTGCTATTTTCAGAACCGTGAAGGCCTTGAAGTTTCATGGAGTGTTTTAGAAGGTTAGTAGTCTCCTCTCGGCTAAGCTTAGTGCGTGATATTTGTCTGAGCCGAGGTATATCTATGCGAATGGGGAATCCAATGTGATCCGAAAATAGCATCCTCCTGGTAGGGAGCGGTCTTGTTCGTAGCGGCTGCTGATTGGTTTTTGTTACGGCAATGTTTTCATGTGTTGAAATGTGGGAGGCCTTCCATATTTAATTAAAAGCATATTTGATCGTTGTTTAAGACAGCGTTTTGTTTTCCAGCTGCGAGGCACCGTAGCGCTTTAATCTTTAAGAAAGCGTTGTCGTGTGACCTTCAAAGTTATTCGAAACCCTTGAATATCTCCCGCGACAGCTGGTACGCACCTTGGATTTGGTTTCCCTCCTTTTATTACGCACATGTTCCTTACGTGACATATTTTGTAACAGCCACCAGTAAAATATGGTGCGTTGAAGTTATCTTGCTCGTCACACATTTCAGCAGAACCTCATCCGGCAGAACCCCACCATTCCGACCAAACATTTCGACAGAACCCAATCTAGCGATGAACGTCGATGTTAATGCGATTAGCATTGCAGCAAGGTAGCGACGCACCGCAGTGGCAACGCCAAAAAGTCGTATGCAGCGGCTCTCCTCTCGCGCTTCCCACTGCACACGTGGCGCCATCTATCGGCCCCGCCGCGAAGTCCGCGCTTGGCGCGAATTGGAATCCGCGGAGGACCGTAGAAATTTTGAAGGGCATTGTCACTAAGAGCTGTCTGTACATGCGCAGTGGCGGATATCCAGTTACTGAGGTTGGCCCCAAAGAGCTTCGTTAAGGAGCGGCACATACCTAGGAGCACATACACAGTGCCACGTACCCTGTTACCCAAGCTGGTCAGAGGGTTGGTTTCGACCCCTGTTCCCTCAGGACATCCGTCTCGTGCGCTAACCATTATTAGGCCACGGCCTACATACCAAGTTGTATGAATGGACGGACGGACGGACGGACCCGGAAAGCTTGTGAACTGCCGTGTGGATGCTGATCGCATTAACATTGTCGTGTTCGGGTCAGCAGTGATAGCTCTCTCTCGCCTCGCGCTTGCCTGGTTGCACAGGGCAGACGCGAACGCACCTGCGGCTGGTCGGGGAGCGAGCGAGGGAAATGTTAAGGAAAATGGGGAGCCCGAAAGGGAGGAATCGAAGGGGGAAGCGATGAGACGACAAAGAGGGATTCCTCGGTGCCAGCAGGGCGCGATGAACACTGGTCAGGAATTCCGCGCCACAGCGGCGGCCGGAGGCACAGGTTGGCGGTGCGATGCGTCGTCGTCGTCAAGTGCCTGGCATGCCATCGGCGGCGGAATGCTGGGCTTCCGGGTCGCCCTGATTGGGGAAGGAAGCTGGGGCGAGTGGGCGGAATGTGGCGGGGTGCGAGGGAACGACGCCTGGGTGAGGGGAGCTCGGGAATGAAGGGAAAGGCTTTAGTTTCTGGCGAGCGCTTTACGTGGGTAAGATGCAGGGAAAGTTCGTCCCTTGCAGTGTTCTCTTCTTTCCCTTCCAACTCCCCGAGTTACTTCCCCCTCCTCCTCCTCCTCCAATACGCATTCTCTGGCAGCGTTCCTGCTTATGTGAGCCGCGATGGCGGAATGGAAAAACGCTATTGGGCGCAAGGTGCGAGAAATCGCGGGCGTTGTTCGTTGGCCTGAACCGCGTTCTTTGATTCGCTTTTTTCTTTATGTGTGTGGCGCATCAATTAGCGCCATCCTAACCGGACAGTTGACGGTGGGATGCTTCCGTGCCTGCGGCGAACAATCTCTTTAGAGCGTTTTCTTAGCTATTATTCGTGGAATTCCTTTGGAGGTTATTTTTTTCAGTCGAACCAATCGCGAACTTTTGATGAAAGCGGAAGTCTACCAATAAGGGTTTAGAAGAGCTGCTTCTAATAGAACACCCGATTATTTTTATCTAGCGCCGTTGGCTTAGAAAGATTACGAGTATCTTGCTTGCCCATACTGCGCTACATGTTTTGGTTTCAGGAAGCAAACGTTGGTTTCAAGAAGCCTGCTCTATTCCCGACTTTTCTGCATGTCTGGCTCTAGCCGCACGAGTACAGTCTGTGCCAATACGAGCTGGGACATTCAGTCGGTATTCAGAGAACCGATCGCTGCCCGTCCTATCGGACGTCACCCTCAAATTCTTGAGGACTAGCTTATCTGCCGGGGGGCGCGTCTTCTCGTACTTTATACTGGAGAAGCAAAGACCGTTGACGGCCCTTCGCGCACGTGATTCCCCGCTGTGCACTCTACCGCGGGTCGGTTAAGTCTGCGCGCATGCGCGCGAGAACGCACTTGCACCAGGGTGCGCCTGCCGGCCGAGCGAGTGCTCTGGAGTGAATGGTACGTACAGTCGCGGACAGAATAAAATGGACCACGGTATCTCCGAAAACGTTCAATTCCCGAGCAGCCTGTAGCAGTAACCAGTAAAACTGCCCACGACAACGTTGTTAGCATATTCTAGTCGACGTCCAAAATGCAAATACCAGATTGCGTTGTGAGGTTGCGGAGAAATTCAGCTTTTTCTTGGATTTCATGGTCCATAATATTCTGTCCGCGACTGTACGCTGCGTGGTGTTCGCGGTCATAAAGATTTCTACTCTATAGCAGTGCGAGGTCGGCATCGCGCCCGCAGGGAGGGGGGAGGGGGGGGGAGGGGTAAGTCGACAGCGCGGATGCGCATCTACACGGCGACGTGCCCAGTTCAATATCGCGCGGCCCGCCCTATTGATCTACCGCGATGGGACGTACGCGGCGCACGACACGGCATTCTTGTTCCTCTCCGGGAGAGGAAAGAGCCCGGGGGCGGCGTGTTGTCAACTCACCCCCGTCCTTCGCGTAGCCCGGGGGCACGGGAGTGCAGTGCGCGTCTTCTGCGACGGGGCTCTGCTCGAATTCCGCCTACGGTTAGCGTTTCCTTGCGTCTCGCGCGAGGCGGGAGGATCAGAATGCGCGAATGAAATCGCGAAGTGCTTTCGCGTGGCTACGCAGCTGCGTTGTCGATGTAACGCGAAGGCTTTGATATGTTAACAGAAAGAACGGGATTTTGTGCTGTCGCTTGAAAACAACAGCGGTTGAAAAACTATTACGTGGGTGACAAGAACAGCATCTCCTTCTATGACGACGCGACAGATGGGCTGCTCACGCAATCTGTTTCTGTTCGTTTCAGACGCCACTATGGTTTCCCTTGTCAGTTGATCAAGTTCCTGCCCACTAAGGCTTCGCTTCTTAATCAGCCTGCATGTTGCCTTGCACTCTTCGCTTCTTGGCCGTAAATTTCGGCTGTACATTCGGTTACTGCGACGTTCCCTTTCTCCTCTTACGCAGAGACGAGGTCAACAGGAGAGAAGGACACGCGATTACTGCCGCGTTTCGATGTGTGCTAACGCTGTTACTCTTGGCCGTCTAGCTTGCCCTGAAAACGACTTCGAAAAGTCTGGCTTTATTGCAGTGGCATCCTATAGGCAACGGTGATGTTTTCATCTGAATCAACCCAGTTTCTTGCGTGTATTTGGCCGTTTTCGCGGGCTCATCCCGAAGATAGTGCAGTCCAAATAATAAAAAAAGAAAGAAAAAATAGCTGGTAAAAAGAAAACACCCGCGGTTTGGATATAACCGTCGTACATGAGCTCTCTCACCGAAGTAAATTAAAAGCTTCGGGTCCCGAAAGAAAGTGCGTACGACCGCATAAATAATCCTGACGTCATTGCGCCTCTTGACAAGCTGACTGCATCAAAGGCGGGGCACCCTTTGCTCCGGATTTGAGATTTCTGGATTTGCACGTATGCACGTCAACTGGAGTTGGAAGTCACGCTTAATTTGGCTGCGGCGTATCTTACCAATCGCGCGTTCGCTTTAAAGCTTTCAAATGTGGCGTGCCCTACTGGACCTCTCTGGAGCTTCATTCTCTGTATTACGACACCCGTCTCGCCGATGCAAGACTGCAGAACCCTGTCTCGACATGAAACGCGGCGGTTACGTTACTCTCCGAGTATCATTCGGCGAATTGTGGAAACCGGGCGCGCCGTCGCTGAGCGCGGCGAAATTGGAGCCGTCGAGTTTCCAACTGAACCGACTTTCACCTGTGCAATAAACCTCGCGCGGGCCTCTAAAGTTAAAATGGCTGGTGTCTTTCGAGACGAGAGTACTAACCCTCCAAGTCCCGCGGAGACCAAAACCAGCCTTTAGAGGCGCAGACCTCATCACGGCATACTCGGCCGCAATGAAAGGCCCCCCCCCCTCCTCTCGGCGAGTTTAATCGAGTCGTCGGCGCTCCTCCTGGCGGCGGCGATTACACGCCCGGACAAACCGCATCCAACTCGCCTTTCCGCACCGTCGTCCATCCGCGATGAGCGGGGAGCTGGGCTGTCGACGATTGTCAGCGGCCGAGAAGCACTGGCCCGTCCAGGTCTATCATCCTCCCGCCTTTTGCGGGAAGGAGGCTTCTTTCCTCGCCGAGGTACGGATGAAAGCGCCAAGCCTCCCTCTCTCTCTCTCTCTCTCTCTCTCTCTCTCTCTCTCTGAGACGACGGCGATATGCATATCCGCACGCGGGTCGAGCGTTTTCTCGAACGTTCGGGCAGACGGCACTGAGAGGCTGGCTTCCCCCCTGACGTTCTCTGCCACCCTGCAGGAGTGCGCGGTGGGTAAGACCGTTTCTCGTCTGGACCCTGGCGATTGTGCGCGCGTCTTTGGTTATTCGCCGCCGCCCATACGCCAGAGGTCGACCCCTCGAGAACGAATATGAGGCCTATCCGCCGCGAAGGAGCCCATCGCCGAATCTTCCGGCTCCCCCCCCCCCTCCCTATTTCCCTGTGGTCGCGGCGGCCTCTCTTTGGGCGCAGAATACATTGGAGCCGATGATGGTTGTCGTCCCGAAGCGTATCCCGACCGGCCGTCAGACGCGTCTCCAGAAGATGAAAGGCTCCCTCGCTGCCTCCCGTCCCCGCTCATCTTGTCTTCTTCTTTGTTTACCTCGTATCTGTCTGTCTCTCTCTCTCTGTATGCGTAGTGATGTCCCACTCTGGACGTTTTCTGTCTCCATTATCGGTTATTCCGCTGACGTGTATCTCTTCGCCTTCCCGCGCCTTTGTTTCGACACTTTTGTGGCCCCTCTGTCACCGCGGTTGTCTTGGCAGCTCTCCAACTGTATTTCTACGCGGGGATCAGTCTGCAGGGAGCTTTCTACTGTGTCTTCCTTTCTTTCTTTCTTTCTTTCTTTCTTTCTTTCTTTCTTTCTTTCTTTCTTTCTTGCTTTCTTGCTTTCTTTCTTTCTTTTTCTTTCTTGCTTTCTTTCTTTCTTTCTTTCCTTCTTTCTTTCTTCATTTCTTTCTTTTATTTTCGGCACTCCGGTAACTCTTCGTTTTTGTTATTATTATTAACTTCGCCCATATTCCGTCGTTTCGCACTTGGTGCGCATTTCGCGCGTGCCCCTTCCGTGCCACCGATTGAAGTCCCTGGCGTGCCCCCCCTCCGAGGGTGCGCCCTCAGCGCTTCGTTTGCGTCGCCTCAGCGAAGCGATTCCGTTTTGTTCGCTCATTCGGCCGACTCGCTTCCGAGGCCGATATATATATATCGCCTCGACGGGTTGCCAGATTAAGATGGAACTGGAAGCATCGCTCCCCCTAGGGAGGGGTGACTCGGATGGACGGCGTTAGGCGCATCAAGCCGAGCGACGCTGGGGACATTAGGCTCGCTCCGCTGCTAGAAAGGAGCAGCAAACGAGCTGCAATTCGACGCTTAAGAGACTTTTCCTGTTCTCGCTGGAGCGACGGTGTGTGTGGTGGTGGGTCGCACGGACGGCCGGAGTTCGGACAAGAAGTCTGGCTAGTTGTCTGTGGGCTATAGCTGTAGAGTAACACGGCGCGTGACAAAAGAGCGAAAAGTAATTACGTCTTGAGAAAGTTTTCCAAGGCAATCAAGAAGTGGGGCCCTGGATATTGGACGTTGGCATGAGGGGCCGTGTTAGTTCATTCAATCTGTTTGCCGTCTCCTTCCTTACTCCAACTAGTCGTTTAACCTCCGCTTTTTTATTGGACGCACGTGTGCGTTGCCTCCTGCGCGAAGTAGAACAGCAACTGGACGCTGAAGTTCCCGCAACTTCTAACTGTAGTGTGTCCTTGTTGGGGAGTCTTTAAAAGTTAGTTTCTTTTCTTTTTGTTTCGGTACACCAAATACCGGTACACCAAATACCCACTCTCTCAGTCTTTCCGTTCTTTTTTTTTTGCTTCTTTTTTCGGTGGGTTTGGTTATTTAGTGATAAGGCTTTCCGTCCTGAAACGTCCATAAAGTGGTCACGTGGAGGTATTTAACGCGTAGCCACAGCTCGCTAGATGACCGTTTTGCGCATTCCACTTTTCTTTTTTCTTTAGAATGTGGCCGCCAAGGTCGGGAGTCGAACGCGCGACCTTCACGTCATTGAAGTTCTGCCACGCCAGCGACACCCGGACTTTAATGATAATTTAAGTGCGTTTAGTGCAGACCTAACCTTTTGTTCACATTTTTCTTTCTTTTTTCTACACAGCCTATATGAGGCGGTCAACCTTGGCATTTCGTTTAATTGTGCGTGCCAGGCTTGTGCGTTTGCGATGGACCTGCCATCGTATAGCGGCTTTTGTGAGGATCGCGCAGCCCTGGAACGTCTCCTTTTCTGAGCTTACACGTGCGTGTGTGAACCGCTGGGTCGCTCTCTGCCGAGGACAACGCTACGTTGCCGCGTATTTGAAGCTTCTACGATGGTCACTGCGAGTTTCCTTGAAGGAAGCATAGCGTGATCCTCTTGATAAATTCACTTTCTTTCAGAGCCGTTGTGGTTGCAATTACATTTTCTACTTCCTTGAATCTGTGCAGGTCGTGAGCGGATCCTTATTGGCTGTTTACTTCCGTACGCGTTGAGACATATGCAGAGAAGAATCGGGCTTTTTACTGTAGCGGCAGAAACAGCAGTCTTATGCGAAAGGAGCGCCATAAATATTGCACTTTGCTGACGCAAAACAAACGATGAACTGGACACTTGTTTGCAGCGTCGCGACAGCGCTAAAGGCGAAGGCGTATGATAGAACAATGACGACTGCGCAAGCGCTGGGCTTCAACCGGACATTTAGTTTGAACGATGGGCTTTTTTTGTACAGTTTGCGAATTAATGAAGTAAAGGAAAAAAACAAACAAATTTGAGGCTTACGCTTGTGCTTGAGAGTACCTCGTAAGATATGCCACCTCTTCGTCATGCAATACCAAATACGAGGAGCTGACGTGCTTACTACTTGCCATACTTTGAAAATTATTAACGACCATCCCCCCCCCCTCTTTTTTTCGGTAGTGAGCTTAACCGAGCCTAATGAGCTTAACCGAGCGTGATGCTAGGCATGCTGCTCTAGGCTTAACTTATGATCGGGATTAAATAAAGAGAACGCACACACGTGCTCTGTAGCGCAAACTCATAAACCTACACTCTAAAGACAGTTAAACCCTTTGGGGTGCATATTTGCCACAGAATAATCGTCATACGTCTTGCCCGCATTTCCTTTCTTTAACGCTGTGAGCCCGGTACTTCCAAGTCACGAACGGCATCCGCGTTTATCAGCATGACAGACCGTTCTTGACAGGAAAGTAACCAGCGCAGCGTTTTCAAGAAAGGAAATGCGGGCAATAGAGATGACGATTATTGTTGTGTGGCAAATATACACCCCGAAAGGTTTAAACGTCTCTCAGAGTGTAGGCAGCAGTGAGCACCATGAAGTGAATAAACATGAAAATAGAGCTTCATGGCACCGGCAATAAACGAAACATGTTTTCCATTCATGCTTAATTTCCTTGCGCTTTAAGTCAAGTATGAATTGCAAACGCGCCCAAATTTTGCATTCCGTTTTCCATCTCTGACACCCCCCCCCCCCCTTTGGCAGCAGCAGTGCACAACCTGTTTGACAACATCGTAAAGAAGAAGAAAAAAATAACGATAGCTTGTAAACATAGATTATATTTAACAAGATTTTGTTTCAGAAAACCACAATATCGTATCTGTTTGCTATCTACTCCGCTGCGTCATGATTTTCCATCTTTCCCCTGCTCTTCCCCCCAGTGTAGGGTATATACCAGTCATGTCTCCAGGTTAACTCCCCCTGCCTTTCGCATTTGTGTCTCTTGGCGCCAGCGGTGGGCGAAACGGGAACTTAGCTGTGGCACGACTGTCTTTTCAGAAAAAGAAAGACATATATACGTATCAACGCAGCTCCCATGCGATAAATATAAGGAACGGGATTGTCTGGGAGCCAGGAAAAACGGAGAGACGAGGAAGCCCTGGGACTGCAGGCTCTCCTTAAATCCGGTGCTTGTTGCTTGGAGCACGTCGCGACCGTAGGAGCAGTTCCTTAAATCCCTACTATGAATGAAGAAAGAAAAATGGGAGCGACCGGCGGGAGAAAAAAGGGAGTTGGGGGAGGAGAGAGGAAGGGAGGATACGCGGACAGCCCCATAGAGGAAGTGTAGCCTGGACGGCGGAGAATGGATAAAAGGAGCGAGAAAAAAAAAGAACAGCAGAAAGCACCCGTGCAAGACCTCATCCTGGCAATGGCTTCTCCGGCCTAGCGGAAGCGTCCCTTGGGTCGTAGGCACAGCATTACGGTAGGGATAATCTGCGCGGGATTATCCGTGCTCGTAGCTGTTCCGTGTTGCTGTTCTTTCTTTCAGGGCGCTTCCAGGACTCCTGGATGTCCGGCATTATATACGTTCATTTTATTCGTTCTTCTTGTGAAGTCATTGTTGGTTCTCTTTATTTTTATTTTTGCGAGCACGCTTCGTGGAACTCTATTGTGGGTGATTTGGGTGAATTGTGGGTGATTTCAACGTAGACGTGTCTCGGCCTGACGGAAAGTGGTTTGTGGCGATTCTCTGCGAAAGGTTCAGCATTCGGTGTTAAACATCGGTGTGCCCGCGACGCGTTATCGGTCGTGTGTAGACCTCGCATTGGCCGAGAATATTTGGAGTGTCGTCACGGAGCCGCTGGGCCGTGTGTCATAGCGATCATAAAACGATAGTCGCCTTGGTGCCCAAATAATAAAAAAAGCGAATGCAAGGAGGTTAAAAATAAAAAAACAACATCAACTATGGAATTTAATTTTTTTGAGATCGTGGAAATGAAATTCATAGTGGTGTGGGTCTTATGTCCAATCAACATACTTATCACAATATATACAGCTGCGCCGGTCATCCACGATTCACAAAGTGGAATGGCTCCGAATTTTTAACCACTCCCCAACGAGTATGTTTTATTCGTGGATGATCGTATCACTGTTTCCTCCTACTTCTGCGGGTGAGTGGTGTTTCAACGTAGCGTCATGCGACGCGCTTTGTCGTTGTGTGACCCCTTCCCCGCTCTCCTCCTTTTTTTTTTTTTCAGTTGGCTCACTAGTGCGGTTGTCGTTAATGGCCAAAGCAGCGGTTCTTCGTTTTAGTTATGCGACGCGCCTTGTTTGGTACATCGATAGCGAATCGTTGTGGCAATGCGTCTTCAAATGCTCGTTTGTGCCGGTAAAATGTGGTGCTGACACGGTAGCGTGTACATGCATGTCCGCGTGTACCGCATTAGCGATGTTAATTGTTGTGCGTCACATTACGAATCGATCGCTAAATAGATTAGGAACAGTCGTGTTCCGCCGACACGAAACTGCCTCGTTTCAACTGGCTTCACTAACCAAGAGAAATTTCAAGAGAGAGAGAGAGAGAGAGAGAGAGAGAGAGCACATACGTGAACTCATACAGTCGTCTCCGGCGTTGGGGCATGCGTGACGTATAAATCGATGTTTCAAGGTGTATCTGTCACTGGCCAATGCACATTTAGACTAGCAGCTTGAAAAAAACAAAGACCGAAGGTAAGATCACGGGACAAGCGCAAAAAAAAAAAAATGGTTAGCTCATGTCTTGTTTGTTGCCTTCTCTTCTGTGTTCGTCTTTCTTGCGCCGATAGGCCAGTCATGCCTTCTTACACACGTGCTCAACCTTCCGTTCATTTAAATAAACGAGAAGCGTTTTTGTCGCCGTCTGGAGTGCAGGTTCTCTTTAGGGAGTCGAACGCGCGTGCGCGCCAGCAGATGGCGCCACGACTGCGTCGCCGCTGTTGACTGAATTCTTCTCTCGCCAGTTTTCTTTCTCTCTCTTCTTTCTTTTGCTGAATTAAGCCTTCCCGCCCAACCGAAAGGCAGACACGCGCGGATTTGTTTCTCTCATCGACTGCATCTATTTCAACTCGAATGTATATTGCCTATCTGCATTCGGGAACTCCCTCCCTTGAAGGGGTGAAAGACGCCGCATCTGTAAATAGATGGGAAAGTGGAAATGAGCTTTAAATGGGAAAGAATAAAAATAGACTGGTTGCTTCGACATGGAAAAGGGCAGCGTCAAAAAAAAAGAAAAAAAAACGAGAGCACCTGTGCGAAGTGAGTGCTCGGAATAAGCCGAACTCCATTGAATCAATCCTAAGCAAAGCCTCGATGTTTATCGTCTCCTCCGCGCGCTGCCATGTAACACGCTTTCGCGCGAATCGAAACTTCGCTCGCGAATTTCGTTTCCTGTCTGCAGTACTCCCTGCCTCCCCATTTTCCTTTTATTTTATTCGAGCGTGTGTGTGTGTGTGCGTGCGTATAGCCTGCTTTTCCTTTGGAACGTTTTTTCGGGCGACTGGGTTGTGTGCTCCTCCCTTCGTTTCACACAGTCTGCGCTTTTCCAGCAAGAACAAGTAAAAGAAAAAAAAAAGGGGGGGGGGCACCTTCTCGTGCAGAGCCGCATTTGCGTATTTATTCGCTGCGTGAGCGCGTTTGCCGCCTGCCGTCCAACACCCATGCGCGCACGTTTCGACGTCTCAACGCCGTGGTGCCTTCTTCTCGAATACATTCTTATTTTTCGGTGTTTCCTGATCTCGTTCTTTCTCTCTTCCTTCCTTTCTTTCTTTAAGGTCTTCTAAACTGCGGCTGCTTGGTGTTCACCGCCGTCGCTTGGTTTCCTTCCTTTCTTTCCTGAATCGGGAGTGAGGCTAAGCGCGCTGCGAAACCGTGGGCCGTCCCTTTGCATTTGCACTCTGGTGCGCGCATTCAATGCAAATGCCGATTTAAAATAAGAGAAAATAGATGTGGAAGACGCAGTGTCGCGAGTTGCAGCCCTGCCCGGGAGAACGCCCTCGCTTTTCGGGGCCATCTTGACGAACTCGGCGCACCGCGTGGGTGGGGGAGGGGGTGGGAGGAGAGGGATGGGAGCTTGCCTCTGCCAGAACTCAGACTGGAGCGGCGGTTTGTCCCTGTCGCAGATCGAAATGATGTCCAACGCTTGTGTCGATGCATGAATGGACGGACGGGCTGACTCGCGGATTGATTGGCTCTCTGACTATGAGCACGCTTCGTGAATTGGGGCGGTAAGTGGCGCCGCCATGCTTGTTACGTTTACCTTTACGCTGCGTTTATTCTCGGCCTTTGGGATCGGTGGTTAGCGTTCGCAAATAATCGAATGATGCAAGTACTTATATGTCCCAGAAACGGCGACGTTCCTTTCGTTCTCAGTGTTTCCTACATTTGTTACGCTTCACCGCAGATTTCATTCACATTTGCCTTTGCTTGGTTCGAAAAAAGAAAGAAAAAAATATTGGAAGACTTTGGGCGATGTAACTGCCTACTCAACCTCTTTGTGAGGATGCTGCCACATTCCAAGAGAGCACGTTCAATCGTTTCTGTGCTCTTGTTTCGCGCTATAGAAACAGGAAAATGCGACTCACTGAAGACAGTCTCATCTAGGTGTACCCCCCCCACCTCCTTTCGTATCCGAGGTCTCTTCTCTGCCCACGCTATGCGCGAGTAGTCGTCATTAGACCCGCCGTGGTTGCTCAGTGGCTATGGTGTTGGGCTGCTGAGCACGAGGTCGCGGGATCGAATCCCGGCCACGGCGGCCGCATTTCGATGGGGGCGAAATGCGAAAACACCCGTGTACTTAGATTTAGGTGCACGTTAAAGAACCTCAGGTGGTCGAAATTTCCGGAGTCCTCCACTACGGCGTGCCTCATAATCAGAAAGTGGTTTTGGCACGTAAAACCCCATAATTTAGTTTTTTTAGTCGTCATTAGAAAATGTATGCACAGACGTGTGCCGCATTCGCCGCGTAAATATCAGAGGGGCTGGCCTCGGTAAAGCCGAAAACTTATCCCGCCTTTCCGTCTTCCATGTTAGATGCAGGGTTAAAACGAGACATCGGACTCGCTTTTATTTCACGCACGAAAAAGCAAATGTTCCTAAAGCTAGTGACTCTAAGGTCCAACGACAACTTAGGTTAGTCTGACGAAGTTAATAGTCTTTTCGCGTCTCGATTTAAACGTACTTGGCTGAAATAAATTGCCTGTTAGCCCAAGAGGGCATAACCTTTCTTAAATTGGCGTCCGAAACCCAGTGTGGTTGCGAAGTTGTGACGTAACGAACGTAGAAGTACTTTCGCGTTTAGTACAACAGTTCTCGAAAATCATTAGGTTAAATGTTGGGCACATTTAGACTGCGGCGTAATTGTTGTTCACGGACAAATCGATTCACTGTAGTCCCGGGAAGGTGTCAGTCCAGGCGTCACGAGGAGCTATAGCGTGGAGACTTCGAACGAGTACACACTTCTTATCTACTATTTCACCGGGTTCCGGCCGCACTATACACAGGATTGGCGGCTCTCGCATTCGAGAGGCGCATGCAGCTTACAATCGTCCTCCGACGTCCCCTCCATTTGGGACGCCCGCATCTATAGCCTCAGAATTTCTCGTCCGTTGCTGCGGCGTACGTGGCCCTTACCGTTCGCTTGGGTTTTTTCGTCGACTAGCTTCCGTTTCCTTTGCTAGATTTGTCTGTTTACTACGCGTTTCCCCAGTTCTCCCTTTCTTCCTTTCTTTTTTCACTGTCTTTGTTTTTTGTTTGACTTACCTCTGTCTGTGTGAAGTTTCTCCGTTCACAGCCTCTGTGCCTCTGGACGCACCCGACGGAGTTGCTTTCCACTGTTTGCGCTTCGCGTCTGCGACCCCCCTCCCCTTCTCCCTTTTTTCCCCCGTAGCGCGAGTTTCAATTTGCCCGCGCCTGCGAAATGCGAGCAAATAGAAAGAGGGGGCACAAACAGTGGCCAAGGAAACGCGTCCCAGGAAAGAGGGAAGAAAAGCGCTGGCGCCCGCGTTTTCGACAGGACGCGCACGCGCCGCGGACTTATACACTGCGCTGGGTTTTTCCCTTTCGGCCGGCGACGAACAAGCCTCCTCCCCTTTCTCCCTTCGAAGTTCCCGCGCGGTCCTTTTTGGGGACGTGTGTGTGTCTGCGTCCCGCGTATTCGTACGAATATCGATGTTCTTTTCTTATTTGCCGAGAAAGGGAAAGGTGTGTGTGTGTGTGGTGAGGGTGGGGTGGGTCGGCGAAGAAGCCCGTTCCTTTGGGGCGTCGCCTTGCGCCGAGCTGTATTTACAAACGCCGATTCCCCACTTCGATCGTGGGGAGAAGCGCATAATTTTCGGTGTCATCTCTGTCGTTACCGTTTCGCCGTTGTGTGTTTTGCGTTGCCTTCGACGCGTGCTAGTCGGGTTGGCGCTTTTTACGCTTCTCACTTTGTTGTACTTTTTGTTTTTTTCTTCGTAAAGGGGGGGGGGTGGAAGGGAGCAGAGAGGGAGGGAGAGAGGGAGGGAGGTTAGAATGACATCTCGGCACCCATGGAGCGGTGGCGTCAGACTCGATCGACTGTTCATGTACAACCGCATTTGTGCGACATTCGACGCTTTTCGGCTTCTTTGTGCATTTCGGCCCCTTCTAAGCGCCATCGCAGCAGACCGGGCACCGTCTGCTGCGTTAGCGCAGACAGTTCCCGTGCCGTTGCTTCACGTTTTCCTAATGGCGTCGTCCCGGCCGGCCAGGGCGAGTTGGGTCATGTGACTTCTGCGACAGGATAAGGGGACGCGAAAGCGGAATCATCATCGGCTTTTTATTTTTTTTCTTTAAATCCTCGCTTCGACTTTTTGCCCCGATGCCTAACTGAAGCGCCAAACCGTGCGTTGTGCGTCGTGGTCCGAGTTCCTCGGCGGTTTTTACTGCGCTTCTGTACGGAACTCCTCTTTTATATATCGCCCTTTTTTTTTTTGTTCGTCGCCTTTCGGAATTGGGACTGACAGCAGGTAATTCCTCGCCAGGCCCGACAGTGAAGCGAAGCAGAAGGAGGTGGCGAAAAAAAAAATTATGCCGCAGTTTCTACCTTTTCCGAAGGCGAACGAAGTCTTTGAAATCTTCGACCCGGTTGCGCAACGTTGAAAACTGTTGTAACAGCTGGGGATGAACTCATCGCACCGGGGAAAATACGTTTGACCGAATCTCCCTGAATGGGCTAACAGAAAAGCAGTGGAAACAGAAACAACATATAGATAGTGCCGCGCTCATCGTGGCATATATGGCGCAAACGAAAGCGAAGGCTGCGAGTTTTCATGGACGGAGATCTGAAAGAAAATTACCCGTGCGTGAATCGGGAAAAGGTTGAAGGCAAATAGGCTTCGGCGGCTTTGCACGGCGATAACCGCGATTCGCCGTACGTCGTGCAGTCACACACGCACACGCGCACGCACGCGCACGCACGCGCACACACACGCGCACACACACACGCACGCACACGCACACACACACACACATGCACAAAAAAGAACGGGACAAAGCAAAAACTGTGGAAAGCGGAGAGGTGATAGGTCCCTCCATGGGGACCTTGACTGAGAGATTTTTGCGCCGGCGTTCTCGGAAAACTCATAAACCGCAATGCAGTGTCATTGAAGAAGGAAAGGGGACTCGGGGGAAGAGGGGGGGGGGGAAGAAAGTTCGGCTTCACCTCGCGCTGCCGAACTTTCTCGGCAACCTCGAGGGTATAGCAGATGCGGGCCGTCGCTTCTGCGCCGATCTTCGGTGGTCGTGTTTGCAGTTCTCTTGGCTGTCATTTCGTTCGCGCAAAGCAAATAAACTTGCATTGTTACGAAATTGTGAAACAGGTCGCCCCCCCCCCCCTCCCTTTACTTTCTTTTTGTCGTTTGCCTGGGGAACCTTTGGGGAAACTGCCGTCAGAGAACTGTGGACGCTTTCGTAGCTGTGTTATTTCGCGGTTTTTTTTAAATGCTGTTGTACTCTTCTTTATTTCGCATGCAGACAGAGTCATCTCGCAATACCTGTCTCTCGTTGCCTCCGGTGCTTGCAACAACGCAGGGCGTAGTAATCATAAGGTTGGCTGGCTGCCACGTTTTGCGTTTCTTTCTTCTTTCGTTTTTATTTTCATGTCGCTTCGCGGATTCAGCATATCAAGCGCACGACGGCGCGGTTGTTTGTCCCGCTGTCGCAGAACACGTGTGCACCCGGGCGCGGTATTGACGGCCGCCTCTATAGTACGGAAGGCCTTGCGGTTTTGCTCGGCGCTGGGAATTCCGCGCCCGACAAACAGGTCGCGGTGGCTGTAAGGTGACTGAGGCGCATCGCTGCCGAGCTCGAGGTTGCCGGTTCGATTACCGCGCGCGGCGGCCGCAACTCTCCGCGGTGAGAGCGAAAGAAACGCGCTCGTGTGTATGCGCAGCATCGGGAGGTTGGGTCTTTCGAATTGGGGGCACGTCAAATGTCCTTCTGGGCTTCGCAAATAATCCTGGGCCCCCTCTCCCACCCCTCCCTACTACGGCTTGCCTCGTAATCAAATCATCATCATCATCATCATCATTTATTGGTCCTTAAAGACCCCTGGAAGGGGCATTACATATGGGGGGGAAACATTGAACACAACAACGCAGGTCACTGTCAAACATTGTCACAATCGCGCTTTTGGCACGTAACACTCCGGAGTTGAAGTGCAGAAGAAAGAGCTTTCGTTTTCTTTCTGATAGCTTGTCAGGTGCTGACGCACCAGCGAATGTGCACTTGCGCTCCGTACCTCTCCTCTAACTCTTCCTTTGCGACAGCAATCAAATGCTGGACACATCGCCATCTGTCTGGGTGTCGCTTCTAATATCTGCGCTGTTACCTCTCCAAACGCATTGATTCGGGCGGCCTGCCTTTACATAAATATCCCACTCCCCGCATCCTTGCACTGTGCAATTGCTTTTTTTTGTTCTTTTTGTCCATATCGGGACGCGTGCTTCTGGGCGAAGCTCGGTCTCCCCTCACCTCTCGAAAGCCGTTCGTCGCTGCCACGTGACTTCGAGGCTGGGCACGTGGGGCGCCTCCTAAGTGCGGGCCCGCCACTGGCGTTTCGTCATCGCTCGCAGTGCTTGGTATTGAAGGGGGGAGGGGGAGGGAGGGGGAGGGCAGTGCCCATTCCGCCGAGCTCTTCCTCGCGGTGTGTCGTCCCGACCTGCTTTCATCTTGTCCGTTTTCTTTTGCCCGTTCGTCTCTCGATCTTTATTAATTTAACGGTGGACGGACGGCACAAGGTGCATCTCTCTTCTCGAGGGTCTCCCTGTTCCGTCGCTTGCTTGCCTTCTCCCTTCTCCCTCCCCTTTGTTTTGCTATCTTTGCTTGAATTTACCCGGTTACGCTGCGTACCTACTCGGCCGCCAAGAACGGTTAAAAAAAAAAGATGTCGAGAACTTGGGATACTAGGGAGAGTGTAGGGAGGGGGAGCTTGCATTGCAGGGGTCTGGTTTGTTCATTAGAACGTAATCCCGACACAAGCCCTCCCCCCCGCTCTCCTCCCCCGCTTTCCCTTTCTTACTTCCCGTACCTTGCGCCGTCCTCATCCCTATTTCCCCCCTCCCTTTTTTTGTTGCTGCATGCTTGATTTTTTGTTCCTGTTAATATTTCCTACTTTACCATTCGATTTCTTTCCTCTTCAGCCCCACGCGAAGTGGGTTCTGGGCTGGACAGGAAATTAAAGATTTTGTTCGTCTTCGTGATCGATGCTTTGGACCTGATTAACTTTCTACCTTGCGTATATCTTTTGCTTTGCACGTTTATCTTCAGGCTCGGCGCCTTTCATATCTCGGCGCGTGCGCGTTCATTTCGCCATGCCGCGATATATATTTTTCGACGTAGCGTCTCCCCGGTGTGCTTACTACAGCCAGCGGCGGCGGGGGCAATGCGAAGTTCTGCCCACTTCACGTGGCCGTACGGGTGTGGCGTTCCCGCACCGCGATTTCACCGGTTCGATGCGAACTTCTGATGCGCAGCGTTTGGAAAGGCGCGCCTCAAAGTGAAATGACTTTTTTTACCTGAGAGGTGCATTGCCGAACGTGCTTCGGAGTTGGGACGCTGTTATCCCTGCCGTAATCTGCGGGCGCGCGTGCTCTGTGACTTCAATCAGACGAGCGACTTTGGCGGTGCCCTTGGTGTGGTCTCGTCCATTGCACTGGCATGAGTAGGGGGGAGTGGAGAGCTTTTGGTTGTAGCATTAACCACGCAAATCACACGATTCTGCGTCGAGGAAAAGCACCACTGTCTGCACACATTACTTTCCAGCCTTTCAGAGTGCGTTCGCAAACACACACACACACACAAACATGCAACGTTATTTGAGCCAAATGCGTATTTGGTAAAATTTAGCTATTCACAACTTAAGCTTGGCACGACCTCAAGTCGTCATCGCGGAGCACAGCCTGGCAGCCTGCGTAGCTTAGCCTCCCTTACCACTCACCGCGGCGATTATTACTCCCTGGCTCCACGATATCGGGAACGCTACTCTGGACTTGGCTTTCAGTTTCGTGCTCTTAAATCAGAGTTTTGGTGCATCCAATTATCAGGGTATCGACAATAAAAGGTCGGTAATATGTGGGCTTGAAGCAATATAGGTTCAGTTGGTTTCATAACTGACGCGTAAATTCGTGCGACACAATTAGTCCTCTTCTGTGCTCTGAAATTGAATTTTCGATGTGCGCGATAAGATTTTTTAAAAATCTTTCTTAAAATGTTACTTCCGAAGCGTTCCTCAATTTGCGCGCTTTGCGAGCCGCCGATTACTGGCTCGTACTTGATTGTGCATATCTGTTGTATTAGTTGAGTGTGCATATCCGTTGTAACAGTTGAGTGTGCATATCTAGCGTTTACTTGTGTGCAGTGTTCAAATATACTAAGCGAGTACCAGCGGGAATCTGAACGCTGCCGAGCAGCGGTGCCCATAGAACGCTATTTAGCCGCCCCGCGCGCATTATTTGTCTATTCGAGCCACACGGAAACGCAGGTCTGTTAGCCGATCCGATGTTCGCGCGCGTGTACGTATATTCTGTATGGATGGATTCCACTGACGTCATCGTTGCCGCCATCTTGAGGCACTCGCACGTCGAGAGGCCTCGGAACCACGAAACGCTATAACAGCACGACATGCACGTCTTGAACCTGCAGAGGCAAATTGATGACGCCGATAAACCAGTGTACAGCGGTGGGCGTCAAAATGCGAAACGGTGCACGCGTGATGATATTTTGCGCTGACGTCATCGCGTCCGCCATTGTTTCATAATAACGCGGTGAGGAGCTGTGCCCGTAACGTCACGTGCAAACAACCTATTCTGACCTACTTTTTCCTTCGGCGCTTTCGGAATGATTACGCATATACACGGGTGCCTCTGTGTGCATCCAATCTGGAGACGCCATCGTATTAAAAGCGGTTGCACGCTCTGGTCTGTTTTAGGCAATCGAAGACGATGAGCAAGTTGGAGCGGAAGGAAATGTCTGCGGTAGTATCAGTCCTGACTCACGCTGGTAGCAGTGACATGGCCAAAGTCATAAAATCCTCCTATAAAGAAGTTACTTCCAGGGCGTAATGGAAATTGCTCTTTCTTTTTTCCCCCCTCTCTCTTCCTCTCGAGTGATATTTCTTTTTTTCTTTACCCCACTGATACCAGGTTACAGCCCGGCCATAGATTGGTGTGCTTCGGTCTTGCTTTCGGGAGCATTCCCGGCCGTACTCCCATCTGGCCGGGCCGACCTGGCTTCTTAATGTGATTTCGTGAAGTGTTCCTTGGGGGATTTAATATTTCGCTGTAATAAAACGCTCCCGCATTTGCCGGAGAGGGGACGCAGCTGTTATATTGCATTAAAGCTGCCCGCCGTTCTCGGCGTTGCGAAAACGCTCGATTGCTTCTGTGTACTCGTCTTTCTTTTTCTTTTTTTTTCTTCTTGGAGAACTTTGTAAAAAAGTTTTCGTGGCCCTGATGCCATCGACATATTGGGTTCGCTTATATTGAATTCTGCCAGGTGGCCGGAACTATCTTTATTTGATTTGATTCCCTAATGAGTCCGCCGGCGTTTCCCGGCAAGTGCTGCCACGTTCTTAGGTGAAGCCGTATCTCGCTTCTTTTGGCGCGTGTCGCAGTAGCTAGTGCGAGTTTCGAAACATGGAAACACGGTATTCAATCGCCCCGTGTATGTATGGCCTGGCGTGAAGCAATACGCGGGCCTCCATCGAGGACATAAATTTGGTCTTGGGGTGGGCGGGGGAGGGAGTCTTCTTTGATTGGCTTCGTCCCCAGTCGCGCAGTCTTACAGCAGAGCCCCCCTGCTTCGTCAGCACGAAGCGAAAGTACCAGAATTGCCAAATCGGTGTCGACTGGCGCGGTATCATTTAAACGTGTTGCTTGGTTTTTGAAACGCAGTATGTGTGCATTAGCGAAAAAAAAAATACAAATGAAGCCCGTGGTAGTCGTCCGTGATTATCCGCCGTGGGCGCCACTATTCGCTGTATATAGGACGGCGCGCTGCTGAGCTCGAGGTCATGGGTTCGCTTCTTCCCGCTGCGGCAGCATTGAGATGTGGGTGATGTGCAAGAAAAAAAAAAGAAAAACGAACCTACATGTGAATGCGCGTCAGAGAACCACAGTTAGTCCAAATTAATCCGGATAGTCCCCCGTTTCTGCGTGCCTGGTGATCAGATCGTCGTTTGGGCACGTCAAACCCCGGAATTTCATAAATTTTGTTTTGCTGGTAATTTGACGCATCAAACCGCGGCGGCGATAACGACAGGGCGACCACCGATTTCGCGACGTTCAGAACGCATTCGCAGTTAGTCCTGTCGGCGCCCATGCTAGCGTTAGCCCTCGCCGCTTTACTGCTGCACTACGGCCAGTCTGGGAGGCGAAGAGAGGACGACCAATCGAGAACGGGAGCAAATATTCCAATTCCACACTTCTCTTCATGTTGGGAAGCGTCGTTGGCAATAACTGTCTTGATCGGTATGTGCAAACAGTAATAATTGAAGATAGCGCTTAACGTGGTGGTAAGATAGTGCCTTGGTACTTTTAGGGAACATATGAATGAACTTAACTCCAGTGGAATTGGCCTTGCCACAAGCAGGAGTCACCTCACGAATTTGGACGTTCAACTCGTCTAGGACAGTTCGCACAAAAGTGATTTGAGGCGTCACCTTCTTCGGTGTTCGCACCTTCGTCTTCATTCCGCGATCGCAATTTACCGCCTGGATGATCACTCTCCACTGCGTCTCTTGCGAGCTTTCCCCTTGGGCCACTTGTGAGAGAGACTGGCCCGTCGATGTTTCGCAAGCGCGGAGGAGGTCTGTGAATTGTCCTTTCACTCGTTTGCTTTGGAATGTGTTTCCTGCAGTGGTTTACGAACTACGAAATTCCGAATCGAGCATGAATATCCAAAAAATGTGCTGGCCTTCAATATTGTATCGTATCTAATACCGAGTAACACACTCCTCTATACAAGTGCAATGAACAGTGGAGAAAATGAGTTATTATTTCAGTGCACGCAGTGCGATTAGCTAATTCAAGGGGGCTACTCTAAATCGGCAATTATTTAAAGCTAGCCATAGTACTGGGCTTCTTGAAACTACTGACGTGGCGTGTGCACGCTGAGTGGCAGGCATTGTGCTGTAATTGTACGCAGTGTTCGTAGAACTTATGGATCAGATTGTTTAATGCGGAGACTTTGACTGAGTGTAATAGTGTGTGATGCGTGATTCAAATTTCCACTATAAGGGGGAGGGCTGGAGCAAATTGCGCCCTCCGATCACTCTTCACTCCAACCCCCCTCCCTCTCACACACAAACCCATAGTTTGCCTAGAAGCGTCTATAGGGCGTTGAGTAAACAGTGCGTTAACCGGCGTACTTTGACTGATCCTGACGTCTGTTCGATATGGAGTACGGCATCATATGCTTCGTGAAGCGGGAAAGAATATCAGAAACAATAAAAATCAACGTTTCTGTTGCGCCAGCGCTGTTTGAGCCAAAAGACACCCCTGGACCGTATGTGCAGCTGAACTCCGAGTCCCACCGTTTCCGGGTGACGTCATTACTTCCGGCGGGTTGAGAACGCACGCTCTAATTTCCGGTTAGTTGACTTCACCCTAATGTGCCCAATCGTACCCACCCGATGTGCATTGAATGGAGGCGCTGATTATAGTGCGCGCAAATATAAACAGTATAAACAAAAAGGGCGCCAGAGTTATTCCACGTTGACTGTGGGAAATCGAGAAGACCTCCCGGGACCAAATGCCACCAGCCGGCGGGGTCCACCTCCCGCAAGTGACGTCACTTCCGCGACGCGGAGTCCGCGCGTTCGAGCCCGAGCGGATTCCACCGCGGCTCGTGGGGCCGGGGTGGCGCTGCGGGCGACAGCGTCTCGTCTCTCCAGCTAACGGCACGCTCTGTCTCTCTCTCTCCACGCGCTCTTTTCCGTACTCTCTCCTCTCCTCCCTCGCCTCCTCTTTGTTTTTGCTAGGGGCGCTGGCCTCGCCGATTCTCGCCGGGCCCGGCTGCTGCCGGCGAGGAGCCAGCGGCCGATCGTTGCCGACGGCAGGCAGCAGTCGGTGCTTCGCATCCGAAGCGCGCTGATCGTGTGTGGCTGTGTGTGGCTCCCTCGTGCGTGTTTTTTTTGCACGTTTCCGAGTGGCGCGGGGTCGCCCGCCGTCGTGTGGTGCGTGGTCCGTTCGGCGCTTAACCGACGTTGCCGTTTCACTTCACCGAGATACACGCGTCCAGGAGTCTTTATCGGTACACTCTCTCTCCCACCGCCTACTTTCCCCTTTTTTATTTTATTCGGTGCGCGAGAAGATAATAGTGCCTCGTTCTCGGATGTCGTGTGGGAGAGCCGGCACGTGAGCCGTGATGCCCGTGCCACTTGTGGCGTAAAGTAGAGGAGGATAACTTTTTTTTTTTTCGGTGTGGATACTTTTGCCGTGTCCTCGACCGACTACTGGTGAACGTTTCGACCGGGGTACTGCTTCATTCGGGAAAACAAAAAAACGAAAGGGGGTGTTGATTACTTCATCTCCACATATTTTTTTTGTTTATCGTTTTTTTTTTCCTCCGCTCTCTCGGTTGTGTCGTGTCCGCGATGGTGAGCTCTGCTGTTGTGTCTTCGACGTCTTCCTCGCCGTTCTCGTCGACTGCGCCCTGCGTCCGAGTGGAATACTATCGCCGCGGCCTCCACGAGTGCGAGTGCCCCCTCGCTGTTGTTGTGCCGCTGCTGCGTTGTCGTGAGTCCGCGACCCGTGGATGCGGTGCGAGCAGCCGGCTGTGAAGGCGGACTGCGGCCTCACGTGAGTGTCCCTGCCGAAGCGCCCTTCCCTCTCGTGCTTTGATATGCAAAAAAGAAAAGCGTGGCCCAGTAACAAGATTCGCTCGTTGTGTCGAAAAGGTGCGCTTGCTTCTCGTGCGCTTGTGAATAATCGCTTTCGCTGCATCCCATGCATATAAGTTAGGGTGTGGGTGCCAGTCTATACGAGGTCCATAATCTTTTTTTTTTTCGGTATATAGTGTACATGTGCTGTCGTATATATTTTTGTAATGTGTCTAATGGCGCCTAGACTACAGGCTTCTTATCAGCTCCTGTCTAGCTCGCGGACGTTTCTCCCGATACGCAAGATTAGTATCATGTGGAAATCTTAGCTGATCTATAACACGCCTCTAGGTGGCCGGAATTCACCCCTCCCCCCCTCCGCCGTCTTTTCTTTTTTTTTTAACTGAAGGTGACTAGACTTGCGCATAGATTGCGATGGAAACGTGGTGCTTTAACAGCGAGTTAACTTTCTATTTGCATTATTTTATCCGGTCTGACAGCCACCTCTTGGTCGCCTTTGGATGCGCCGGAGTAGTCGAGGCCGAGGCACGTTCACATTTAGGCATTTCTAATTGCAGGCGCTATGGGAACTTCCTTCCCCATCTGAGGATGCTCGAGTTGGATCCAGGTCAGCGCCGTTGCGCAATCAAACACACATTTCACGCCCTACGGTGCCCCCGTACCTTCGTCTGTATTTTCCGTGACCGCGAGGTCTCGTTATCGAGGGTCGATTGTTCCTTTTTCCCCGGACGATACATGTAATTGGCGCACACTCACTGATAAGGCACTCCATTGGGCTGTTCCTTTGTACATTGCAGGCTTACACACAGCGCAAATGGACGAGAACAGAAGCGAGACGGGACGCGCCTCTGCGTGTCCACTGTAAAATAATTTACACCCTAAAAAGTGAAAAAGGGCGTAACTGTGTCTATAACTCCCACACTTAGGGTGTCCGGCATATTATATAACACCCTTAGGGTGGGAGTTATAAACCCATTTACACCCCCTTTTTCACTTTTAGGGTGTAAATTATTTTACAGTGGTATACTCATATCTGTTAGCTCTTGCCTGTTCTTTGCTCTCCCGTCTAGACCGCCCGCCTCGATTTGTCAGATTAAGCGTCAGGCATGGCACGCGGAAGCAGAGCGGGTTTTAACGAGCTTTCGCGAGAAATGAATGAGTAGTGCCTCGCCTGCTGCTTCGGGGACCCGCGTTCGGTTTTCAGGGGTTTTCGCGCCAGCAGCATAAGCGTGTGCTCTTCCGTTGGACCTTGGCGCAGCGCAGAGGGGGAAGTTGCAAAACGCCCTAAGAAACCGCGCAGCTTACCTCTTCTTTGTTTGTTTGTTTTTTGTTTCCTCCTCTCTTTTTGTTTCGTTTCTCGCCGTACTTAACATTCCCCGGTTTGGCATTGCGACGAATCGACTAAGTGTCCCCTTGACCCCCTTGTTTTATTATTTTACTTGTTTTATTTTTGTGTGGTTTTGTAGCGAAGCTCTCGCTCTTGACCCACGTCCGTCGGAGCGGCTGCGGAGAGAGCAGATTTAGGAGTGATGTGGCGAAGCTCTCTTGCGGTGGGGCTTAACGTGCGGGTTTCGGTTACGATCATTCATCTATTTTTTTTTTTTATTGCTGAGAGCACGTGGTGTTAAACCTGTAGAGAAAGCGTAAACTTGCTGGGGAAGAAGTATCACACTTCGATCCAACCTTCAGCGTTCTCTAAAGCTCTGCACTATGCCTGTTAATGGGAAAAAGCGGCAATTGAAGGTGGCTTGAGGATAAAGATGATCACAAGAACAGTGGTGCGGAGATGTTCGTCACCACCGGAGCAATATATTAAAGAAATAAAAGAAGGCCTGGAAACGAGTCCTGTGTTGTAAAGAATTATAGCATGACCCGTAGTGTTGTTAAACCTGTATGTAGATTTATCTTCCGATCAAATTAGAATTTTTAATGATCTTGTGCCGCCTAATGCTCTCTTAGCGCGTACCGATTTGGTACACTGGCACCTCCTCGCGATTCTCAGTTCAGACGGTCGCCTCTGGAGGATTGCGGCGCATATTATTTTTGACAGCGCAAAGCCGGGCGTCTCTTTTCGATGCAGCCGAGCGTGTTTCACTCTGTTGCTGGGCCTCGTACGTCGTTTCGTTGCCTCCTCGCAACTCGCCTAAGACAGCAAGACCTCGACGAACGCGAGGCCGTGTTTTTCCTTTACTCAAGTTCGTCGGAGTCGTTCTTAGCCTAAGACAGCAAGACCTCGACGAACGCGAGGCCGTGTTTTTCCTTTACTCAAGTTCGTCGGAGTCGTTCTTAGCCTAAGACAGCAAGACCTCGACGAATGCGAGGCCGTGTTTTTCCTTTACTCAAGTTCATCCGTGCCACGCGCGGAGTCGTTCTTACAAAGGACGACACTCCCGTATTCTGTCGACCCTGACTCCGGGCGCCTTGTGCGTTCCTAAAATCCGCTTCTCGCGATGGCCTCCTCGAAAAAAAGAAAGAATACAAACTAAATCGAAGACAAGGCTGATTTGCTACGGAGGCACGGTCGGCAGCCTCATTTGCATTGGCAAGCTCGGCTTGGTGCGCGCGTGGAGAAGCGTTCTCCAGCGCTGACGGATTGCAGTTGTCGTACGCGAGCGTCATCTGTTGTCCTCGCGAGGCCGGGGGGGGGGGGGGGGGGGATGTGCCTCCTCCCGTTGCCTCCTAATTGGACGTTTATTGCCGCGCGCGCGCAGTCGGCGCGGTTCTTGCTGTCTTCGGCTCGCGTGCGGCGAGGCGCGGTGAGGCGCGACGCGCCGCCGCTCCTGCGGCGCGACGCGCTGGCGCGTGTCGGCGCGGAGACACGGCTTCCATGGGGTTCGGCCGGCGACGCGCATGAGTCGCGCTTCGTTCGCAGACTTCTTATTCATACCTTTCTTTTCTTTCGTTTTCTTTCTTTTTTATCCCCTAGATTGCAGGTTTTGTGGTTAACTGTTACTGGTGCGGTAAATCTTCCCCACGGGGAAAAAAAGCGGTTGCGTTCCGATTGCAAGCCAGATTAAGTCGGTGAGTTTCGGTGAAACTGGCGTTTTTTTTTTCTTTCTTTCTTGCAGCCGTAGTAGCTGCTTTGCGTTCGAATGCCCGCGACGTTTTCTGATGGCGATCTGACGATCGAGGAAAAAAGCGCATTTTTTGACACGGGGCTGCTGGTTACGTTGTACCTGATTCGGTAACGTTTGTGAAAGGGACCCAAGATTTCGGTGAAACGCTTGCCTGCTTCAGCTTTACTAAGGAGAAAACGCGTCTGTAAAGCAAGCAAACAAAATGCGATCACGCATAACGTAGCCATCATCTTAATCTAGCAGTTACGTAAGGACAAGGCTAAACTGGTCGCTTTGTGTTTAGGAAGCCTATTCTTTTTTTCTCTCAAAGTACCGATGGATTCCGTCTGAATTCATCTATATAGGTTCCGTAGTATGTTAATCAGGTACTAAATGTTGGCTGTGGTGTTAAAAAATGTTTCCGTTCGTCCTGACAGCCATTAGAACGCATAACTAGACGAGCACATTTCTAGGGCACTCATATATGTACCAAGGTAATAAGCAGTACGTCTTGACCGCATTCAAGATAGGTGAGCAATGCGGTATCGTTTTGCGTACTTCGACGCCAGTGAGAAACAACTCCAGGCGGAGAAAAAAAAATGCGATTCGGAACCCGCCGCTGCGCGAATTTCCTGGCAGCAGTGTAACTCCGGGAATGACATTTATCCATATTTGTGGCTTACGCGTGATCCTGGAAACCAGCAGCTACGGGTCAAATGTCGCTTCCTCTCTCCTCCGGTGCGCAGGTGGATCGATTTCGAGAGGGGCGGGCTGAGAGCGTGTACCGATTTAGTGCCGTTATATAACGTCTGCTCGTTTCGTTGTGACAAAGGAATCGTAGTACACGCTGGTATACAAACGTTGCAACGAAAAGAATAAAAAAACTAGCGCGTTAAAAAAAAAATGTGTGTAATATTTAACGAACCGTAGACGCTCGAGACCTCTTGTTCACACTGTCGCGCTCGCGTTCGATAATTGTAGAGGTCAGCTGCATTCCCCGCGACCCGCGTTATCGGCGAGAGAAGTAGCGAGGTGTGAACTGAAACGAGCGATTAGAGCAAGATGGCGCTTTCTTTAGCTTGTGTGGCGCAGTTGTCCGAGTGAAACGTTGTAATAATCGATGCAGAGCGATGGGGGCGATTAAAAGTGCGACCAGCTCGCGCGCGGTTCGCTGTATACAAACACTTTCGGGAATCTCGATTTCAACTTGGCCAGGTACGTTGTTTTTTTTTATTTTCTGTTTCCTTTCTTCTTTTTTTTACGTTCGCGCTCTGACGATGTCAGTTGGAAATGCAGTCAGCGTCGAAAGATTGCGGGCCGCGGAATGTGCGAGAGAAAACAAAAAAGCACATTTGATGTCCGAGCATCTTGTGTCCACATCCAGTGAAACCGTACGACACTATCCCGTGGCAGGAAATTTTAATACCAGGCTGTGTGTGCCCGCTCAAGTTGCCGAAATGGTCAGCGTTTTTTCCTCGGATCTCGCGGTACCGCAAACTCGTGGTGCAAGCTGCGACTTACGTTAGCGAAACAATGTACGCTTATACTTTTAACCTCGACTTGACCGACCTCAACCACCTGCCAACGTTTGCTTTTCTTCTTTCTCTTTCTTTCTTTTTCGCCAGCTCCGAAGCCATGTCTCCGCCGTCGCCTGCCTTGTTTTTTTCCGCGAGTGTTCTCTTGTACTAGATGACATAGTATAGCGCGCATGCTTACGCGTTTTCTGTGCAACACTGTCCTTGCTCTGCATGACATATTTGCGTGTGTGTCAGTGTACAGTGAGCCGAGTCTGGGGCATCGCTTCACCTTAACAGGGCACTGTCCCACGCAGTGGTGCGTCTTTTTCTATTTTTTTTAATAGAGAGTTTTAGTTTAGGGGGCGCAAGCGGCTTGCGCCCCCTAAACTAAAGCTCTCTAATATTTCGCTTGACGCGGCAGTGGCCAAGCGTGTTCGCGGGTAATCCGACGCGCGTGCGAGTTGGTGTGAAGCTCGAATAATCGTTTCTCGTTAAATATTTAAAAGGCATAATGTGTGCAGAAATTTTTTTAGAAAAATGTCATACAGACTTCAACCGCGAACGCAGAGGGCGAAACTACTCACGTACTTCCAAGGAGCAAAACGTTCGTCTCGCGACCATGCATTCTTCCGCGGCACTAGAAAAACGGTCATGATCATAGATATATAACAGCCCTTTCACGTATAGATGGGCCCGTCTGAAGCGACGGCTCACAATGGTGTCATCTGCCTTGTGGATTAGAAATGCTCCTGTGCCCGTAATTGGCCGCTGTTATATTTACGTGCGGAATGCCGGAGCTTTGTTCAAGAGAACAAGGTGTATACTTATGTGCATACTGTAGATGGTTCACCTGTTTTATACCGTCAGTTTTATGCCGTGAGAAAAAGAGAGAAAGTCAAAGGAAAGACAGGTAGGGGTGGCAGGGCTGCGTATATCTGTTCCCGTTACTGTGTCCTGTGTTTGCACACTCTGCTAGTTTCGTTTTCAAAAGATGCCGTGCCAGCCATGCAGCTATAGCTTAGCTCTCAGCTTTTCCAGGGGGCCGTCTGTGGCAGTTCTGAAGCATTAACGGGTCAGCAATCGAGACGTTCAAGAGGCGTTTCGAGTATTGATGAAAAAGAATGCAGGGAAGAGGTGGGTAGAACCGAAGTCGTTGCAGGCATAGGTATAAGTGTACAATATACGGCTAGACGTGTTAATCAAGAGAGAAGAGATCGAGGAGATGCATGCAAGATGGTACAGTGTTATGCACGTATATAACACTTTATTAGCTCAAACAGGCTAGGTTACTATGCGTCACCCCGTGCCGATTCGAAAGGAACGCCAATGGACATCATCATCATCATCATCATCATCTTCTTCTTCATCATCATCATCATCTCTTACCCTCCCATTCGTAACGCGTCTCCGGATGCAGTGGCGGGCCCTACTTCACTTTGTAGAGAGGCGGAAATGGCGGATGATAATCGAACCAAGAGTGAACTCGGGGGCGACGGGGGAGGGGGGACGCTCTTTTTCTCGGCGTCCGATGTCAGTTCGCATCCCGAAGCACGTGATTAGCAATACGCACCGTGGCTCATGGGGTCGCATCGCGCTGACTGGCGCGAGTCCGTTGTCTCGTCTTATACGCGCCGCCGGGCTTCTTCGACGTCCGAGTCACCGGTGAATCACGGACCGAAGTGTGTTTCAGCACGAGGCGTGTGCGCCGCTCGACCTGCTCGGGCCACGACGCTTTCGGAAACTTCGAAGCTGCGACCGTACATGTATAGTTTCCTGTATTGGAAAAGCGCATTTCTTTATTTCTTTATTTTTTTTGCGAGTTACGGCAGAAAATTGATGTAGCTCTAAAGGCGAGCGTGACTGAGAAAGTGTTACCGGCAGCTCACAGACACTTCGCTGTTAATAGGTAGCTTTCATTTAGGGCAAGACGCAGAGGGGGAAAAAAAAAGATTAGGCCAGAAACTGAATTAACACGCGAGTGCGCAGGATGAAGATATGTTCTTCTTTCCTCATTTCTGCATGTAAACTAAGCAATTAATTTACCCTGTGCTTCGTCGGTCATCGTTGATGATACATTCGAGGCAAGAAAACGACTCCATTGGATCTCCTTACCTCGGTCATTTTATGCATAGGTGTATGTAATTCTTATGGGACTAGAGGGCTGCTCAAGCGCGTAATAGTTTTGTAAGTTGGTTCGTATTACTTACGGGTATGTTGCGAACGCGAAAGATACATTTTTCTTCGGTCCAATATACCGCTTAGCTGACAGAAGCAGGACCTCCGTGCACGCCGACCAAGTGACAATTTGCTCGTGTCAGATGTGATTAAAAAACTGCTCAAGTTTGCGTAAATAGAACGAGACGAAGACGTGGTGCATCGTGTAGTCGGTCGCCGCGTTTCTGCGGCATCGCGGATTTTCACGTTATTTCGCGGTTTTTCGAATTACACATCGCCGTTGTTTTTCGCCGTCCCTCACTGCGCAACGCCCTACGTAAAATTATCGTCAGTTCTCCCGAAAGCCGGTAGCATAAGAAAACCACTTCCGTACGAAGCTTCTACAGACATCTGATCTCATATTCGGCACGAATGCATTGCGTATTCGTTCCCGAGGATAAAGTTTCCAAGGGTTTGAACGCCAGTGTGCGATATAATGTACGTGGTGTCTCAGCAGAATTGCGTGCGTCTGAGAGAGAGAGAGAGAGAGAGAGAGAGAATTGCAAGAGGAAATTCAGACGTCCAGCCGCTCCTATTTCTCCGCGACCTCGAGCTTTCGCCAACTCCGTCGCCGGCTCCCTTTCCGTTGCTGCGCCGTCCGTGCCTGCACGTCCTCGTATTGTGTAGTCGAAGTCGTCCCCGCGCGCATTGTCGTGGCAGCCTGCGCAGCAGCAGCAGCAGCAGCAGCTGTGTTGGCTCTCGGACAACAAAGAAACGCGCCTGCACACGACGCCGCTATGCGCCGCGATTCGCCGAGTGTGTGCGCGCGCGAGACGTTCGACACGCACGACTCGCTTGCCCGCATGCATGTGTGCTCGCGCCAGCGTCCTTGGCTGCGCTGGCCGGCCGCTTCCTCGTTTTCGCTTGCTGCGAGATCTGCACGGGGTGGTTTCTGGCAGGCGACGCCGCGTCCACCTCGCGCCCTTTATACACGAGTCGAGGCCGACGTGGGGGCCTCGCCCGCGGCCACCGCTTGGTGGTGGCTATACTGGCACGGGCCAGTCCGGAGACGCGTCGGACGCGCTCTCCTCCCCGGACCGTGCCGCGTGGCTTGCCACGTGCCGGCGCGCATAACATGGTGCCAGATTTAGTGTCATACCCCTCCTCCCCCCCTCGTTGCGGTCTCTCCGGTTGCGCGCTCGCGTCTTTTGCGCCGATCCAGTCGTCAAAACAGTCGCCGCGTGTTTGATAACGTGGACGCTCGGTGAAAGCCGACGGGACTAACGGTATACGGTTATGGTATCTGACCTCCGCGGGCCTAACAGAATCCTAGTGTCGCGGCAATTCAGTTATTTTATTATATTCAGCCGGTCTGTTGCGACCCGGAATTTGAAGTATACTTGCTTGTACAGATTTGCACGGGCATGTGCTAGAAATCGGCACCTACACGTATGTGGGTGAGAGTGCACTTCTTCAGATGAAGGCGTCGGTTGTTTTCTTAAACGCATAATACGTGTAAGTTTAACACTGCATGATGGTTCCGCGCATTCTTTCTTTATGATGGTTGTGGTCGTACTCTTTTAATCGCGTAGGTGAAATAACCTTCTCCAATATCAACTGCAAGTTGACAAAAAAGAAAAAAATGTCCCGGATTGTCAAGCTTATTGGGGCAGTTGACACGTACAAAACATTCATTCGTCGTCGGTTACGATGCAGCCTTGCGTCTCACACAATGCATTAACTTTCTCAAAAAGGAGTGGCAATAAAATTATCTTACATTGGACATGCGCGCTGTCGCCTACATCTAACCTTATGTGACACCATTGGAATCCAGCTTAAAACTCTTGCCCATCAACCGACTAGAACGGGACCCATTTCTGCTGACCCATGCTCTACAATCGGCGGGTGCTTGGATTGCTTTCTGACCGTGAACCTGGCGAGGCGAGACCTGGTAACCGTATAACGAATTGCGCGCGGCTTGCGCAATTCGGCCAAGTACAGGTTTTCGGGCTTGTCGCGCTGCACCGTCGACTTAGCGTTGTTCTGCGCTGCGCTTCTCGCGGTGGTGTATTCTGCCTTCCTTCACTTTTTACTTCTTTTCCCAGTGCAGCACGTCGGATACATTTGGTTTGCTACCGTGCTTTCTTTCTTTGTTCCTGTTACTTGTAGTTATTTACTTTCTCTGCGTTTTGTTTATTTATCGAGTGTAGGCTCAATAAACGTTACGTGTGAGTCAGCGCAAGTGTTCTCTTCAGTTGGCGGAGTGTTTCTTTTTTTTATTTCGCGTTGTATTCTCTTGCGTGAATGCTTACTATAACTATCCCAACTTTCCCTCTGACAAGACTGGAATGCCCAAACACATCCTCCCCGCCTTTCCCTTTATTCCTTGCTCTCTCTCTATCTCTCTCTGCCCCGTTGGAGAACGGGATCGAGAGTTCCGATTCCCCTGGCTAAAGCTTGCGCAATGCTTCTTGCGCTGTCTGTGGAGCCGGTGATGCTCTCGCGTCATGCGAAGATGAATCCCTGAATGTACACAGTCCCCGCGCAGGCCCTCATCGCGGCCGTCTCGTTACCGTTCGCTCGTTCGCTCCATCATTCGGGGCCGACGGTTTCTCTGAATCGGACCCGCGTGATGTATTGAGACGCGTTGGCGCTCGCGCCATTCTTGTATGTATCGCGCAACTCCGCCGCCTCCCTGTGCTACCCCCCCCCCACACACACACACACAAAGCACAGCGGTTTCTGTGCATCCCCGCGATGCCTCTTGTCCACTCAGCAGACTATACGCCTCCCATTTCTCGCCGGCGTGGCCATTTTCCGTTCCCGCCGGCCTGGACGGGCTTGCGATCCCTCTATGAGGCGATTCCCCGCCCCCCTCATCGTTCTCGTAGTGTCTCTGATGGATTCCTTCTATCGGGAATTCTCACGGCGTTCCCCAGCATTGAGCAATGCTCCTTCGCAACGGCTTAATATGACAGTGAACGAATTGGAAAGAGGTGAGTCGGGGGGAGGTATAGACAGGTACAGCCTGCGCTCTAGAAGGTAAAGTTGGTAAATAGCTAGTGAATGCGCGCGTTTGCTGGATAGCTGTGTATTTTACTACCTTCTGACTAGTTATGTGTACTATCCAGCGGCCAGTAAAGCTATTGCTGCCTTCACTAGCCAGAAAGGCTTCTCAGTAGTTGTTACTGAGTAACTGCTAAGCAACTACTACCTCGTCTGGCCGTGGCCTAGTAAGCTGCGATTGTGGCAGTCTTGTGCGAAATTGAGATGAAGTGTTGTTCATTAGGTTGAACTAACAGTTATGGCCGATGTCGTAGCACACATATATGCAGACAGTAGACTTTTTATATTTGTTCACGAAGCTTTGGTTATTTAACCAAATATGTAGGTACTCACCGGTGCCACATGCGCTCCCTCAAACTAGGGCTATATATAACTGAAGTTGCTGTGAGTGAGTGTCGCGTAATACCTTAGTGTGTCCTCGGTTGTCGTTGCTCGTTGAAGATGCACATTCTTATCCGGAGTCAGTGCGCCTTATTGTCCCCGGTAACCATTGCGTATACATACCCTTAATTTATGCTTTAATATATGGCGAAATGACGCGGCTATCTTTTTTAAATACATATTTTTATATTACTTTGTTATCCTTTTACAATACCATCGACCTCATATGACAATGCAAGCGTCACTTATAGATCGAATAGGCCCCATTGCATTTTTGGTAATTGTATTTCTGTTGCCTTATTGACTGGACCACCGAGGTAGTATTTAGTTACGACTAAGTTAATGCTTGTTTTCTAGCTTCAGCAGGTAGTGAAAAGTACTAGCGAATGTTTTGCTACCTGCACATACTAAGAAGGTAATGCGTTTGGGGCAGTTAACGTGCTAGTATTTAGTGAATATGACGACCTTTTTTTTTTTTTTAGTGTGTGTGGTGGGGGACCTTATCTCACTAGATATATTTTCTTTTCGCCCCCGTATTTTCGTCTTTGGGCGCGCGCAAATTGACTTCGTGTACGACTGGGAAGCAATAGGGCATGTAGGGTTCATGAGTCGCTGAATAAAAGGCGGCAGAGCGCCTCTCCGCTGTTCATCCTCTCTCGCTTTCTCTGTCCTGCAGCAGCGATATTGCTCTGGCTTTTATTCTCTGCATTGCAACTCGGAAATGCAATTACGAAAGCCAGAACGGCACCCCACTGTTATTCGGAGCCCGCAAGTTGCGCTGCGCGCAAAGAAGCACCACAGCGAATTGCTTTATCGCATTTTTCTGTCATAGGGTAAAGAACTTGACGCCTTGATAATGTGCCGGGATACACTTAGCAATTTAAATAAAGTAACGACGCTATTGCCTGTGCGTAGCACTTGCGGAAGCTCTTGTACAGGGTCTTGTCAGGGTCTTTATGCGTCTTCAGTGCGCACCCGCATATTGGACAACGTGTATATAGTATCTCATTGTACCGTAACATAATTACCCCGCCACCTACCTTTCCCTGTATTTCCCACTTCCCCTTTCCCCAGTGAGGAGTAGCAGGCTAGAGACACGCTCTCCAGGCCGACCTCTCCTCCTTTGTGTTCATTAAAATCTACTCCTCCTTGTACAGGGGAGTAACACGTTCCAAGCCTGGTAAATTACAGGTATCCGACTGTTCGTTAATTATTATTATTCTTTCTTCAGTTTAGTCTTTTTCTTCTCCGAGCTGTCTAGTAGGACTCGAGGGCATCTGCGTTCATTGTATACGAGCAGGTGGATTCTTCGTCGCTAGAATATATATATATATATATATATATTATATATATATATATATATATATATATATATATATATATATATATATATATATATATATATATATATAATATACACGCAGCTGATACGACAGAGGCTGACATCTGGTCATCAAAAAAAAATTTCTTGCATAACTTCATACACTAACTGAGCTCTTCTTGGAAGCACAATAATGTAATGAATGGGTGTTCCTATAAACAGTTTACCGCGCTGTACACTCCAACCTCGAGAACACCACCAAGCGGCATTTAACCCAAGAAGGCAGCGCACAGTAACTATTTTGCTTCATCATATATATATATATATATATAACGACTACGACGTACGTTGAATTACCACAGTATATTTCACTCATGTTTCGGCTGGTGAACCATCTTTGGCAAAGTCCACCAGCCGAAAAGTCAGAGAAATATGCTGTGCTAATTCAACGTATGTCGTACTCTTTTTTTTTTTTTCATTTTACTACCGAGGCCAGCGTGATTTCTGCAGCTCTATATATACACACACACCATTAAAGGAGGACTGTCTCATATACGTGGACTATGTGGCCAGCTAAGCGTTCCTTTGAGAATGTGGTTTACTATACGTGGGCGCAGGCGGTAGGTTTCAGAAAGGAGACGGGGCTGGCAGCCCAGAACTACTAATATTAACGCGCTCGGCGGTTACCAGCAACCTCTTCAAGCGCCGGTCGCGTCCTTTCTCCGTCTCGCCGAATTTACTACGAGGAACCCCGCGAACGTAGAGGGAGGGAAGCTGTGCGCACGTTGCTCAACGCCCATTCCTGTGCGCTGGAGCGTCAGTGCTGTTGCCGCATCTTTCTCGCTCTTTACTCGGGCAATCCGGCTGTCACGCCGATAGATTGGACGGGGTATTACGCGCGCTCTGGCGGTGTGCCGCCTTTCTTTTTCGGAAACCCTTTCTGATATAGTCGGCTTCCTTTTTCTTCTTATTTTTTTTTCAGGCGGATCCGAAGAACTCATCTCTCCATTTCCACCCGAATGCACGCGCTTGCGTTTACCGAAGGCCCACTTGTTCCTTTTACTTTGTTCTTCTTTCTCCTATTCATCGGAGCGGGAAGGGAAGGGGGATTTCGCATGAAGCTTGTTGTCCGACAGCGAAAGCGAGGTTGATTTTCCTGCATGGAACAAGCGGCTTTACTGGGACTCTACCAGACACGCATGCCTTCCACAGGGGTGGGACTCCTGCGCGCCAAACGCAGAAAATTGGCCGAAATTGCGCTGCGCTGCTCCAGGACGGCTTCGGCACGTGCGCTCAGGCAGCGGCCGCGAACGGCGAGCGGGATTCGTTCTCCGAAAAAATAGTGCAGCCGTTCACGCTATGCGCACCGTGCGGCGGCGCCTCCCACGCAGTTTGTATAGTAATGTTCGCGCTTATGTAACTTGGGCGTTTCCGGTGTTAGATATGGAGCTGTTTCCTGCGATTACTTCGAGTTCCCCAGACCACATCGGATTGCAGCACAGCTAATTGAGGAATGCAGAAGCAGGAAAGCGCATTCCAGAGGAGACACGTGCAAACAAGTTTGCGGCCTTCAGGTCGTGTGCCGCCGGGATTAGAAGGGGGGGCTCGGACAATGGAGCATGAGCAGCCCTCCCCTTCTCCTCGTTAGAAGTGCATTGCCAGTCTGCGAGGCAAGACCGCAGAGAGCCGCCAGGTGTGACACCGCGACACGGGCGCCTACCATTGGCTGAAAGTGGCGTCATCGGAACGGACTCTCCCATTGGTGAAACATGACGTGACTTACAGTGCTCGAAGGGTTTATAAGAAGCCTTCCAGAGAGACCTGAGCATTCTGGGACAGTCCCTGATTCCCTGATTCACCTCTCTCGAACTTCTTGCCGCGGGCCGCAGCGTCCGAGTTGCTGCCGGCCCGTAATGACTGTACGACTGGTACTTGACTCTCACCTCCTTGTACACAATGTAGAATAAATCCCTCCCAAGTTTTGGGTTTTCATCCCGAAGTCCGTCCCTCAACCCCTACACCGGCAAGTGGCCTGCGCGGGCGCATCTAGTCTAGGCCATTGTCGCTGCCGTTGGAACGGCCAGGAAGGCTGCATTTAGTGGCGCGGCGCACCTTAGTGAGGCACAAAACAACGAAAATTGGACTCAGGGCTCTACGAGCGAGCTGAAGCATTTTTAGAGGTGCAGCTCTTAGACGCCCGTTCCTGCAGCGACCGTCGTCTTCCCTCGTAATTGAGCGAACGAGCACATCCAAGAACGAAAGAGCGAAAGCGCAGCACAGCGGGGGATGAAAGAAGGCGACAGCGAAAATAGCACGTGGAGGAAACTGGAAGAGGAGGAGGGCGCACCGCAACCATGAGGCAGAAAGCGGAGGGGGAGAGCGCATGGCGAAAGCGCGAGAAGAAAAGCGTGGTGGCGCGCAAGACGGGCTCTGCGGCCACAGTGGCTAGTAGCGCGCGCCGTCTGTTCACCGATGACACCGGCGTTACTATATATGGAAACAAAGCGCTGCGTGAGCGGAGGTCTGTCTGCGGCGACTCCTGTGAGTCGCGCCCTCGCGTCGCCCACGCGCTGCCTCTCGCACTCTCCCGATCAGCGAGGCAGTCGCACCACACTTCGCTCCGTTTGCGACGGGCCGCACGGGACAGTTTGTCCCCGCCATCCACTATATCGAGAAATGAAAACATTGCGCTCAAATTCCGCATCAGGGAGCATCGTAATGGTCGGTGAATTTTTAAAAACATTTTTTTTCCCTCACGTGCACTGTTTCATTATCTTGCCACTGTCGCCTCTGGTGTTGCTCTTGTACCGTTGGTATGAATAGAAACGCGTACCGTAATGAACGCCTTTTTATATGTAATTACAGTCAACGACCGATTTTTTGGGCATGCCCGATAATTCCGACGCCTTCGCGGAACTGGCACTTACCCCATAGAGTCACTGTATAAGAACGTTGGAATTTGCGTGCCCTAGACGGTTACGGTATCAGGGTAATCCACTTCAAAATTCAGCTTAAGATGTTACTTAAGACAGTTGCAGCACAGCGCTCGTGTTTGTTTATTCTCTTTGTTCCGGCGTGGTTTGGAAGTGCCCTGCCATATTCCGTTATTCCACCCAAATTCAGATTGGCCTGCTCAAAACTGCTTCAAACTGAAATTTTATGTGCTCTAAGTTCCTCGAAAATAAAATTTAGTCCGCTCCAAGATGCTCCCAAAATGCAATTTCGTCTGCTCCAAAGTGCTCCAAAACGCAACTTGCTCCAGAAATTGCTCCAAAATTACTTGCGGCAGTGCCACCCCTGTTTCCACAGAAATGCTTAATGGTACCGAAATTTTAACAGGAAAGCTTATTTGTGTATCAGGTTCCTAGATTTGAGCGCATCGTTCACGAGTTATCGTCGTTCATAAAGAGAGAGAGGGAAAAAAGTGTGTGCTGTTCCCTTTCATATTGATGATGACTGTACACACGCATCCATTCTTTTCGTTCTTCCCATAGTCATTCATTCGTATGCTTTCAGTCCCCGTCCCCCGGATTAGACAGATCGCCCACTTTTGAGTGGGCGTCGCTTGCAGCGATTGATTTCTCGCGGTCGCTCCGTTTCATCGTGCCATGACTGGACGAATGACGTCGTCAACGGTGAACGTGCCTCTGAAGCGCCCACTCGTGTCTGTTTAAGGAGTGGCCTCTCAATCGCCACCACGAAGAGATGGGGGAGAAAGGAGGGAATGAATCAAGAAACAAAACAAATCGTACTAATTCGAAGCGACGAAGAAAGCTTAGGGCTCTTTCTTCAGAAATCCCGAGGGTTTTCCACGAAACGCGAGGCAGAGACAACAGGACGGGGTAGGGCTGTGCGCAAAGACAAAAACGGCCCCGTTTTCTCTGCAAACAATCGCCCGGCTTTCGTCGACAAGTGCGCGGGGGAGGAGAGAGAAGGAGGAGGAGGAGTGCTCTTCAAGCAACGACGTCATCGCCCGCTGCGAGAAGACAGAGCTGTCAGTCGCATGCAGACGCCCAGCCATTGTCGCTCGGTCCGCATGTTTTTCTTTCGTGCTTTTATTATTTCTTTCTCACAGCGTAGGCGACAGTCGCCGGTGCGAGAGAGAGAGAGAGAGAGAGAGAGAGAGAGAGAGAGGGGGGGGTTGCCTCAAGCTGCGAGAGATCGACGCCGAAGCATTCTTCCGGGGCACGGCGCCGTCGTCGGGTTCTGAGCGCGGAAAACAACGGATCCTCGGCGAGCTTCTGGCCCGAGCGAGGCATTCTCCCTCTCCCGCCGCCCACGTGCAGCTCTTCACGTTGGAGCAGTGCAGGGGATGGGGTTGGTTGAGGGGGGGGGGGGGGTATGTCTCGCCCTGTGCCTATAGCCAGCTAGCTAGATAGCTAGCTAGCCAGCGGGCTATTCGTCAGCGTTGACGGCAGAGAAAAACAATTATCCCGGTGGCGGTCGCCACTGACGACGACGCCCCGGGGTTCGCTGCCGACCGAGCGCTCTTTGTGTTGTCATTGCGCGGCTTGTTGGAGCTCCAGTGCGCTGGCTCTTCGTCCTGCATTGAAGAGGGAGCGAGAGAGAGAGGAACTACAGGCGAGCGGGACGAAGGTGTTTGGGGACACAAAGGCGTTTCCCCTCGCGGGGGTCCATTAGCGGCCTACCGCGGGCTTGACGCGCCCGCTGAGACGGCAATGGTCCGGATTACGAGCGCGCTTTGCCGCTACTCACTCTTTTTCTGGCCTCCTCCTTTTTTTTGTTTTCTTCCCCCGTCACTTCCTTTTGTCTTCGTTCTTTGTTTCCTCTTCTGTCCTCTCTCTCTATTTTTTTTTTTTGTCGTCCGTTGTATTTGGCGTCGTGGACGTCCGCGACAGTCGCCGTCCATCAAGCCCTCGAGGCGAATCGAGCGCGTAGCTGCGTGGGCGACGTCTTTATCTTTCACCGCTCGTCGCACGTGGTGCGTCGATGCTCGTCAGAGCCGCCGATTTGCTTCTATGTCTTTCAAGTTCGATGGAAACCTTGCGGTAGTACTGAGTGGGATACGAAGGCAATCTAGCTTGAAAGAGGCCCGTACGACTCCTCGATGTGCATTCGGTTCTACTTGCGGTGACTACAGCGCACGCTGGAGCGAAACCCGACTGACATGGGCGGTGGTCGCCTCCCGCGTGTCATGTTCTCTAGAGCGTTTATTTAGTCGCTTATTAATAGCACTCGTTAATTTCTAATATTACAGTAATCATTTTTTTACGTCATATGTGGTTCCAGACAGCGGGATGCCTGCCTTCTAGATGTTTGGATACGTATTTTTTTACAGAACAGTAATACGCATTATTATCAGTAGTAGTAGTAGTACTAGTAGTAGTAGTAGTAGTAGTAGTAGTATATTCAGTCGTTCGTTCGTTCCTTGATTCTCAGCCGTGTCACGAATGTCGTCTCACGGTCGTCGCTCGGGTACTTTCGTCTCGACACGACGCTGTGCGCTGCTGTACTTCGTCGTTTACATATACGCGGCGGCGGCGGCCATGTGCATCCCCAAAACCGTCGCCGGCGCGGAGGAGGCCGGCCTCTCCCCCGTTGCGGTTCCCTTCGCCCACACTTCCGCTTCCCTCACTCCTTAACTACCGCTTCCCTCGCCGTCTACCCCTTTCCTCCCGCGATATAACCCCTTGTCCGTACCCCTTTCTTTCTTTTTCCACGACACACAGCGCCGCACTTCGCGCAGGCTTTTTGGGGGCTCTCGTCCGCCGCTGTTCTCTCTCGGGCCGATTTGCATCCTCAATGAATCCGGTTGAGAACGATCTCCCCGCCTTGCTCTCGTGGTGCGCTTGCATTCGCTTACCAGCAAAACGGCCGCGCGCCGTTTTCGATGTCGCGGCAATGTGGGAAGAACAGCTTGGGAGGACGTCCTCTTCGCGTTTATACATTGCTTCCGACGAGCGAACGACCTGCGTAAAACGACGCCGTTCGTCTCCCTCTACTCTTTCTCTTTCGTGTTAGTGGTTACTATTTTTTTTTCGTCGCATTTCGGTTATAAGCCCGGGCCGCATCGTTGGTCCCTCGCGTAAGCCCGCGTAGTTGCTTATAGGCCTTGTTCAAAAACTGTCGTGTTTCGCGCGTTCGTCTTCCTTTGTCTTCTTTCCTGCATTTTCGATCGCGCTCGGTCGCGCAGCTCTTCCGCGTTACGACAGCGTTTCGCGTTAAAAATGGCCGCCGCGTCGTTCGTGTCTCTCGCCTCTTCCTCTTAACCCTAACGAGACGTCGCGTCCATAGAGTTTCTCACTATAACACCTAGAGGGTAATCTGGCGCCACCGTCTATGGGAGTTTCTTAAGGGGGCACCGTGCCGTCATGGGAATGACGGGATATGTGTCTGCGAGGCTCGTGTTGGCTGGTGTTGTAAGAGGCTTCGTCTAAAACGTGGATTTGGCTACACAAATAACGCGTTTTCAAAGTAAAATCTTCATAAAATGTTTCTATTCACGCATATTACATCTTTACTCACCCACACTGCATGACCAAGCGAAGAAAAGCAGGAACAGACGACAAACTGTTTCAAAGCGAGCGAGAACCTTGTCGTCTGTCTTCCAACTTTAGCGGCCCGCTGATACTTTTTACGTACCGTATAACCGTACACGCAATAACAAGTTCTCATAGTTAAACAAAACATGTTTTTGAGTAATAATAAAACTAAAACAGCTTTTTACGTGCTGTTTTAGTAGAAAATGAATCATTGTGACAGACGGCACGGTGCTAGCCAAGCGCGTCTTCAAGGTGTCCTGTCTCTCCGAGAACGATGCCAATCCGAAGTCACAATATACCGGCATTTCCATGCATACCACAGCGCAGCAGCGCCAGATTTCCCTCTAGGTAATGTAGTGAGAAACTCTATGGTCGCGTCTGCTTAATATAATGGCGGCCATTTTTCGCGTTGTAGGCGGTGCGTCACAGCGCGTAGTTTTCGGGCATCGCAGCGCGTGCTATGTGGAAATGCGTTCGGAGGCTTTTGCGAAACGAGCGCGTTCCCTGTAGCACATGTCTCGTCGGTAAGTGGGAGTGACGCTCTGCGCGCGCATTCGCGTCGAACGCATTGTGTCGTGCGAGGTGCGGAGTTAATACCTGGCTCGCAATCGAGTGGGTGGCAAGGATAGAGTGCGCTGCTAAATGTTAAGCGCGCGTATGTTCGAGGCAGGCTTGTAGCCTGGTTGCGTACGAGCTGTGCAGGATGTTTCTTTCCTTCAACTGAGTTCACGTTTGGGTATAACTGAGTCGTAGTCGTGCACTCTGATGAAAGTTGTCGAAAGTTCGGGAAGTCGTTTGATCCATTGGCAGGCGTCTGATAAATGTATGTGATAACATGTGAAGAGGAGTTCTTAAACGCATTTGATGCTTTGAAAGGCTCATAGTAACTGCGCATATGCTATTGCAGGCTTCTAAAGAACGAGTTCTAGACGTCCAGAGGTTTACCAGAGAAAGAAAAGTTACCCCGGGCAGGCTGTGAATAAGTATGTGTGCTAACAAATGGAGATTACGTGAATTCTATAAGCTATTTGGTGCTTTGAAAGGCCCATAATAACCGTGCATATAGCAGACGCTCAGAGTCATTCGAAAAAAGAAATAGACACGATATGCATGAGGGAAATTTGCGCTGCTGTATACCAAGCTCATGCGGAAGATTCACTCAGGCGATAGCATTGTCCTAATTATGGTTTGCCACATTTGTGTACCAACTGCGTTATAAGGAGGACCCGTGACTCCAGATTATGTTGGAAGAGAATAATTTATTTTTTTTCGATAAACTTCTAAAAGTCGTGTTACGAAGAACTTGCCGTTTTGCTCCTGTTCAGCATACAGTTGAGCTATTTAGACCAGCGGCTAATTACGCAGCTGTTTGCTCTAACGGGTTTACCTGATGATGTCTCATCTTTAGATTCCACTCCCACGATGTTTCTTTCCTCCTTACGTTTGTCAATCCTCCCTGGCGCCGATCATTAAGCTTAGGTATACGCGGCGTGTCAGTTGCCACGGTTACGGCCGTCTCTGTGTGAGCTTGCTGCTTCTCTTGGGCGCTCTTTTCATGCGTTCCATACGCTGTCTATATATTATAGCCACGTGAACGGCCGATCGCAGGCCGCCGGCTGTTGAAAACGTAGAAGATCGAGGCAGCTTCTTATATGCCCCGACTTTGTGGGGGTTGGCGTCAGGAAGTCATGATATAAGTATCGTACGTATGGGGCATCGTAAGTAAATGTAGCTTGATACGGCAGCCAACCAATACGTTGCTAGATGAGGAGCGGTAATGCGTGGCCGTTGTCTGACTGGGCTACAGCATCAGGTGCTAAACAGCTGGCGTTAGCTGCGATGGCCCGTCCTTGGAAGCTTACAAAGGCAAACCTAACGAACGCGATCGTCAGCCACCCGAGGAATGGAAAGAAGAATGATAGTTCGAACGCTAACAGAAAGACAGTAGCGCATATTGGGGACAGAACGCGAGTAAATGGTTTTCTTCTTTTGTTTTTAAATGAAGAGGACAGTATATATAAAGCCATGTTGAGCACGTCGTGCGAGGCGCGCTAGAGATAACTGGTGGCATATTGGTGTGACAGAATGAGATGCCAAGCAAAAGAAGGAAGTTCGGCTGAGCGCAGCCGTGAATGGTATCGACTTGCGCGATTAGAAGATTAAACTGTGAAGATTCAGTTCTGCTGGGGCCGGACTAAGGTAATCGAAGGCCACTGTCATGGGTCTCCGGCCTGCAAGGAATTTAATTAAGACTAGTGACGATACCCGCATCCTCAGTGTCTAACGTCAAGCGTCACCGTTTGCAGTGATTCTTTCTATATAAGGTAGAGGAACGGAGGGAGCGCGGCAGCTGAAGTACAACTGTGCCTTCTTTCTTTCTCTCTTTCTTTCTTTTCTTTGCCACCTCCAGCTGTTGAGCAACTGCGCAGTTAAGGCTCTTATGGCGTAGGACTCCACCGCTTCTGTTCAGAGCATCTGGTAAAGTACAATAGTCACCGCGCTTAAAGCGCTTCATGTCCTCGTAGGGCAAGAACTTGGCAAATGAGTTTTCCTTTTTTTTTTCAGTCCGGATAAATTTCGCCCGAGAAATCCAGGGGTGTTTGTTTAGCTACTGGACAAAGGAAGTAGCAGCAAAATGTTTAATAATATGAAATTTCAGTTAAACCGTCCTCCTCGTGTAACCGCAACAAAATTGTCAATTCCCTATAGGGACAAAATGGTAGCTGGGCGGCGTCACGCCTGCTGTTTGTTTACTCGCAAAAATGTGGCCGAAGAGCGAAATGGCGTCTATTTGGTTCGAGGCCCATCCCTCTTGTGGTTATTGTTTGCAGTGGCTTGGGTGGTGCAGCGGTTCGGGACATTCGGCAACGAAAGCTCCTCGCGCGTCGTAATGTTGTCAATCCTGCCGCTGCATTTTTACAGACGTCGGCCATGCTTGCTCGACTGGAATAAGTAGCTAGACTTGTCCTGTAGACAATTTTGCCCCTCTGAGGACTTGATTGCGCTTACAACGGGGAGGATCACGTGAGCGCATCAATTTCCTGAAACCGGTATTGAATCTTCCGTTAGCAGCGCACTACCTGTAGGATACCTGTTATGCATTTATCTTTTCCTGATCTGAAAGAACGATAGCCATATTAATGGGGCTAGTGTGTGCCTGAATTTGCTTCTCTCTCAAAACTTGCAGCCTTTCTGACCTTTTTTATTTCATTTTTTTTTTTCTTGACGCTGTTGTCGCTTCTACTGACTTTCGTTGCATGCATGAAATCGCCGTGTTGCAAGGACTTTCATAGGCAAGTATGCGAGTTTGGCTATGCGAGTTTGGCCCGTCGTGCCAAGGCTTCCTATCTCTCCGGTGCAGTTCGGCGTCGTGCGATACTTTATCCAAGGTGTTGCTTTGCATACATGACACACGCCAGATTCATTAGAAGGCGAAATCACGCCGTCTACTCCTCATGAATGTCTAGGTCGCGCTCATAAAAAGCAAGCGGCCTTGTAGTAGGTAACGGATGGCCGACTAGATTTACATTTTTGACGCGTCGTCTGCTACCGTCTTTATGCGACGTCTGCTTCACGTCTGTACGTTACTCTGTATGTTTTAAATCACGTGATTGCGTAAGCGCTGCGTTGCGCGACTTCTAGCTTCTCGCCGCACCCTCCGGCCTTTCGTATGTCTTTAAATTTCAGACGTATAACGGCACAACTTGCTTTAAGCAAGTATTTTAACAGTACGGCGATTTGTGGAGTGTTGTGCTACTAAAGAAGCGTCGTGATTTCTGGTCTACAAAATGATTGCGACAGTTGACACTGTAGCGTGTCACTGTATGCATACGCATATAATGCTGCAGCACGCGAAGCAGCAACGCCGGGTCGTAGCCCGAAGTTCCTGCTTCAGCGAATCGGTGAAAACTCTGAGGCGCGACAGATACCGTTTACGTGTAGCCCTGTTTCGCGAATAACGGCTACAAACGCGGGTTTTCGCGACAACTTCCTGTCGCGGACCTTGACAGGAAGAGTTCGGGAAGCGCTGCACGCTACTTCCCGCGCTGGGCGCGGAGTCTGAGCCCACGCCGGACCGGGATCTGAAGTCGGAGTCGACGAGGAGCGGGAGAGTGGGTGCACCGAGCCGAGCGAAGCGGCGGGAGGGGGGGTCTCCGGTCCCGGCTGGATCGATGCGGGTCGCGCTTGGGGCTGAAGACTGCTGCGGGGACGCCGCCGCCGCCGCCGCGTAAATAACGGCCCGTCCTCGCGCGCTCGCATACGACTCGTCAGGTCCGCTTGTCTTGTAATGACTCGCTCCGCTGCGTCTCTGCCCCTGTGCGCCCGCTCCACATGGAGCGTATTGGGCGGCGGCGCCGCCTCTGCTTTCTTTTCTGCACGCGTCTTGCCGCGCCACAACCGCCCCGCGCTGCGTTTTTCCTCCCCATCCGCCCACGCCGCCATGTTTGTGTTGCTCTGGTGGCCCCCCCACTCTTTTCTCCCCTCCAGTAGTTTTCTCCCTGTGGCCTTTCTTCCCGGCTAGGCGACGTAGATCAACTCGCGGCTCTATCGAGCGAAGCTGACTCTGTCGTCTGCTTCTGCCGTTTTCTCTTTTCCGTCTGCTTTTCCGTCTGCTTTTCGGCCCCTTTTTCCCCAACCGACGTCGTCTGCTCCGTGGCGTTAGGAGCAGTATCGCCTCCCGCCTCTGAGCTCTTTGTGTGATTGAGCCTCGTCGTTTTCGTCGTTTTTATGCCTTTCTACCAACGTTAGTTCCGGGAGGCGTTCCGGGAGGAGTTCCTTTCTCAGATTCAGAATGGCAAGACGCGGAAGCTTGGTATAGACGTGCCAATATCTGCAGGCATGTGTCGTAGTTGCAGTTTTGTACGTACAATCTGACTGCAGGATGCATACATTAACATGCATATGTGCATGTCGCTTTTTCATGTTTCCTGGTGATGCCGTCTGTTCAGTCTTATGCTACATGCCGTTTATTTAGGGTATACGGTCACACTTGGTGTCGGCGAAGGCTGAAGCGAAAAAAACAAACTAGAAATTCGCCCGCTTTCCGCCTAGGCGGGCGGAAAACTAGGAGGCGAACCAGATCGCTCTCGGACCGATTTTTTTTTTCACCCTTGGTAAAGGTGCCTGTGCAGCACCGGAAGCTGCACTGGCATTGTAAGCGTCCAACATGGCGCCCAAAGTGTAAGCGGATCGATGCGATCGCATACTGCGCCGTGTTGTAGGATAAAACTCGCAGCCTCTACGAGGACACCTTCCGCAAGAGTTAGATTAGGACGAAGATTGCCTAGGTGCTGGAGATTAGCACAATGTGCAGCAGCAAACTGTTGCCGCGTCCCCACTTCCTACACTGTTGCTGAGCCAGGCGGGTCGATGACCGCCGCTTTCGAGGCGTTCGCTTCTTCGGCTGCCCCTTGCACATCTCCGGAAACAGGCTGAGAAGAATAAAGCTGTTTATTTATCTTCTATGTGCAACGTTAAAGTCATCGCGGAAGTTGCATTAAACCTCTCCTTTTGACGTCCAATAGATGAATCAATGAAAATTTTGCTTGAAGTGATTATGATGATGACTTATTGGCATCTCCTTTTAAATGCGGTGGTGGGAAAAATAGTCACCTAGCCTGCTTGAGTTACTCAGGTATACTTGTACATGCTTGTCATTGTAGGATTTTTGTATACACCGCCTTAATTTTTTTCTCTCCCTCAAAATTTATCTACCTTTGCCGCTACCTATGCCTGTTACGTATCCGGTAACGAACGCTTCCCGTTCTCGATCCTCCGCAGTAGCAGCTTCCCTACGCTGAAGCTTTGCTTGCGCTTCTCGCTCTCGATGCTCTGGATTTGCGCGACGTCGGCGCTGCCGCTGGAGCCGAACGAAATTCAGGGGCCGAAAAGGCGCGTGCCGTCGAAACACCTGCCTCCTATACCCCTCTCCCGGCGCGCCTTCTGATTGGTCCGCTCCTATGCCGTCGGGGCTCCGGATGGATGTTATGAGCGTACCTTTAGAACGGGGTGGTGGGTTGCGCCACCAAGCTCTTGCTATTATACTTCCTAACGTCCTACGTAAGTTAAACAATAAAAAAGTAAAAAATAAACACTATGAACTCCCACACCCAATTTTTTTGACCCCCTATTGCTAACTGTGCTTTTGTACGTCTCCGTTTTTTGTCGTTTCCCTACTTTTCGTCCACCAATCCTCCAATCGCCTCTTACTAATGCCTATTGTGAACATGTTTGCTTTTCCACTGCTGCACTCGCACCCTCGGCGCGCCGTCTGACGGTGAGCTCCGGTACCTGCCGTCCTGCGTGACACCGGACAGACGGCGAAGGCTGGACTCACGCTGGTAATAAGGTCGAGTCACGTTGATCTAACTCAATGCAAATTTGAAGGCGCTGGCCGTCGTGACAGTGTGCGGATCCAGAAGCAAATCTCGGCAGCGTCCTCACGTTCATTACTCTCGCGTGATGGTGTCAGATGCATTCCGACGAGTAACGACGTTCCGGTGTGGTCTCAATCCAAAGGACCAACACTCCACGCGCTATGTTGTTTAGCTACGACGATCTTAAGCGATTTGGAGTATTCGGTGTCGCGCAGCTCACATGAACCGTTAACTCTGGATGATTAGCCACTTGTCGGGAAAACGACTAACGAGTTTGAGAAGTAAGCGGAATTGAGCGACTCGATTTTTGCTCAGGTACAAACGCATGAAGCCAGTACACTTTGAAGCGCCACGCAACCATAGCGCAAATTCACTGTGCCTATTTAATGAAATCGGGAAATAAAGAAAACGGAAATGACAGATGGTTGTGGGGGCTAAATATAACTTGCTGCAGGCGAATGCCAAACCAACATCTTCAGCGTTGTGCACGCGGTTCTGTGCTGTTGAGTCACGGCAATGCTGTAGGCGTCTGCACTTTGATATTTGTGCGTATATGTAAACACTAAGAAAAAAAAGGAATGAGTGACCCTTCCTCCATTAAGGGAGAAACGACGATGTCCCCTATGTTCGTCTTTAAGTGGAGCAACTTTCCTCCCTCATGCATGGGAGGAACGATTTCTCGCTCTCCAAAACCAATATGGCCGACCCCAGGCAAGCGAAACGAAGCGATGGATGCGACTAGGCCTGTGAACTATGCTAGTTCGCAACTGGAAAGCGACGTATGCATCATAAGCATAGTGTACGTTACTGGTACATTACTTGAAAGCAGCCGGACGCTGCTTTCGAGTTCAACTATTCCGGTATCCCAGCTCCCGTTCAAGCTAGATAGAGGTTTGACACTGGTGGTAGCTTGTCATGAAAGGTCTAGACCCCAGTTTATGCTGCTTGCATTAGTTTCCGTCGAAAAGAACTTGTTGTAGTCGATGTTCGGGTCACCGGCCGCGGCGACTCCAGATACGCTCGCAATGGAGAAGCGTTCCTTCCCTTTTGATTGCTGCAAGAAGGCGCGTAATGTTAAGTGCGTGTGAAGGAGGAACTCACCGGCCTGAAGGAGGAAAGCGGCTGGGTTCTCCTTTCTCGCTCCCCCCCCCCCTTTTTTTTTTAAAAGAGTGTGCTGTACCTAGCGGCGGGAATGTGAACAACGCATGGCTCGCTGCCCTGGGTACTGGGCGCAGAGCGTATACTTTCAACCGCAGACAACCCGTGTAGTCTATGAACTGTTTATATGAACTAATGTGCGATGCACTTCTAACCTTCACAGTAGTTGAATGGACGCCGTTGTGATCGCGTATAGTTCTGAATGGAATCACTTACCAGCGCTTTGCAAACACGATACAAAATTTTCACCGTTCGCCTTAAAGACCGTTTCGCAATGAAGCTTAGTATTCCTTTTTTCTCCCGTCTTATCGGTCCGGTGTCTTCTATACCTCGACCGCTCGATCTCTCGGTGCGCGCCTTCGGGCACGAAAAGCTTTGCCAACCTGGGGTCCGCTCAACAAGCGTCTCGCTATTCCGCCTCCGGGCCCACGGCTTGTATAACGCGCACGCACGCACAAAGTGCAGCAATGAATATTTATTTATTCAGCGATCCCCTGCGCTGGATCCGGGCGCGCCTATGGCTTGCAGCGTCGAAAGATTTAAGCGGCTCAGCCTCATTTTCGCGCCCGGGGAAAGCTGAACAAATTTCGTCGGCAGCCGTACGCGCGTTTCTTTTATCCCTTCAGCGCCCCCCCCCCCCCCACCTCTCCTCCGCGTCCTCTCGCCAGTTTTTTTTTTTTTCTGACCAAGCCACGCGCCGTCCCGTTCTATAAATTTTCCGCGCTTCATCCTCCTCATGCATTAGTTATCAGGGTTCGGATGCGGAGAGAAGGGTAACGTGTCACTGCTGCTGTACGGCGCGCGTCCGAGCGCTCTGTGTATTACAGCTCCGCCGGCGTTCTCGCGTTGTGCCCGACTCCTGTATACCAAGTTCTTTTCCACTTTGTTTCTCGGCGCCCTCGTTTAACTCGGCTCTGCGCCCTCCTCTCTCTCCCTCTCTCTCTTCCATGCACACGTACGCACTCTCTGGGCACGTGAGCATGCGTGATGCGAGGTGCTTTGCTGTCGCTTTGCCCGCGCTACCGCCGCGAGGCGGCCCGTGCGTGCAATAAGCTTTGCGGGTCGTTTGTTGCCGACTCCCAGAACGGAACGATCCTCGCGCGGGTGCGGAGGAGGAGAGGCGAGTGGTTTACGCCTCTGGCGACCCGAGTCTATTAGCCTTAATGGACCCGAGCGTCGGAACTCCCTAGCCTAGCCCGTCCGCGGCGTTTTCCCGCGCGCTGAACTACCTCGGCCCTCGCGCCCGACTCACTGGCGTGCTGCCGGTTTAGGCGCACGCTTATGTGCGGGGGAGGGAGGGAGGAGTTGGGCGAAGAGTGTGCAACAGTGTTTTGGGAGGCCATGCTCCCGCGCTACCTCGATTCCCTACCGCGTTGCCACCTCCTCCTTGTTCCCCTTGGCTGCGCAGTTGGTTCTCTCTTTCCCGTCCCTTCTTTCCTTTCGATCACGCCTCGGCTAATCCGCCGGTCATTAGCCTGCCGCTGGCCTTCCGGCGGTAGCGTGGTTGCCTCATCGGTGAGCCCCCCCTCCTCTTGTTCTCTGGGCGTCCGCCATTTTCACTTCTGCTTTTCACAGTCGTCTGCAAGAGTCTAGCAGACGACTGTCGCCTCCGCGATAACTGGAGCGGAGGCGGGCAGTTGTGTCCCCAGTCGCCGTCTGCCTGTTTTCCCTCACCTTTCTCCTTCAGGCTACTCGGCTCACGCACACCTTCAGGCGGTGGAAGGTTGTGTAGCTGTGCTTACTGCGACCCGCACGCGCTGCGTTCCTTAACGACCTTTCAGGGGAGCGTGCGTTGCCGCCATTAAAGATGCAGCAATGCCTGCCGCCAGGCGGTGCGCTCCGCCTCCTCTCTCTGCAGTCTGGCCACTGTCTGAAAGGTTCCCGCGTTGCGTCGTCTGCTCGCAATTAGTGGATCGTGTGCACAGGTGGCGGTGCGCTGCCAATTTGTTGGCAATTATCGCGCCCACCGGTCAGGTTCGCGGTCGCGAAAAGGAAAAAATACATTGAAGCAAGCCTGTTTCCCCACACGTGGCTGTTTTCTTGCGCAATACACCTGACTTGCAGACTGCATTGACCAATGGCTTAGATGTGCGCGCGGGGAAAAGTTTATATCTTCCGAGCCTAACGAAGAGGTATTGGCTATCTATTCTCGACTGGGTGATTTCTTTTCCCCAAGTTGATTAATGCACGACCTCTTAGTGTCTGCGAGAACTTTTATTGTCACGGCTTCGCTCCGCCGTCCGTGTAATGCGTTTCGAAAGTCCCGATGGGATAGCGGCGTGCTTCTAGTGCATTCAGTGCTTGTTATGCGGAGCCTCTGAAAGTTGTTCTTTCCTTCCGTCGCTTTTCTTTATCGTGTGTGGTTAACGAGAACAACGTCTCTCCGGACAGAAGGTGTGCACTTACTGGTTGAGTTATTTACGGTTTCCGATTTTCCTACCCTTTTCCCATTTCTCCTTGCGCGTGCTCTCACGTACACCCGCACCCCTCTCTCTCACAGTCTCTCACTCACTCTTATATTTCTCTCAATGTTTCAAACAGTATCTTGTATTTGAACTTTTAGGATTGCTATCCAAACGTACAGTGGGACAAATGTGCGTAACAACGCATTTTCGTTGCGCAGTTGCGCGATTTACATACCTATGAATGAACAGATGGGATTTGCGTCCATTTGCGCTGCACGGCGTGTAGTTGCTTTTTTTTTTTCTCTTTCTTTTTGAGCGCACTTCTTAGGCGCCCGTTCCTGCTGCGAGAGTCGGCGTAACCGAGAGAACGAGCACAGCGAAAGATGAAGGAGAGAACGCTGAGCACAGTGGGGGGTGAAAGACGCGAGGAGGAAAGTGGAGGAGGAGGGTGCAGCGGAACCATGAGGCGGAAGAGGTGTAAGAGTTTGGGTCGAGCATGTCAAAAGGGGTAGGCTGGCCCATGCCGTCGTCCGATTCATCTACGCTAAGAACGTTGTTGAAGGGAAGGTTTTCTCATCGAGAACGAGGAGTACGGAGTTTATTTATATTTACATGAAGAGTGGGGAAACGTTACATTGCATCAGTCTAGCATGAACGAAAACGAAGCACTGAGGAGCCGAAAAAAACTGCTTAGCCCTAGATCCATTGGCCACGGATAACTGCCGTCCAACCTTCGTCCAGTCGGAGCGCCCAAAGTCGTCGAGGCCTTTGGAGGCGAGGGTTAACACACTCCCGCGCTTTTGTTTCACTAAACACACCGAGTGGGGCCTCGGACACAGGGGTTGTCATGTTCGACTCCGGCTGACACGTTTTGGTTCCTGAGCTGACTCCGCAAGCAGTTAGCTGCCGCGTCTGCCAAACGAGCATGGCGATTACCCGAGTCCGTGGAGGAACGCCGTAGAACACCCTTTTCCAGGAGTTTTCTTGCTTCAATTAATCCGTGAATGCGACAGCGAACCAGCTAACAATACTCGGTCCGCCAAACGTGTCTCACCTTGCGGCGCCGGTAGTCTGTCCGAGGGGGACGCATTGTTGCCTTCACGAAGCGATTCTTCGCAGCGCGCTAGGTAGAGGCTAGAAGGTCACAACCCCCGCTGGCTGATCGTAACAGAGGGTATGGTGAAAGCGTGAGAAGCGTAGCGCCGCGATGATGGCTACGAGATGGCGCCAGAGTAGAGCGCGTTGTCTGGGAGGTCTGTCTGCGGCGGCTGTTGTGAATCGCGATCTTCAGACTAGCGAGGTACTGGCGCCACACTTTGCTCCGTTCGCAACGCGTCGCACGAGAGAAATTGTCTGCGCCGGGCATTCTATCGCGAAATTAAGACAGGTATAGAGCTGCGCTCAAATTTCGCATTAGGGAGCATCGTAATCGTCGGTGAATTTTTCTGTCGCAAGTTGTCTGTGCGTCTATCTTGTGTATCGGTTCGAAACCCGCATCTAATACCGCGACCACCATGACCCCATTCACTTATACGAAGATTAGACGTTTTTGCATGCGCTGTAGCCCAAAAAAGAGTAAGTGGTCCCTCTCGTGCTGGTTCAGTTGAGGTTAAGAAAAAGAAAGCTGTTATATCATTTGCCATTCTATTATTTAAAGCTGTATCACCAGCGAAACTGTGTAGCGTACGACAACGAGGTGCCACAGAATGTTGAGCAAAGGTACCAACACGTTTATTGTTTTGATCCGGGGTCATCGTTACGAAAGGTACGCGCACACATTTATGTTTAAACATATGCATTCGTGTTTTCATTTCGCGATATATTGAAGCAAAGAATTTGAGACCGAAATCACCGCACCCACTGGCAGTTGGCCAGCGCCGTCAGCACCTTCGCAGAGGGAGGGGCAGTATGGGAACGCTGGCATCATGAGCGGCAATGGAGCCAGCTGTGGAAGAAGACAACGACGACGAAGGCTCGAGCAGTGGCACGAGCCATTGCTGATGATGATAGTTTTTGCTCACGCAGATTTGTTGACGGAGACGAAACATGCACGGCACCCTAAACAGCTTCGCTGTAAAAGAAAAAATAAAGAAAAAGAAGTCGCGAGCTCTCCGCGGCACTGCGCTCGCCTATCCACAAATCTCGCTGCGCTGCGCTGACCACCGCTCGTCCATTTCCGATGCACCTCGGTGGTCATCTCGCCGCTCGATCTCAGCAAGCATTGCGTCGCAGAAATTTGTGCTCTAGGCCTTGCGAAATGTTTTCGGTGTAAAGACAAGCGAAGGGCGTGTGTACCGCTGCAGCGACCGCTGCGTGTGGAAAGTGGTGGCCGCTGGCGCGTGTCGTCATGTGGCAGTTGCGGTCGCAGCGCCGCCGCACGGCACGCTGTGCAACTCGTATACGAAAGGGACCGTGACGTACGATAAGCAGTCGTGTGGCCACCAGGCAACGCCTCGGGTAATTCATTTTCTTGACTGACTGTTGCCCTTTCTGGATTCGTGTGCTCGCGGCCAGGCATAATTATCTATTCAGTCGAATGTGAAGTCCAAGTCGACCTTATTTCTCCAGCAGTAACGCCGAGTGGTTTTTTTCCGGAGAGGAAAGAAGCTGCTTCGTAGGTAGCTTGACTGAGCGGCACACACGCACAGTGGGAGCGTACAACGGGTTTCCACGTCGTACAGGTATGTGCCCCTACGTGCACAGCAGTATGTTACCATTAAATTATTCAGTAGCTCGATCGATGACATGAATACGAAGCGGGACAGAAGAAAAATAGCATTTAATCTATGCAAATGACGTGTACGCAGAGAAAATTGATGGACATCACGATTGTAAAAGTATACAACGCAACTGGAATGTAAAACAAGCATGACAAACTCACTAGGCAAGCAATGGCATTCCTTACTTATGCAAAAGACGCACGAATGTCGTAGTTGTATATTTATTACGGGTTTACTCGTGAACAAAGGAGAAACATCATGGGAAGCACTGTCTGTTCTTGTTGAGATACCGTATTCTACTAAGACGGAAGGACTTGTACAAGCACTGTGATGACTTCCCGGAGTTAGGCCGTGGTCAGCCACACGCGGTCATCGACGTATACACGAAAAAACGGGACTTGTGGAGTGTGTGTTCCAGTTTGGCCAGCATCGGAGACTGTTTACTTTCACTGCTTTGAGCCTAAGTTATACCTCGCATTCGGAAGACGTCTCTGCGACTTGACAGCACCTCTCGGTGACGTCATTGAAAAGCTAAGGTTATCGCAGAACGAACTTGAACACTTGGCTTGTGTGTACCCATGAAAAACATGACGTAGCATATATGAAAGCTTGACTATAGTGCGCAGGCGACCTCCCCATGGAGTTGAAGCACTCCAATCAGCCGCCGTCTTGTTTGAACAAGAAAGTAGCCTTGTCGTTGACCTCGATGCTGTTTTTGAGGAGCTGTCTGGATGCGCCGAATTAGTCAGAATCAGAACGACACTTAAGATGGTCGCTTTCCGCTTGGCTGTCTATTTAGCCGTCTACGGCGAGTATTGGAACACGGCCATAGGTGCACAGATGGTCTGAATCACATGTGCACTGCGAACCCGAGTTCTTGGGAGTGTGACTAGAAACGGGCCGCGTTATTTTAGGGATTTTCCCGGCCTCGGTGAAGAGGTCTTCTTCATCGCGTTGGCTTATCCGTTTCACATCTTTACCGTACGCCTCTCTCCCGTGCCGCTCGTTTAGAGCTCCGTTTACCTGTCCTTCTGATGAAGTCATTTGCGCGTAGTCTTAGGAATGGCCGTGCGGGGTGGCATCGTGCCACCTTTCAGCCCGCTGCACGTGTTCCAAGCCCACCAGACGGGGAGCCCTTCAGAGAACTGCGGATGACCGGCAACCACGTGGCGCGCGGTCAGCTCAGGAATGTGGTACTCGGCAGCGCCACCAGGGACGGAGCAGAGTTCCATGAACCCCTCTGTCGTCGGCGCCGGACATCGGAATGTGTGTGCCTATGTGTGCGTAAACTGTTCTGCGGGGCGGCGGCAAGTTTACAATGACTGGACGAACGTTTCCGTCCACGTGGACCTCGAAGAGTGACGCCGAACGATTACGTCGAACTATGGCGTCAAGCGGAGAGCTTACAAGCAGCGTTTGCCGGCTTCTAGAGTGTGCTCGTGTCGTACTCGTCGTCGGGAGCTGAGTGCTCGTTGTCATGCTCGAAATGTAGTAGTGAGCTGTGTGCTCGTAAACTGTTTGCTGTATGTTAGTTTTGCGGGCTCTATATGGGAGTCGCGCTAGACTGCCGATGTATGTCTTGTCTTAAAGTGCTTAATATGTAAATAAATCCTGTTCACCGAGTTCCTCTCTACGACCTTCAACTCCTTCAAATGGTGGCAGCGGCGAGGTCGTCCGACGACTCCTACGTCTGGTTGACCGCGGTAGGGTCGTCCGACGAATCTGATAGTAGCCGCCGTATACACCGGTCCCGCCCGCGCCCTTGACCACTGACTCAAGCAGGTTTTTCAGCCTACTATCTTGGGGAGACGAAGCCACGCAGTTCTGATTGCCGCGATTTGCTTGTCCGTGAAAAAAGAATTCTGCAACATCGAAAGGACCTACCGTCACAGAAGGCCGTGCAAGCGCTTTTGCGCTTCTTGCGATCTACCGGCCTTTGTGAACGACTTTAACTGGAACGCCTTTGTGTGCGTGTCTCCATGTGTGCGCGTTCGTTTTCTTTCTTTTTTTGCGTTTTTCTCTCTGTCATCTTTCTAACCCCTATCCCCCATCCCCAGTGTAGGGTAGCAAACCGGAGACTCATATCTGGTTAACCTCCCTGCCTTTCCTCTTCATTCTCTCTCTCTCTGCTTGTCCGTGCATTTCGTGAAGGCGTGCGCCTCATTTCGCGCGCGCTCGTTGTTTCGTGCACTCCTGTATAGCGGCGCTGCAGTCTCGACGACCCCGTGTTGCAAGCGACTCCTCTTCTCCCCAACTCGTGTATCGACTGGCACGTGGCGTTGCATATTGCATCTCGCTCGCTCGCTATGCGCATTTCGACGAAGTCCGCGCGCGCCGTTGCTCGTCCAATCCTGGTCTGTTTAAATATCGAATGCCTGGGCTCGGTCGCCGGGCATGAATAATTATCGCGTTTAATAACTTCTCGGGGAGAGGGGGGCCTCTGCCCGAGAGAGCTCGATATGCGCGCGTCGATGGCTTCGCTCCCGAAGCCGGGCGTCGAATGCGCCGCTCCTCCGGCGATTCGTGCACGCTCGTCCGCTGACCGTGTCGTTAAATATGCATGCTGAAACTTATGGGACTCCGGAGTGTGGCCGCTTCGACGACGTGCCAGCGCGGGAGCTCGAAGCCGGTGTTTATTCCGCAACGCCGGCGTGGACGAGCAGGGAGCGTGCGAGCAGTACGGCGCCTGCAAGAAATTTTATTTATTTTATTTATTTATTTAGTACATACTGCAGACCACATTGTGGTCCTTGCAGGACGGGCAGACATTGAGTACAAGGCATATGCAAGATACGTTCGTATACATTCGTAAAATATATAGACTTTACAATGTGATGAGATGAGACCTTTCATGTGATGTGCGGCTTCGTTTTAATGGCGTCTCAGCGTGGCGCACTAATTACCAATTGAAAGTGGGAAGGGAAAGTGGAACTCTTTCTTTTTTTTTTCGCTCTCTCTATTCACCTTTGGAGAAGGAATAACAGCGGTCGAATGACCCTCAGGGAAAGAAGTTTAACCGATATCTTGAGGGTCACCTTATTGAGCACCCGTAAGACCAGCAGCAGCTAGTTCCAAATCAGGTCACGTAAATCGTTTGCTAGGTATTACAAATCTACTCAGAGGCGGAAATTTTAATCGCAATTGCAATACCTAGAGCGATATATATATACATATACATACATATATATATATATATATATATATATATATATATATATATATATATATATATATATATATATATATATATATATATATATATATATGCAAGAACGCCAGTGTACCGTGCATTCTGCGTACGATGTAGAACTCCTGGTGGCGAAAATTACTCCGGTGAGCCTCACTACCGCGTGCCTCATGACAATATCGCGGTTTTGACATGCGGAACTCCATCATTTTTGTAAGTGACGCCCAGAATAAGTGTTCTAGCTCGGTAGTTATATGAACAAGGTGTGCGCGCTTCGGGTATAACCTATGAGCGTACAAACACGACCGATTGAGCTATACCAGAAACGTGTGCGTCTATGTCTTCTGCCTCAGCGAGTTCACACATGTTCGCGGTAGCACTTGGCAATTCGGTATTCTGGAGACGTAACCTGACGATTCAGGGGATTAGCTAGCTGTCGTTATCAAAAAAAAGAAGAAATACATGAGACAATACTCATCATCATCATCATGAGCCTGGTTACGCCCACTGCAGGGCAAAGGCCCCCCTGTCGGGTTCGTCGGAGTTGGAGCGGTCGTACTTGTAGGACGATCGGAGAAACTTGGGGCCACAGGACTAGGCGCGCAGGATTTAATGGCAGCATTTACATTTTATAACATGAGGTACATTGGTTGTCTAGCGCGCCTCCCATATGGAGCCCGCATGATTAACATTCAGCAAAACAGCATTCGAGCACACAGCTCACTACTATATTTTGGCATAACATCGAGCACTCAGCTCCTTACGACGAGCACGACACGAGCACGAGCACACTTTAGCAGTCGGCAAACGCTGCTTATAAGCCTCCGCTTGACGTCATAGTTCGACGTCATCGTTCGGCGTGGACGGAGCACGAATGGTCGGGAATGTGCGTCCAATCATGGTAAACTTGCCGCCGCCCCGCAGTACAGCCCACACACACAAAGGCTAACATGTTCGAGCCTACACACACAAAGGCTAACACGTTCGAGCCTACACACACAAAGGCTAACGCGTTCGAGGGCTTTGTAGAATTCTCGGTATAGCCCGCGGTGTCGTCGACCGAGGGCCTCGTAGAACTTTGCGCCGTCCCGGGTGGCGCGGCGGCGCACCACATTCCAGAGCTGCCCGCGCGCCACGTGGCCGCCTGTCATCCGTAGTTCTCAGAAGGCGCCTCGTCTGGGGGGGTTGGAACACGCGCAGCGGGCTGAAAGCTGGCACGTTGCCACCCCCGTACGGCCATTCCTAACACCCCCAATACTTCTCCAATCCCGGTGCGACAATACTGCATGCTTTGTTTGTTCGCACTGATATTTCTTTCACCGCGCGCTGTAGTGCAACTTGGTTCAAACTTGACATATCGTCGGCAGCGTTCGTCTGAAGTACCCTTTCACCGGGTTAGGAATATCGTTCTCCCTAATGTAGCATGAGTAGTATATAACGTCACGTAGCCAACCGGACGTTATTCCCGTTAACCTCTCGGCCTTCTGCTTTTCTCTTTCCTGCCTCCCTTCCTGATGTAGCATCACTGATTGGCGTACAAAGCTTACCTTCGACATCCCGCTCGCACACCCTCTCGTTAACACCAGCTTGCAGCTTGGGGAAAATAGGGAAAAAGGGGGGGAGAAAAGCTTGCACAGGTCAGGAAAACGAAGGAAACTATCTTCCGTTTCCGTACTCGCTTGAGCTGCTTCTGTGTGCTCCTTCTCTTTCTCTCTCTCTTTCTTTCTTCCTTTCTTTCTTTCTTTCTTTCCTTCCTTCCCTCTCCTCTCCATCTATCACCGCCTTGTTTCGTTCTCTCGCGGCCCCGTCTTCTTACCCCCCGTGCGTGTGTGTGCCGTGGCCTCTGCTCGAGGGCCTGGAACCCAGTGCTCGACCGATGCTGCTTTGCCTCTGTTCCGGGCGCCTTTGTTTGCGCACCACTTACGCGGCCGACTACCCATAATGCGCGCCACGTGGGTTTCGCGGTTTCGTTTCCTCGTTCGTCGTCTTGATTGCTTTTTAGTCGTATTTAGGTGCCATCAGAATCTTGGTGTCGAGATGGAGTATATAGTGTGTCGTACTTCCGGAAATACGCGGCGTCCAAAATAAGACGCGGAAAGAGAACACAAGCGGGCATGGCGGGCGTCAACTCTCGACTGAGTTTGTTCGGAACATACATCCGCCTTTCTTCTTTCTTTTTTTCATGCGCAGCCGAGTCACGTGAGCACGGTGAACGCGTCACGAAAACAATAACAAACGCGCCAACGTCCAGAGATCAACTGCCCATGCTGACAAAAAAAAATAAATAAATACGTGGCGAGGTATTTAGAAAAAAGAACATTCCCGTATCTAGAAGCTTGAGCTATGGCCCAAGGACTGTCCGGACACAAGTGAAACGCTGAAATGATATTTCTGCAGCCGCTTGAAGGATACGAATGAAATTGGCTTAATTCAACATGAAGGGGTTCTGCGTGCCAAAACCACTTTCTGATTATGGAGGCACGCCGTAGTGCAGGACTCAGGAAATTTAGACCACCCGGGGGTTCTTTAACGTGCACCTAAATCTAAGTGCACGGGCGTTTTCGCATTTGGCCCCCACTGAAATGCGGTCGCCGTGGCCGGGTTTAGATCCCGCGACCTCCTGCTCAGCAGCCCGACACCATAGCCACTGAGCAACCACGGCGGGTTTAATTCGACATTAAAATATGAAAGGCTGTTCTTTTTTTTTTCGTGGCACATTGTTGGTTGTATAAAACTTACAGGGGACGAAATAAAAAATTAAGGACAAGAATCACCGACCCCGGTTTCTCATGTTCTGTGGCTTTATACGCCGCTTCGCGGCCCCGAGTTCAATCCCCGGCCGCGGCGACCACGGGGATTCCGATGGTCGTACCGTGCTTTGGGAGGCCGTTGTAGAAGTCTCCATCTTCGGGGAACTTCAAGAACACTGATGTTTTCGCAAGAAAACTTTTTGGGGAAGCCCACGGGGACGAAATATTAACTTTGCTCAAACCGTAGAGAGATACAAAAAAACACCATTTGAAATTAAATTAACAGGTTGGTTACGCTGCAGCCAGTTTCACACCGTTCCGATGAAGCCGAATTCGAGCGCTGCGGTGTATGACATTTTCGTTGGTCCGACGCTTCTGACGGTTGTTCCCCCGGCTTGTTGCGAATACTTTCATGTAGCGTTGTTATGTTTTTATCAGGGACTGGAGCGTTATTCATAAGCCAGCCTCAGTGACTGTTTTGATTATCCTTTCTCCTTGCCTTGCTGTCTTATAGGCCTTAGCGTAAAACCGTATTTTTCAGATTTTTTTTTTCACTGCAGAACGTTGGAACAACGTGAGGAGAGTTGCAGCAGCAACTCATCGCTCGCAGCCAACTTTTCTTATACACCCTTGAAGGTGAGGTTGTTAGCCGTGGAACAAACAGCACCCTCGAGGGGTGTACAATATTGTAATCTCGTGGCTAGCATCTTCACCCTTAAGGGCTCCAGGAATTTTCACTCTGGTGGCTGTCTTCGCACGTTTTTTTTTTTTTTTTTGTAGCTCATTCTCGTTGTGCCTGCTTGCGTTGACGAGTGTCTGGCCGCTCCTGTGCGCCTTGCGTTGTTTTCCCTCTGTGACGACCGCGTATACCTACGCGCGGTTGTCATAGTGCGCGAGAGAGATCAAAGAAACAAACGCGTTGCACTCAAAGGTGAGGCAGTCCGCTTTGGCATCGCTCGCAGAGCCCGTCTTCCCGCTCTGTTCCAGTTCTAATTGCTGCTGCGCCGCTCGCTCACCTCTCCCCCCCCCCTCCCTCCCTCCTGTCTCCAGTCACTGCTTTTGCGTCTTCCTTCCGACGTTCTCGGGCCGCACCGCTGGGCTCGCTCCGTTTAATCGCCGGGCCCCGCGCGATTCACCGCCATCCGTCTGCGGTTGCCAAGCGCCGCAACCCTGGGCCTCGCCAGAATCTCTCGACCCGCGATTTATTTTGGGTGTCTTCCATTCCGTTCCGCGGCGCCGCAAGTCGGGTTGCAGGGTTCTGCACGCGTGCTTGCACCCCGGCACGCACGCCACCCTTCCCTGTACAGGCGTCTTCACCGCCGCGCGTGGCTGCGTCGTTGAGGTTTCGAGCGGAAGCGTGGTTTTTGTGTGCGGGACCACCACGAACCGCGATCTGGACGCTTTGGGAGGGGGGGGGGGGTCGCTAACTGCCAATCAACAATTCCTTTTTTTGGGCGATTTCGACGGAGCATACTGCGTTTTTTCCCCCTAGCATTGATATTTCGGCTTGATTTTTCGGAGGTGTGCGTGAAGGAAACTTACGCGCAGACGTCCCAGCGAGAGTTTCTGGAATGCGGCAAGTTTTGCGGGGAAATGCGCAAGAACTACAGCACGCTTGTTTTTGTTGGTGCAACTTGCGATGAACTCGTATTTTGTGCGAGCGCTGAGCCGCTGCGGCTCTCCCTTTATCAATGCACCGCGTCGGTTCGTATGCGACCGGTGGGCTACGCGTGCTCAGGTGTCGTTTGAAGGAGACGGCAGCGACGATTGTGACGACGACGACGCTGTAATACGGAAACGTTTTATTACTCGGTCCCTTCGTCACTAGTGGTTTGATGCTGAGACGGAAGCAAAAGCAATGTCTCCCCGTGTACACTGATACTGTATTAGGCGCAGCTCACGGATCGTTCTTTTCCGTCAGTGGGCGAACCGCACACACCCCACTCCTATGCTATGTAGGGTGGAGACTTCTGGCACTTTCCCTCAGCCCTTTCTCCCTTGCCTCCTTTTGTCTTAGTTTTTTTTTTCGTGTAGTTTCCTTTTTTCTTGCTGTGCCATCGAAAAGCTACCGCGTGGTCTGGGACAAATTTGTCGAAGTGGTTTGTCGCGGCTGCGGCGCTGCTTTGCCTTTCCGAGTAGGCGAGACCCACCACGGAGTATGAACAACCGCGTAACGGTGACCGGACCGCCCTGCGCGGCCCCTCCCCCTTCGCCCCCGCCCTCTTCTGCTTCCCGCCGTCTCTTTCCGCATCTCTTTTTCTTCCTTTCCAACTTCTTTCGGGAAGTGGTCTTCCGCCTTTCCTCATTTTCTGCGTCCTCCTCTCGCTTCCCGGTCTGCCGTCGCCTGCTTATGCACTACATCGACATTCGTTCCGCTCGGTCCCTGGGCGTCCCCGCTCGTCTCGCCCTACTCGTCGGACTCTTATTTGCTGTAAACCGCGTCCGCGCTGGGCTCTTTTGTCTCTCCCGTCATTTCTCCCTCGTTTCCCTTACCCTCTCGCTGCCTATTTCTTATTCCTGCGAGTCATTCTTGCGAGGGAAGTTGCCGTGCGAGGTTGTTATTCCCCATTTTTCTCTTTTCTTACTGCGCCCCGTATACGTAATGCTATACTTTCTCGTACCAACGGCGAACTTCCTGCATTCCGCGTTATTCCTCCCGTTTCTTTCTTTCTTCCTTCTTTTTTCGCTCTTTCTCTGACGCGGCTGTCCAGCCGCCGCTGCGCCTGGCTACGCCGCGTGTGGTGCTTTTATTCCTCGGCAGAGTGGGCTCTCGCCTAGAACAAGCGGGGGCTGTATGCCTAGGCTAAACAGCGGGCCCACTTGACTCGCCTTTCGCTGAAATGGCGTTTTCCCCCGTCTCCCCCTTTCCCGTCTTCCCGCGACGTCCCTGTGTTCTTCCAAGTGCTCCTTCGTACGCCCGAGAGCGTGTGTACAAGCCAAGATGTTGCTTGCATCTCTCGAGAAAGAAGGGCGAGGTGGGGGAGGGAAGGCACGCCATCTGTCGTCGCGTTTTTACCATCGCCGCCGCTTCCCTAGACCATTTTTTTTTTCATCGAGTGGCGTTCCCATCTCGGCTTAGCGAGTTTCGTCTTCCCCCCCCCTTTTCCCTACCCGTATTTAGCTTCCCTGATTTCCCTCGGTCTGTGTTCGCCACGAATTGATCCTTTCTCGGCACGGTTTTTGTAAGCGGGATCGGAGGAGGACAAGTTGGTACAAGTCGTCGGCGTTCTCTCAGTTGTGCTTGCGGTTTGTTTTCGAGTTGTTCGTTTGTTTGTTTTTTTATCCCCGCCGCCGCTTCCTCGAGAGATTATTAGCCTCGCCTTGTTTAGCGTTCGCGGAAGGAAACGTCGAGAGACACTCCACTTCCGGGGGCCGCGCTCGCCTTCGCCGGTCGCGCGCGTACGACTGTTTCTCTCCGTTCTCTGCGTCTTCATTCATTTCTTCTGTGTATGTATTTTGCCCTCCGGGCCTCTAGCGGGAGAGATGGCGGGCCACTGCGTTTCACGTTCGTGCGCCGCCGGCTTATTACGTTCGGTTTGCGTGGCGAACGCCGCTTTGGGAAAAGCAAGGAAACGAGTAGTCTCTTGTCCTCGCCTTTTCCTTTCTTGATTTTCGCTGGCTCTTCGCTCTTGACTTTCGAGAGAGCCTGCCGCCGCATTGTTGGATTCGCGCGGCGTTTTGGTATGCAGGCGACGCGGTAAGTGTGTGCCTCGCGGTGACGTCGTTCCTGCTTGTTTTTTACTTCGTCGTGTTCTTCTCCTTGTGCAAGGGGGTGCCCTTTGCGCATCTGTTGTTCCAGCTTCGTTTCTGTTTTTTTTTTTTTCGTGAGTGTGTGTCTGTTTTGGATGCGCGGGGTGCGGCCTTACTTAAGCAAGCCTTTTCGTTTTGTCTTTCGTTTTTTTTTCTTATTTGATGAATGCTATATATACGGGTGTTCTTAAGTTCCACTCATGCTGTAATTAGTGTACGAGTGCCTCGTGTGGCAGTCTTTCGTGCTTGTCTTTGCACACGCGCGCGTGTGCTAGCAATGACGCTTGCACATCAGGTTCTGTGTATTCACAAACCAAACGCGTAAGCCTCTCCGTAGCCGTTTCCTGGACCGGTGGTTTCTAGGTGTCCTTTTTTTTTTCTTTTTCTTTTCTAAAGGCACTGTTTGGAGGTGCTTTGAGAGCGATGAGCTTATCAGTGTGGTCTTCGGTGTGTCTGGTCATATATCGGACCAGTGTTTTAGTCTTGATACCCGGTGTTTGCTTTTGTGCGTATTCAGAGTTACAGACTGGACGTTCTTGATGCAAGCAGGTTAAGTAGACTTTGTATGTTGCCTCACCTAACCGTGCAGAAGGGGGATGACGGAGCGAGAGAGAGAAAATTTGGACTGATCATGCAAGCTTGATAAGGCGCAGCGTGTCTGGGCACTTGGTCGCTGAAGTGTGCCTTAGAGGGAGTGCAAATAGACCTTTCGAAGAACACCCAAGCGGTTAATTATGCAAGTTTTTTTACCCTCTATTCGCGCATTTTTATGCGAAGCATACTAGCCGCACAACCACGCTCTTCCTTCCTGCGCCGCGCGCGGCCGCGTAGCTACCATATGACGTCATAACAGCTGCAAAAGCGGAGGCTCAACTCGTGCGCTCGCTTGCGGCCGCGTAGCTACATAGCCGGGTCTCAGCTCGTGCGCTCGCCTGCATGAGTTGTTTCTTCGTCTAGCCGAACCAAATATAGCCAAGCAACAGCAGTTCACCAGGCTAAACAGTGGTTCAACAACTAAACTAAACGCTAGTATGCTTCGCATCCTGGGCTTAACCTTAGCTAAGCCACAGCCATTTTTTAGAGCGCACCTCTTTGGCGTCCGTTCCTGGGTTTCGCGTCGGCGTTGTCGTCGGCCTCGTAACCTGCTCCGCCGCCGCGCATGCGCGCTGTCGGCTCTCCGGGCGAGGGAGGATGATGGAAGGGAGGAGGAGAGACTGTGGAGGAGGGCTGGCTACACAAATGGCTCTTTGGCGTCCGTTCCTGGGTTTCGCGTCGTCGTCGGCGTTGTCGTCGGCCTCGTAACCAGCTCCGCCCCCCTTTCATCCCCCCAGCGCTAGCAGCGACCGACTGATACCGCTTTCGTGAGTCCGCTACCGCACTCACGAAAGACGTCGTGCACTTCCTGCAACTCGCATTAACCGTCCATCGATCCAAACCGATGTTAGTAGTGGGGGACTTTAATGTTTACATAAAGACAAACAGCAATTTCCTAACACTTATGCGGGAGAACATCCCGTTCCTCTCGCTCGTAACGCGTCCCACGGCTGTGACAACCTCGCGAGGCACTTGTATAGATCTCGTCTTTGAGAATCAAGCATTGGTGTACCAAGTCGAACATATATCAGTCTATTTCTCCGACCACAAAGCTTCCTTCATGACTGTCAAGAACTGTTAGTGGAGTCTTTGTTAAAGGAATACGTGTGAAAAATAAACAAAAAATTCTGTGATAGCGCATACATGTGTTGCTCGATTTCTTTGCCTCAATCTATCGAAAAGGTGAAACAGCTTATTTGCTGCGCTCAAATTTCGCATTAGGAAGTAACGTAATCGTCGGTAATTTTTTACTGTCCGGTCGCTATCGTTATTGGCGTTTTAGTTAGACGACAGTTTTGAGCTCTGGCTTATCACTCGCGCTTTCCTTTGTCTCGTTAATGAAAGTTTGTATACACGCTGGAGATTTTTAGTGCAAACAAACCACGATTTGATTATGAGGCACGCTGTAGTGGCGGACTCCGTAATTAATTTTGACCGCCAGGGGATATTTAACGTGCCCCCAATGCACCGGACGTGGGCGGTTCTTTCATTTTGTCCCCATCGAAATGCGGCCGCCACGGACGGGATGTGATCCCGCCACCTCGTGCTTAGCGGCGCTGCACCATAGCTGCTAAGCCACCGCGGTGAGTAATGGCAGTTTGAAGCGGTCGCTCACAATGGTGATCACTTTTCCTAACGCGAACCTAGCCCGGCCTTGCTTCCGCGTCATGTATACCGTTTGGTTTTTATTTTTTTCCTAAAGGAGTACGATGAGACGCTACATGGTGACGGGTACGGAATGCTTATCTCTGCTATCGTCTTCGTTCATTGAACATTCGAACGAAGTCCGTAGTTGCTTATTTACATCTTAAACGACCGGCGAAAGCTCTTTCTTTTTAGCCATCCGGCCGCTTTCTTTAGAGTGCCCCATAACGAGCGTGAGTTTTGCTAGGCAGTTCGTAGCGCGTTCTCTATGCTAAACGTTTTCATATACCAAAACTTTAGTCTCCATTATCTTCGCAGGAAAAAAAAAATCCCTGCATATTAAGTACGCCCGTCGCTTCCGGGCGATTTTGCCGTTTATCGTTTCGTCTTCGCCCTACATTTCCGTCGTCAGTGTTCCGTCTACTCACGGCTTTAATGTGGCTCCCGACAGCTGCTCCGTCATCTTCGTTTCCTTTGTTTTGTGGAAGTTTCACCTGGCGGTTTCTTTTTCTTCTTTTTTTTCAACTTTTTTTTTCTTTCTGGTACGCCATTTGCTTCCGGCGTTTCGTTTCTTAACGCGTAGGCTGGACGTTAGCGCGGACTACATCCCCGCCGATTTAAGTTCTCATTATGCGGACCTGATATTCCTCGCAGTTATTATTCTTTGTTCAGTTCGTATTTCGAAGTATTCTTTAATGAGCGGGGCTCACGATTTAATCCCCCCGGAGAACTACTGAGCGTAACATAAGCATCTGCGCAATCGACGGTATACGTTAATGCCTTCTTTCAGCTACCGGGGTGGGAAAAAATGAGCTGCCCAACCGTGCGAACCTGCGAACGCGCGCTTTTCTGTGGGCCGGTATTTTGTAGCGATGCCTTTTCCGATTCTGTGCTTTTTCACGCTTTTCGCGCTTGGCCTGTGGTCAGAGTGACGATGTGCCCACATTATCAACGGGATCGGATGGCCGTGTGTGGTGAACGATAAGGATAGCATAGAATAAGGCATCGCTACAAAATAGCGGCCCTGTCTCTTATCAGCATTGTTATCTTGATTTATCTTGATATTGAATGATTTATCATTTATCATTGTTATCAATGAATGAGTCATAAATCTTATTTTATGAAAGATTTGATTTTGATCATAGTTTGCAGGGACAACATGGCCAGAATTAGTACATGACCGGGTAGTTGGAGAAGTATGGGAGAGGCCTTTGCCCTGCAGTGGGCGTAACCAGGATGATGATGATGATGATGATGATGATGATGATGATGATATATATAGCGCCTTAAAACCTAAACAGCGTCTCGTTCGCCCCCAACACCACCCGCTTGTGGGACACTTGCGTAAAAAAATTAATTAACGGAAACTAAATTCTGTGGTTGTACGTGCCAACGCCACGATGTGATTTAGAGGCACGCCATATAGTAGGGGACTACGGATTAATTTCGGCCACCGGGGGTTCTTTAGCGTACACCAAGCGCGCAGTACAAGGGCGCTTTTTTTGCACCCCCTCCCCCGTCTGGCATAGCAGCGCAACGCCGTAACCACGCCACCACGGCGGTTGTGCCGCATGCAAGTAGCACGCATACATACAGACGCACAAAGCTACACATAAATATGTACACGCGAACGGACGGACGGACAACGACAAAATGATTGGGTTAACTGAAAAGCATCCAGTAGGGCTGAATGGAGGAAGTGGTTTAAAAAAAAGCAATAGAACAAATGTGTTTCTGAGCTTATGCGCGTGCTTGGCGACTGTCACAAGCTTCTTCATATTTAAGAAAACGAGCACGTACACACACACCCACGCATACATACATACATACATACAACGAGCACGTACACACATACATACATACATACATACATACATACATACATACATACATACATACATACATACATACATACATACATACATACATACATACATACATACATACATACATACATACATACGCATGCACGCACGCGCACGTACACATACACGCATCACAACACAATGGCTCTTAGATTATTCGGCGCAGCCGACCCGCGAATTCTGCTTACCGAACCGCGCTGTAAAACAAAAGCTCACGAGGTGCTAAGAGGAAGCGAGGAAGGGACCCGGGGATGGTCTTTCGTTCAAAGCACACGCCATCTCTTTTATTTTCAGTCGCCTTCGACTGCGCGCACTTCGGCGTCGTGGGTAGACTTGCCGCTGGACTCGAGGGGAGTTGTTCCCGGTCTCCCGGCGTCGTTCTCTTCCCATTCAGGCAGTCTATTTTACCGCATGTTCCTTTGTTTTATATGCTGTTACGCGTACGTCTCCCATTCGGGGCTCAGGCAGCGCTCTGCTCCCACTGACACGTGAGAGGGGAGGAGGGCGACGCAATCCCTCGAGGGGGCCGGGAGACGCTACTTCGCATTCACGACAACGTTTTTTGCCAACTCAATATGAACGGCGTCGTCTGCGCGCGCGCCGGGGTGGACGACTGAGCTAGGCTTAGCTATACTTGGAAGTGCGCTTGGGAGGCCGAGCTGCTGTGACGACGTAAAAAAAAAAGGACCGCATAGGGAGAGTGTATGTAAAGAAACGCCTCTTTTTTTATCTTGTTCGTTTCTGTCAGATTACCTAGCCTCTCCTTTATCGCTTGTCGCTGCGTCAGCCGCGTTTCGTGAGGGGTTGGGCGTGCTGCTTGGACGTTCGTCTACGGAACGCCGAGAGCACAGTGCCCCCCCCCCCCCCTCGTAAAGGCGAACGAGCGCGTAAACGACAAAAGCAAAGAGATAAATAAGTCCGGAAGATGAAAAGAGGCACGTCTTCTTTGCATGGAGGGTGGCGTATGCTCACCGCGCGCTTAGAAGCAAGCCGGCATGCGAGACTCCACCGCGGCCCTCCCTCCCTTCGCCCTTGCAGTCGTTATCAATGTCCGGTGCGTCGCGTTCTGAGCGCCTGGAGCGTCGGCTGCGCCTCGCGGCGCGCGTGCGACGTGGGGAAGCCGAACGTCGGAGATGAAAGAATGAAAAGAAAAAAAAAGGCAGTGTGGGGTGTTGCTGGGAAGCCGATTCTCCCGTTTCTTTCGTCCGGGACATTCCCTCCCCTTTAGGGAGGTAGTACGTCAGTCGTGTTCCGGAGGCCAACGCTCGCGACGTGATCTGAGTACGCTACACCGACCGTCGTTTGCTGAACGTCTGGCGCGTTTGGCCTGCGCCATGCCGCCCCCCTTTCTCTCTCACTCTCTTGTTGTCGAGGGAAACGGTGGCAAAGACTAACTGGAAAGGAGGAACAGGAAATGCAGGGATTGGTGGTTGATCACTCCATGCCTGAACAACGCCGTTTGTTGAAACTTTGTTCAGCCAATGCAGCCAAATGTAGAAAGTGGTGTACTACCTGCTGCATGAAAAGGGGCTCCTGCTTATTCCTTTTGGAGAAAGGCGGAAGGTAGGAGTACGTAGGGGAGAGGTGGAGCACGAAAGATAAGACTGCATATGGTGAAGTAACCTACTGGATAAGTACGTCAAGGTTCCAAACGTTATGGGTATAATATTTTGCTGCATAAAGTTTAAGGAAATACGAACTATGGGAGGCAGCAGTTCTGGGATGCACACGAGTACATTTTCATTGACTGTTGGCAGCTTCCTCATTAACAGCGAGAACACATACATTTTTGTCTTCTTAATCATTCCTGCTTTCAAATAAGGAACTTCAGTGTCTTTCGTTATAACGAGCAGCCATCGACAGCGCATTGCACTGTTTGTACGCGTGCAGGTGCTAAGCGCGCCTCCTCCCCCCTTCTCGCCGCACGCGCACACACACACACACACACACACACACACACACACACACACACACACACACACACACACATATATATTTCGTAACCCGTGTACTGATGTCTGACGTTACACTCCATTATTTATGTTTGTATTTAGTATTGTGTGCAGAATACCGCTTATGTAACCTATAACGAAGAAATACAGAGGAAAGCTTGATCCTAAGGAAACATCAAGAGAAATGTGAAATTTATCTACTAAATTCGCGTACAATTTCTGTGTTCCAAAGATTTCGTGCACTCTCTCTAGTCATTTTGCTTGCGGACGATTCTCACATTCATAGCAGGTGAATGCATGGAGTCTTAGAGGTGCGAGGGAACAGAAATGTAGATTGACATAGTTGCCCTAGAGAAATCAGGAGTGAGTGGTTGGGCTTGTTTGCGTCGCGTTTTCAAAACTCTCGGCACGAAACACATAGGAGCAGCGGAACGCGCCCCTTTAGTCTGCGGCGAAGAGCTCCGTTTCGTGCTCAGCTATCGTGTCTTGTCGCGCTCTTCGTTCGAGATGCGCTTGGCGAGTCTATATAGACTGTTTAAATCTGCTGATACGAAGGCCGGGATCAGCATCCCTAGTAAGCGTTCGCTGGACCGGGCCCCACGTGCGCTTGACCCGTGCTTCCCTATTTTTCCTCCCGTTTCGGTGGCGACTCCGGCGGCGCATTCTGGTGCGAGGCATCTGCTCCCGAAGCACGTCGCGCCGTTCGATGCTGACACCTATTCGGCAGCGAGCGGGTTCTCCGCTGCTTAGACTCCTTTTTTCCCCCGACGTGGGGAAGCGAGGGAGATTCCTCCGTGTTTACTCTCCCCCCGCGCATCCCCCCTCTCCACTTCACTTGCCGCCAGCCGATGCGAGCTGCCGATCACGACTTCGAATCGTTTCTCCTTTTCGCCGGCTCTCCCTGGCTGTGCCGCGTCAGCCCTTTTTGTTGCTCACTCGGTCTCCTTCCTCAGGAGCGCCGTTTTCTTTTTTCTTCTCCGTCTCATTTTTTGAGCTGAGAAATAAAGAACAAACGAAAAGAAGCGGCGAAGAGCAAAGAAACAACACCTTGCAGCACGTTTTGCGTACTGTGCACGGCGGCCATGCCGCGTCGCGGTGATTCCTGTCGCGAGGTTTGTCCATCCAACGCTCCTGCTCCTCGCTGTGTCCAGCCAGGACGCCGTGGTTTCAGCGTGCCGACCGCCGCAACGTGCTTTTCCGAGCAAAAAATAGGGACACGTCGGCATAATTCCGGCACGCTTGCGGAATATTAAGATCGCAGGCGTAAAGCAGACGTAAAGCTGGAAACTTGTACTATTGAGATGCGTCGCTTTCCCACCGTCGTGGCTTTGCGCTTTCGACTTTCGGCTGCTGTGCACCTGATGGCGCGGGCTTGATTCCAGACCTACTGTGGCCAAACTTCCCATTCATCATCATCATCATCATTATTATCAGGCTGGTTACGCCCACTGCAGGGCAAATGCCTCTCCCATACTTCTCCAACAACCCCGGTCATGTACTAACCGTGGCCATGTCGTCCGTGTAAACTTCTTAATCTCATCCGCCTACCTAACTTTCTGCCGCCCCGTGCTACGCTTCCCTTCCCTTGGAATCCATCGGTTATCTTCCCTCCGCTTTCCATTATACAAACTTAATCAAAAGAAAAAGATAGGTGAGTTTCTGCAGAAATCGTTCTAAGATCTATTAAGCCTTGTCTTTCGGTGCTATTCGGGACATTGCCCGCTCTCACGATCTTTCGTGCGACCGCTTCATTGCACATAAACTACAAGGTAGTGCCGCGGCGTAACACACCATGTATGCGTTGCATTTTGCGTTATGTGATCCGCGACACCCCTACGATGCTCTCAAAGTCCGGTTCGTTCCTAAAGTCGCGTGTCGGTAGAAAATCACCATTAGATTTTTTTTTTTTTAAGCGAGGCATCGATCTGACGTTTGAGGCAATCGTAAGTGCTACACTACGTGGGTCGATGCCTCGAGAGAAGCTCGATATTGTCGTCGCAACACTGCCACGTCGACCCGTCACACCGGGACGGGAAACGTGCATCACGAGCTTCAGCGACGTGTCACGGATTGTGATAAAGCTGAGGACAAAGCGTGAACCGTGCGTGACGTCGTGGCTGTGCCGTATAGTTTGTGTGCGGTGACGCGTTCGTACGAAAGTGGGGGAGGCCCTTATAATTTGGGCGATGTCAACGTCCCAACTTTGGACATTCAGTACAGGCGCTGCTGTTTGATGTACGCTATTGTATGCTCTGAAGATCGCTGTTCCTCACCTGAGCGCATACATATTTCGTTTTTATTTCTTTCGTTCTGCCCCCTCATCTTTTTTCTTATCTATGTCTTCTGTAGTTGGTACATCGTTCCTTCTTTAATTTTCCCGAAAAGCCGGCGACTCCGGAGCAGTGAATAGCATTCGCGTCGGCTACTCGGGAGAGGAGTTTCGAGCCGTCCTGAGGGGGCAGCGCGCACGCCATGAGATTGAAGTTTGTGCGGCTACAATTTCATATTCATCAGTTCCTTTGCCCAGATCCTATACCGACTGCTCTCTTCGGCCTTTGAAGCTCAGACAATGAGACCGCTGGTCGCCCGCGTCGAAACCTCGGTGACAGTGCGCGGCTCTCCGACTCGATCCAATCTTTGAGAGACGACCCACGTGTATGTGGGGGCACAGGCTTTTCCCTTCCGTTCGCCGCCCAGTCTTGATTATAGATGTGGATTTCCCCTCGGTGTGTGTTTAACCCACCTCTCCAGACCGCGCTGTACGGGAAGGGCTGCTGCCCGCGGTGTAAGAAGCGGGTTCTCGCTTGACTCAGCCTGCTCTTTCTTTTTTCATATCTCATTCGTGGTCGCCGCTCGGAAGTCGTAACCGCGCGTTATTACCCCGTTTTACTTTTGTATATGTGTGTGTCTGTGTGAGGAGGTTTTTTCTTTCTGTCCTTTCCGCGTTTTGCATAGCGCCGCATCAAAAAGGCTGTAGCGAACCGCCGTCGTGATTGGTTTTTCTCGTGTCGGCAGGTGCAGCTATCTCGGGCACGTGCTCGGTTCCTGGGTAACTGTCTTTACTTTCCTCCCGGTCATTTCGGGGGAAGTGAATTACGATGCGAATATGTGGCGGCGGGCGAACCGCTTCTGCGCCGGTGTCGTGACTCGGCTTCTTCCGATTTTTTTTTTTTTTTAGGCAGCGTTGCATATATATGCGCCTGCCCCTCGAGGAGGATCAACGTTAGTTCTTATATGACGCACTAGGAAGTCGTGGGCACTGCGACGAGGCCTAACCACTAAACCCTGTCCTTTGTCCACCGTGATCCACGTGTGCTTCTCACTTCATTTGAGTTCGTCTTTCGTGTCGTGTCGGAATTCCCGACACACTTGCCCCAGCACAGGTTAGCCAAGCCAAGCCGAAGCTTGCATGGTTTAGTCTCCCCGCTTCCCTCATTTGTTCGTCTTTTTTCGCTCCACATCCCCGTCAGCGGGATCGTCCCTTTTTGCCTGTCTAGTCGCCTCTTAAATTTCCGTGTCGGCTCGGTGGCACTGCCCGTAATTGCTCTAGCGTCAATATTGGAGACGGCCGCGTTTATGCGGCGCGACAGCGACGTCTAACTTCGTGCTCGACTCCACACGGCGAGGGGATATTGGGGACGGCGGGAGGGAAGAGAGGGCGCCGATCCGTTCTACCTTAACGAACGCGTTCCTCCCGAGGGGATGTTCATAAAAGCGCGGCGAATCTCGACAGCGGAGCGACGCCTCCCGCCTCCCTCCGCGTCGAATGCGAGTCACTTAGATTAAGGGAACGGCGCCACGGTTTAAACAAACACGCGCCAGCGCGTCCGCGAGCAGATCGCGCGAAATGAGCAGTCACAAGGCGAAGCCGACTTCTGAAATGCGCGAGCGCTGCTTTTTTTTTCGTTGTCTGGAGGCTCGCTTCGTTCGCCTGCTCGGCAGGATAAACATTGGCAGGATCCCGTCGCGCGGCGGGAATAGGGGTGGGGGGGGGGGAGGGCTGCAGTCGAAAGGGCGTCCGTTTCGCCTCGTCGCGATTGTCAAAACACGAATGATCGGCAAGGCGGATGCTTATTATTGCGCGCGATGCGGGGAAGCCGACTCCCGCTTCGGCTCCTCCTGGCGATGCCCTTTCTCGAGGAGGTGGCTTCTCCTGCTAGCTCGGCGAATGCGCGGCGAAGCTGTACCGCTGTCGCGTTGCCTTTTCCGGTCGAGTTTTGGAGTACGTGCGGGCGGACGTTTCTTGCTTACGCTGGCTCTTTCTTTCTCCCCCTTTCTCGCTCCTCATTCCTTATTTTATGGATCTGTATTATCTCGGTGGCAAAGAGTGAAGTGTTAGATGCGTTGGTCGCTGCTTCAGTGCGACCCGCCGACATATTTAAGGTGTCACCGATTGGACGGTCTAAAACAAGAAAGGAAATGGAGCGGGCAAAGCAAAACACGAATCAATACATACTAATGTATACGGGATATGGCTGGTCCCTTCGTTTCTTTCTGGCTTCTGTCTTCATTGATCTGTTTCCCTTTTTTCGTTTCCTTATTTCACTATTTCATTCTCGTCTTTTTCTCTATTGGCAGCAAACTGACAATATATATATATATATATATATATATATATATATATATATATATATATATATATATATATATATATATATATATATGAAGAGTGCAACATTACGCATAATTCGTTCGAACAATACAAATTAGACCGTAGATTTGGCTAAAACATTCCAGGTGATTCGAAGCCTGAAGGCCTAACTTTCGACAAGGCCACGCTTAGGCCGTCATTCCCGTGCTGTATTGAACAGCCATACCTAGCGGAGGACGCAGACAGCTGCGCGACAATTTTTTTTCTATTCGTAGTAGGGGAATATGGCTCCGTTCGCTGGCTACAACGAATCTCCGGTTGCGTCGACTGTGGGCACCAAACGTCGAGAACTACTCTGGCGCCTGATGTTTCTCGGCGATGTATGGTAAGGGGGGGGGGGGGAGTGTCCGCCGAACGGGAAGCGGTGAGAAGGGACTGGGGGGGGGGGGGGTGTATGCGCTAGGCTATGAATGCGGGAAGGGGGCCAAGCCCCGCCCGTCTGTTGCCGGTGGTCACGGCGCCGCTCTCTTTGCCTTTCATTCTGGCAGGCGGCGCTGACCGACCTCGTGTTTACCTTTAATCTTGGGCATCGTGTCCTCCCTCTCCCCCCCCCCCCTGCCGCCGGCCCTTGCAGCCGCCTCTGGCGCAATTGTTTCATTACGTCGAACGTACTGCCCCTAATGTTTGATATGGCTTCTTTCTTTTTGTTTTTCTCTTCTTTCCGTATTTCAATTTCGTCGTCCTCTATGCAGGTCTTTCTTCTTGTCACTCATTTATTATGTGCTGGAAGTATTGATACGGTATGTTTGCTGACTTGCTTTGCGAGGAGTGGCGCGATCAGCATCGTTTTTCATGTAGCCTTCCGTGCGATGACTGCTAACGTAACGTGTGTGGTTTATCTAGTTCGTTTAGTCTCCGGGCAGTGATTGTTTTTGCGTCCGATTTAGCGAGGGCGCGGTAATACGCTGCGCGAATCTTGCACATGGTGGGACGTTCGAGTCGTCGAGTCCATTTGCTTCGATGGAGTGCGTTTTCAGAGCGACCGCGCGCGCATTCGCAAGCGCACACGCCCCCCCCCCCCTCCCCCGTTCTCTTCAACACACGCATTCTCACTCGCAAACATGCCCATTCGCTCAGGCAACGTTATCTCACACGCATGCAGTAATTCACATTCCCAGCGCACTCTTTCTCACACACACACATGCGACACGCGTACTGTCAGGATTGGGGGCTCAATCCCATCGTCCGTGGTCCTTTGCCAAGATTGGAGTACGGCATGAATTCGAAGGTAGCTGGCCCATGCCGTCGTCCAACTTATTTACGCTGAGATCGTTGATGAAGTGAAGAACTGCTTCTCATCGAGAACGAGGAAAAAGGGTTTATTTACAGAAATTAACTCAGTCTAACATGACTGCTTGAGAAAAAGAGTAACAGTCCAACATGACTGCATGAGAGAAGTGACTCAGTCTAACATGACTGCTCAAGAGAAGTGTGTCCTCAGCATTCGCACAACCACAGTTTTTATACACTCGATCCGCCGGTCCTACGACGCGGCGACTCTTCGTTTTCACATCACCAACTCGCAGCTGCTCTGAAGATCAGTTTACGTACACAAAGGCAACCACGCTCTGTACACAGAGGCAACCGCACGGGGTGCCGTTCCGGGAAACTATCGTTGCCGATCGAGCGTCGCTCATTGTTCCGAGCCACTCCGAACCGTGAGAAGCACAAAAATACGTCGTCCCCACGGCAGCTTGACCAGGCGTGTCAAATCAGCTCCGCGTTGGGGAACTCTGGAATCATTGTCCACACACCGAACTCGTCCCGTCACAATGTCGATGGGGCTGGAGGAAGGAAGCGGGTTCCAGCGCAAAGGCCGCTTCTTTGAACGCCTCCCAGCTGCAGCGACGGAGAGGGAGAGGTGCGCGTCTTGCACCCCTTGTCGTAATCGGGTGGCAAGGTGGCAATCTTGTTGCGCAACTCGCCATTCTTGACAGCGCCTCCATGGCCCGAAAAGTCTCGACTGTCTAGCGCTGACAACCGCTAGGCAGGAAGAGAACGGCTGCTGGTCAGGGGGGGGGGGATTGATGTCATGGCTCGCAGCGACCACTTGTGCATTGATGTCACCGCCCCAAAACATCCAACAAGGACAGGCAACTGCAAAATGAACCCCACAACACGGCTCTGCGCCGAGATGACGTGCATTGGCTCTCACTTTAGACTCGCTAGGCTTCAAAAAAAAAAAAACAACAACAACATAAGTGCAGAAACAAAAAAAAATGCTGCATTTCACTATGCCAATTTCTGACGCAAATTCCTGCTGACAAATTCAGCAATCATGGAGGGAATCCTGCTAAATGAGAGGGGATCTTCTTCGCTTAATAAAATTAACACTAGTAACCCTAAAATTTAGGCGGGACCCCCAAACGCAGAATTCAAATTAGCCTGCTCAAACCATCCGCATTGCTTTGCAACTTTCCCTTCTTATATCTAACGGAGAAGTTGTACTCTTGGAGAGTGAGGCTCCATCGGAGCAAGCGGCCGTTTTTGTGTGACATTTGATTGAGCCACGTCAGAGGACAGTGGTCGGTCTCGAAGATGAACTTCGCTCCGTACAAGTAACACGACAACTTCTGGGCGGCCCAAACCAAACAAGCACATTCCTTCTCTGAAGCGCTGTAGGCTTCCTCTCTTACATTTAGTTTACGGCTGGCGTAGAGGATAGGATGCTCCTCGTTATCGTCGCCGACTTGACTAAGTACCACGCCCATACCTCTGTCGCTTGCGTCGCATTGAACTATGAATTCCTTTGTGTAGTCTGGCGCGCGAAGCACAGGGCGAGAAACCAATAGCGTTTTCAAACTTTGGAAAGCGTTCTCTTTGTCCTTATCCCAGTGTACGTTACTCGGTGCTCCCTTTCGGAGGGCGTCTGTTAATGGACTTGCCAATTGCGAGTAATTCGGAATGTACCGTTGATAGTACCCCACAAGTCCCAAAAATGAACGAAGGTCCGTTTTCGTGCGCGGCTGAGAAAAATCTCCAATCGTCGCTATTTTCAGCTCAGCCGGCCGTCTCATGCCCTGACCGACAACATGGCCCAGATAAGTAACATGCGAACAACCAAACCTACACTTTTCCGCTTTCATCGTTAAGCCGGCTTCCCTCAACCGTGAGAACACCTGTTTGAGGTGCGATACGTGTTGTTCCCAGCTGTCCGAAAAAATGGCTACATCATCAAGATAAGGTAAGGCGAACTCCTGCAAGTCTTTTAGGACAATATCCATTAACTTAGAGAAGCTAAACGGCGCGTTCTTCAGCCCGAAGCTGAGTGCGAGAGGGCGAAAAGTGCCTACAGGCGAGATGAATGCGGCATAGCGGCTGGCACTTTCTGAAAGGGGAACTTGCCAGTACCCCCGCACGAGATCTATAGTTGAAATGTATTTAGCAGCGCTAACTTTTTCAATTCGTTCCTCAATGTTGGGTATCGGGTACAGCTAATCCCTAGTGATGGCATTTAACTTCCTGTAGTCAACACACGGACGAGGGTCCTTGTTAGGGGTTTCTACGAGTATTAGCGGTGACGTGTAGTCACTCTCAGCGGGCTCAATAACTCCCAACTCTAGCATGCGCTGTATCTCTGCCTCCATAATCTCTCTCTGTCTTGGAGACACCCTGTAAGGTTTTGATCTTACTGGTTCGGTAGAGGTCAGCTCAATTTCATGCGTTATCAGTTCGGTTCTACCCGGCCGATCGCTGAATCTGTCGAGATATTCCCCTAACACCCCTTTTAGCTCATCTAGCTGCTCGGGTCTTAGAGCATGAGAGCTTACCGAGTGTTCTACTACTTCTTCTAGGCCGATTTCAGAGTTGGAGGTTGCCCTATACTCCTTAAACTTGGTACCAATGCCATCCGGCTCTTTGACGGTATAGTTAACGACTCCGCTCCGCTCTACATACGGCTTCATCAAATTACAGTGATATATCCTCACTTCCTTCCTGCGACCGGGCATTCTCAAAGCATAGTTAGTTTCTGAAAGTTTGTGCAACACTTTAACAGGCCCGTCCCAGTGAACTTCAAGCTTGTTCTTTCTTGAAGGTTTGAGGATCATTACCTGGTCTCCGGCGTTAAACGTACGAAGCCTCGCATTCCTGTCGTAATAGAATTTGGCGTTCTTTTGAGCTAGTGCCATGTTCTTTCCGACTAGTTCTTGGGTTGCGCTTAGCCGTTCCAGTAAATTTAGCACGTATTCAACCACGGTTGGACTCTCCCCTCTTTCCTCCCACATCTCTCTTAACATTCTCAGTGGAGAACGGAGTGCCCTCCCATACACTAGTTCTGCTGGTGAGAACCCTGTCGCTTCATGTGGAACCGTTCGCAAAGCAAACAAAGTTGCCGGCAGACAGTTCTCCCAGTCCTCCTTGTGCTCGTAACAGAGCGCACGCAAAACTCGCTTAAGCACCGAATGCCACCTCTCTACACTGTTTGACTGAGGGTGATAGACAGAACTGTGAATTAACTTTACCCCGCACTTTTGCAAGAATGTGGAAGTCAGTGCGCTCGTGAATACTGACCCTTGATCTGCCTGAATTTCGGCTGGAAACCCAACTCGTGCAAACACTGTCAAAAGCGCGTCTACTACTTCAGTGGAGCTGAGCTCTTTCAAAGGGATTGCTTCTGGAAACTTGGTAGCCGGACACAGCATGGTAAACAAGTACCTGTAGCCTGATTTTGTTTTTGGAAGAGGCCCTACCGTGTCTATTACAAGTCGTCTGAAAGGCTCTGTTATTAAGGGCACTACCTTCAGTGGAGCTTTCCAAGTCTCTCCTGGTTTACCAGAACGCTGGCAGGCGTCGCATGATCTTACAAAGTTTTCTACATCTTTGAAACAGCCAGGCCAGTAGTATTCCATAAGCAATCTTTCCTTCGATTTGTTTATGCCTAGGTGGCCGGACCACCCATTTCCATGACAAAGACTCAAAAGGTCCTCCCTATACTTAGTAGGTATGACTAACTGATCTAAAATCCTACCCTTTCGATCTCTGTAATGCCGATACAACAATCCACCTTTCTCATGTATCGTTACGTTGCGCCTAGCAATGCCTTCTTTAGCTGTGTCACGTAATTTAGCTAAGCTCTCATCATTCTTTTGCTCAGCTGCCAGTGACTCTCTATCCACGCGTAAGAGTTGATCAAAGTTCTTTGAGGCCGGTGATAATAACGACCCTGTCTCGCTTGTGAGCGCGTCTGCATGCTCTTCCTGCAGGCTAGAACTCTGACACTCTAGTGCTACGCTCTCATTGAGCTGGTCAACTGGGAGGCTCTCCTCAACTGTTCTTTTGTCCCTCGGGCCTAGCTCGGATTCGGGTATTGAAGCTATCCCCTTTTCTGCTTCAGCTGGAGGAGCTTGAGCATTTTCAGCCGAAAGCGCCGCGATCTTACGAGCTTGGCCTCTGGTCAATGCCTGTACTATGCCCTCTCCCAGTTTGAGCCCTCTGTCACGCAGTAACTGATTCGAACGATTCGAAAAGATGTAGGGATACTGCAGTGACAAAAATTTGGAAACTGCAGCCTCAGTCTCTAGCTCCCCGAACTGTCCACTGATTTTGACTTTGGCCATGGGCAGACACACGCTGTGTTCTTCTACAACCTGTTTTATCCATGCTACTTCTCCGGTGAAGTCATCTACCATCACGTAAGACGGATGGACAATGTCCAGCGTGGCGGCACTGTCTCTTAGCACTCGGCATGGTTTTCCATTAACTTGCAGGTTGTGGAGATACGGACTTAAAAGTTCCATATTCTCATCTTTTCCCTCCACGTAGGAAAAAACTACGCTAGACTTCTCGCAGTTTACAGCTATATGTCCCAGTTTGTGGCATTTGTAACAGCGAATTGGTCTAACAGATTCGAATTTTCTTTTCTGTTCTTTTTGTGTGGTTTCTCCGTTAAGTTTCTCCTCGCTCTTTTCTGCGGGCTTTTCCGCCATGTCTACAGGCTCTGATCGTCTAGTTTGCGCACCCTTTTTGAACGGAAATGGTTTCCGCGGTCCATTTCGACCGTCCCAGTTTCCCTCCTCGGCGTTCAACTTTCTACGGGTTGCGTACTCTTCGGCTAATTCAGCCGCCCTTTCCACAGTGTTTACATTACCTCTGTCTTGCACCCACAGTTTCACAGCTTGGGGGATGGTTTTGTAAAACTGCTCTAGACACATGCATTCAATGATCATGTCTCTGCTGTCGTACGCTTCCGCGCTTTTAAGCCACTCGACTAGGTTGGCCTTTAAGCTATATGCAAACTCCGGATAGCCCTCGCTATCTTTCTTGCCTGTGCTCCTAAACCTTTGCTGAAAAGCTTCGGCTGAAAGGCGGTATTTCTTCAGGAGACTAGCCTTAACTTTTGCATAATCATATGCATCATGCGCACTCAATCTGGCGATTACTTCCGCCGCCTCACACGGCAACATAGACAGCAACCGCTGTGGCCATGTACTCGGGCCGAAGTTCATCTTCTCGCAAGTCCTTTCAAAATTGCTTAGGAACAAGCCTATGTCGGTCCCGACCTCAAATGGCTTTAATAGCCTGTCCATGCGGTACGATTCTGCCTCACTTGATCGACCCAGAGCGCCTTCACTTCCTTGAGGCAACTCCAAACGTTTGCTTTCAAGTTCAAGTTGCATTTTCCTTAACTGAAACTCGCGATCTTTATCGCGTTCCTCTCTCTCTCGGTTTTCTCTGTCCCGTTCTTCTCTTTCTTTTTCCCGTTTCTCTCTCTTTTTGAGAAGTTCCAATCCCATTTCAATATCTTGCTCACTGGCCTGATTGGAAATTAGCTCCAATAATTCCGATTTGAGCATTTCCTTGCGTACATCTAGGCCCAGTTCCTCACCAACAATCAACAACTCGTCTCTCAGCAGTGTCCTTAACTCCATGACTGCTGCTTTACTGCCTTGATTCTGCTCTCTAAATCTAGCTAGGAAAACACAACCTAGCTAACACACAACAATCTAGCTTCCCTACTGTTCTAAACAGAACAACCACAAAATGAAGCCTAGAGAGTCAAAGCAAAAACCAAGCACTCACCGCAGATACAGCACCATGTCGCAAAGTCCATCTCACCGCTGTCAGCGAGTTGTCAGGATTGGGGGCTCAATCCCATCGTCCGTGGTCCTTTGCCAAGATTGGAGTACGGCATGAATTCGAAGGTAGCTGGCCCATGCCGTCGTCCAACTTATTTACGCTGAGATCGTTGATGAAGTGAAGAACTGCTTCTCATCGAGAACGAGGAAAAAGGGTTTATTTACAGAAATTAACTCAGTCTAACATGACTGCTTGAGAAAAAGAGTAACAGTCCAACATGACTGCATGAGAGAAGTGACTCAGTCTAACATGACTGCTCAAGAGAAGTGTGTCCTCAGCATTCGCACAACCACAGTTTTTATACACTCGATCCGCCGGTCCTACGACGCGGCGACTCTTCGTTTTCACATCACCAACTCGCAGCTGCTCTGAAGATCAGTTTACGTACACAAAGGCAACCACGCTCTGTACACAGAGGCAACCGCACGGGGTGCCGTTCCGGGAAACTATCGTTGCCGATCGAGCGTCGCTCATTGTTCCGAGCCACTCCGAACCGTGAGAAGCACAAAAATACGTCGTCCCCACGGCAGCTTGACCAGGCGTGTCAAATCAGCTCCGCGTTGGGGAACTCTGGAATCATTGTCCACACACCGAACTCGTCCCGTCACAATGTCGATGGGGCTGGAGGAAGGAAGCGGGTTCCAGCGCAAAGGCCGCTTCTTTGAACGCCTCCCAGCTGCAGCGACGGAGAGGGAGAGGTGCGCGTCTTGCACCCCTTGTCGTAATCGGGTGGCAAGGTGGCAATCTTGTTGCGCAACTCGCCATTCTTGACAGTACACACACACTCTCTCAGACACCCACTCGTTTTATCACAACACACATACACACGCATCTGCTCACTCAAATATGCACTCACTCTCACTCACTCACCACTGTCACGCACACACTGATTATTACTAAGGATTATTAACTCTGGAGTGCAGGGCACAGCAGCAAATCGCTGGGGTAACTGGACAGATGTGGGTAACTAACTGTAACCCAGACGAGAAACTGAGTATCGATGTGCAGGGCGCAAACTGTGCCAAATCGCTGGGGTAACTGGGCAGATGTGGACAACTAACGGTAACCCAGACGAGAAATCGAGTATCGATGTGTAGGGCCCAAACTGTGCCCGAGACGCATTGAAAGCATAGAGATGTCGACTCGACAGAGAAGTGGCGACTGGGAAACGCGAACCATTTGCGGTTCACTCATGGCCGGTCGGGTAGGCCGGATGCTCGAAATTGCTCGCCGCCGCGACTGTGTTGCTCCGTGTCTCGTTGCCGGCGTGTTTACTTTGTCCCGCTGTACAATCGCGCAGCTGCTGGAAGATCGTCCGCGACTCTCCACCGATCGTCCGCGGTGGGAGGGATCTGCACCCACCGTGTTTGTGGTGCGGCGCGCACTCTTGTTTTTCTCGCGTTCCGCGTGGGCTCTGGACGCTGTCGCTTCTCCGGCAGGAACCGTGCGCCCCTTTGTGTTTGTAAACAGAGCCGGTCTTTCCCTCGAGCTCTTCGCTTGTTTACCTTCAATTTCCGCCGGGCTGTCCTTTTTGCCCTTCCGGCAAAGTCCTCGCGGTTTCGCGCACCGAGGCCTGTTTGCTTGTTGCTGCTGCTGTCTCATCGCTGCCATAGTTAAGCTAGGACCGTGCTCTCTCTCTCTCTCTTACTATCAACGAATGAAAGTTCTGAGCTCTATTTGATTATGCCCAAATAAACTAGCCTGTTTTGGAATCGACGCGAACTCGGCGTGGTTGTTAGAACAGCTGGCTTCTGATGCAGGCTTTCTTCCACGTTTTCAGCGCTTCAGTAAATTACAGGAACCTAGCGTGGTGCTTTATTATGATTTATTCCTCCTGTCTCATTGTCTCTTTTATTATCGTTACCACGCCCTATGGCCATGTTTGCCCCTCTTCGCTTTTCTTTCTGACAAACTTCCGCAGATTACACTGTTTGCACTGTAGAACGCCCTGATTCCCCTTTTAAGTTTTTTTCTTTCTGCCCTCGGGTGGCTGCTCGCATGGGTGGTTAACTTAAGTTCGTGCCCCTTTGCTCCTCCAGCTTTTCCCTCTCGCGTGATAACGACAGGCCTGTTGTTTATGCGCAAATTGTCGCGAGAATTTCGCTATGCTCTCGCTCAGGAGAGACAGATGGTTTATTTTCTCGCATACTTCCTTATTCAGCCTGTCGGGAAGAGCTTCTTTCATGGCCGGTGCTAAAGTCTCTGTAACTCGGTATTCGTGATTCGTCGCAAGCTTTAACGCCAGAAACATTCACGCTAGTTTCGTTTTGTGTGTGTGTGTGTGTGTGTGTGTGTGTGTGTGTGTGTGTGTGTGTGTGTGTGTGTGTGTGTGTGTGTGTGTGTGTGTGCGCGCGCGCGCGCGCGCGCGAATTGAGGACATCCTTTTATTTTTAGAGAAAGCAAGTTGATTCGTGACGTATATCGTGGACTTGTTACCGTATACGTGTTCCTCTCGCTACGTTCGTCCACGTTTTCGATGAACATGCCTCTTCGTTGAACATTCTTTTAGATTATTAGCCTGTGCTTAGTTACTTCGGGTTTCCCCTATCTTCGGGAGCTGTACGCCAGAATCGCGTTCGCCGAAGACGTAATGCGCGCACCGAGGATGCCTGACTTGGGCCGCAATCGAAGCCTCGCCGAGAATTGCCTTGTGCAAGTGCGTGCGTCCCTGCCTGCCTGCCTGCCTGCCTGCCTGCCTGCCTGCCTGCCTGCCTGCCTGCCTGGCTGCCTTTGCGAGGCAAGATTTCGTATGCGCGCAGCGTTCGGATGCAGCGGCGCATTCCCTGGGCCTCCGCTCTTCCCATCGCCGCCCCGTCCGTTCGCAGCCTCGCGCGAAAATTATCGCCGGTCGCGGAACGAAATTAACGACTACGGCGCGCGCATCCCCGAACTTCGCGCGCGGCGCGTGCGATTTGTCTGGACGACTCTCCCTGGCCCGGGAGAGTTGGGAGAAGCGAGGGATGCGGAGGAGGAGAGACGGGAAGGCTGTTCCGGGATCTGTGTGTTGGGGAGACCGGGAGGGAGTGTTTGGAGAAGATGGGAGAATTGGGGAAAAGGGGTGGTGGCGAGAAGGCGCGCCGAGATTAAAGGTTTGCGCGTATACGCCGCTGGAGATTCGCGAGCACTGCGCGGGTGTGCCAGCCGGGGCCAACGTCCGCTGCTCGGCGAACGTAATGCCTGCGTGCTCCCGTTTTCCGCGCGCATTGCTTCCCGGGCGCACCGGGCGTCTCGGCTTCGCCGTGTCCTGCGACACCCGCTGTCTTCGCGGTTCGTTTCCATAATTCCCTCTCCGTCCTTCCCCATTCTCCCCGTTTGGGTCGCGCTTCGCTTCCCGAAATCCTGCGGTGGCACTATGGCGGTGACGTGCGAGTGGTTGGTACCAAATCCGTGCAGTACGTATTTGGGAGATAAAGGAAGGAAACGCAAATGGGGGGGGGGGGGGTCAACTGGTTGAGCGTGCGCTTTGCTACCCAACGCCGCAGGCGAGGAACAGATGGAAAGAGATAGAGGGCAGTGCACCGAAATGTGGGGATTGCGTCATCCATTCGGAAGCTGTAGCCAGAAATGCAACTCGCCCACTTTTTTCCGTTGTGCGCCGCTCATCCGTGTTTCGTGAATGCGTCCAGGTGATCTCGCGCGCGAGAGAGAATTAGCTGCGTTCAGCGGCCGACTCGATTTACGGGTTCCCGTTCCTGATTAAGTAACCCGATCCCTAGCTTTCTCCCTAACACCGCGCGGATTAGCTGATACGCACGGTAAACTGCCGCAGTGGCATTGGGAGAAGCAAGGTAGCTATATTCTCTGCAGCGGAGCAGCTGCGTTGCGCAAAGATGATTATAGCGTGCCTCTCGCTGACAAATTGTTTGCACGCTGGTGGCGCGTTGTAATTCACTCGAATTCTCTCGGTGAACTTCACACCGACTCGTCGGTTTAACCGTCTGTGACGTCACTAGGGGATGGAAACCCTGGACGTTTTAATCTCGGCGGATCAATGGTAGTAAAAGAAACGCGTACGTAATGGTGAGAATTCGGCGCAGGCTAATGTGGAATAGGCCTCCGTCATCTTCATCATAACCACGCTCAGTGCGGCTCTGAAAAAGATTGTTGCTTCACATTTAGGTAACCGTGTTGCAGTCTGCCGTGAGAGATGGTGTATACAGTCCCCACCGAATTAAACGCGACAGGGAGTATTTAGTAGAACCCTGCATGTGCGCAAAGTACTCGAGAGCACCGTGTCATGTCGCTAGGAATCTGTTCACCTAAGGTGACGCGGACTCCGATCTAAGTACGCGCCGAAATTACGACGATCTGACACGAACTGCAGCCGGTAAAAACGAAAGTATTCGCATTACTTGGTCCTAATTAAACGTGTTTCATTCAGTGAGCACTGTAGATTCTAGTGTTCCCTCTTCTTTTTTATTTCTATTTGGTTAAATATGGTTTTGCAAGATCCGTAATATGTCCTTCATCGTCAAAGGAAACGTGCCTGTTTTACTGTAGTCGTCGTGTTCTGCGACCGTGAATCGATTCTAAACATTATAAAGCACCGGTTTATTATTATTTATTCCTTCTTGCCGTTGTCAGACGTGCTTGATCCGCAGTGCACTTCTGGCTTCAGTTGTGCTTGTGCTACAGTGTGTATGTTTTTGAAACGGAGTAGCACTGATCAGTGCGCATGTATATTATTATTCGACAGCTCTGCGGTTCGTGTTTTTTGTGATCCCGTTTTCCTTTACTCGCTTTATGCGCGTCTGATTTGGCGAGCTAGTAAGTGGTTTATATATGTGCGAAACTCATGCATGAGAAATTACATGAGAAGTGTTCCTCATCGTTTCTAACGTATTTAGTCTGAGCATCCATTGCGGGCCCGATAGGGTGGAAATTATTTCGTAAAATGCTTTTTTAATATCATCATAATTGTGAGATTTTCGGATCTTATTTCGTTTGTACTCTCAGAAGCCGCGTCATTCATTTTAATTCCAGCAATATAACTTGCTCTCGTCGGCGCTATTGCTGTTCGCAGGAACGGTTGTTCAAATCTCCTGCGCAGAGTAACGCATCTTTTTTTCATAGGTATGACATAAACAGGGATAAGGTGCTTCAGAAAGGCTGGTAAACGTATTGATTGGGGAACCCATCTTTGTCAAAGGCCTTTGACAAAAATGGGGCCACCTATTAAAACGTTGTGCTACCACAGTGTACTACTTCATCTGCCGGCCCCTTCTTGATAATATAGCAGACACGTCGTAACGCTCATCTCCATTCGTCCGCCCTCCGGCAGGCTCTGCCGCGCTCAACAGTGGCGGTCTGGCGTGCCGCTAGCCCGTTCGTCCAGTGCGTGGGGATGGTTATCCCTTATAAAGGGAAGGGATGCCGATCGAGTGGATCCACCTAACTCACTGGAAAGTAAAGCCAGCGAGAAAGGGGGAACAGGGTATCTAGGGTTGGTAGGGCTTAAGGGGTTTTGATTTGCAACGAGTTGGAAGGAATACTTCGGTGCCCTGCCGCCGTTCGGAGCGCGGCCTGGCGGCCATCGGGATGCGCGCCGCTCCCCAGCTGTCCCGGCGCGGCGCGCGCGCGTCCGTTCTCGCGTGAAACGAGATTGGACGTGATATGCGGCGTTCCCGCTATGCCGGATATGCGAACGCCGCTCGCCCGGGTCGAGGGACAGGAGTATTATTGCAGCGGACTGCGTGACCCCTCCTCCCCCTTCTTCCCCACCGTCCCGCAGGAAAGCATCCACCCAGCGTTACTTCGTCCACATTCGCTGGCTGACGCGAAAGGGCTCGAAATGCCTTTGACGCGAGCCGCGGCGCCGATCGTGCTTTGAGCGCGGCTTTGGCGCGCGCTGAAACAGGCTCGCGATGTTCGCCAAGAAGGCACGTGAAGTATTTCATGGCACGTCGGTTGCTCGCGAAAGGTCATGGGAAGGGACGGGGTGGACTGTTCGGTTGTCGGGCCGGTGCCTTCACGCTCAGGCCACTGGATACTCCCCATCCTTCGGCGCATTTGATTATTTGTTTGTGTGTTTATTTATTTATTTCATGCAACATCCCGTGTCGACAGCTTGTGACTGCGCGGTACGTGGCTTTGAAGCAACGGTCGCGACCGTGTTGGTTTTTGTGCCGAGTCCTCTGGAAAGATAACGCCGCAACACGGACCGCAGTTATCACTGTGGTTGCCTTATTCCTACATATATCTGTGATCGTTCTGAACCGGTGTTTTTGGGCGAATTCGGCTATGGAATGTTGTTCGACAGGTTGTGTGGATTTCGTTTGCGTTGGTATAAACGCGCGTACAAAAACGATTCTTCTTTAATGAATTACGCAGGTGCTGCAGCCGCCTGCGGGGCCGTCAGTTACCGGGAGGTCGTTATCCGCTTGTCGATTTTGCTTATTTTCGTACGGCATCGTAATTTGCGCGGACAACTTGCTCACACATAGATACTGTGAAAGCGAAATGGCGAATCGCTTCCACTGCCTTTTTTTGTTTTTTTTTTGGTTAACAGCGAAACAGTCTCGCTTCTGATGGTTGGGACTTGCCACTGTTGGATCTCCAGAGCAAACCTGAAATGGTCGCCCTCGGAAGGCGACTTTCCGCGTGCGCCAGCCGTTCTGCGCCGCGTTTGTTGCTGCACGACGCGCGCTCTCCGGATGCGTCTGCACGTGTGTGTGCGGGTTGTCCCCGCCTCTCGAAAAAAAAGAACAAAAAGAAAAAAACGCCGGTCGGTGCAGCAGACTGCCTGAGCCCGGCGGGGAGGCCATCGATTTTCCTCGGGAATCGCTCGGCTGGAGGAAGAGGGGATGCCGCGACCTCGGAGGGAGTGAAGCGGGCATCGTTCTCTCGACGCAGGACGCTGCGCCAGAGGACGACGACGACGACGAGGTCGGAGACTACGGTGGCGCGGTTGGCGTTGCACGCCGCGTGGTTGCCGTGGAAAACGGGGGGAGAGGGGAATTCGCCGGTGCTGGATTGGGGAGGGCGGGATTGCGGCCAGTAGTTTCCCTACTTCCAGAGGTCGGTCACCTTGCGTTGGACGCCGAGTCGGCAGGGAACCGTGAAGGGACGCGCTGTTTGCAACTTCATTCACGTTGGACCGGAAGGAGTTCGGTTGAGCCGGTTTCTAGGGTCGAAATCCAGTCTCCGGGGGTTCGTTAAGGTTCGGCTGGTTGGGCCGAAATTCGCCCTCCGTGTTCGCGACGAAGGGTGGTCTATTCGGCCTTGTGGGGCCGAAATTGACCTTCCGGGTTCACGATTCTAGGGTCCATTCGGCGGGTCGGTTTGAAATCCTATATTCGAGCTCGTGTAAATACTAGTCCACTATATGCGTAAAGCAGCTTGGTGAGCGTCTTGCATTGGACTGGTTGGTGTTTTAGCTCGCTAGTTTTGTATGTATAAAATGGATTGAGAACAGAGGTACTTAAGTGTTGCCGCACGTACATTGAAGTGCAGTTGGAATGGAAGACGCTGTGTGAAGTGAAACACAGTATACTGATGAAGGCCGCGCGAAAAGAGAGAGAGAGAACGAGAAAAGAAATCCACGGTTCTCGAAAAGCTCACAATACTGGACGGGGACGGTCGCACGTGCTTGGATTGAGTCTTCGTGAGGAGGTTGGAGCGAGGTGCAGTGCGGAGAGTAATTGCGTCACGTGACGTCCCGTAGTGCGCGGCCTTCTCTGTTTTGCGCATCGGCGCGGGCGTGACAGCTGACCCCTCGTACCGTCGCGATCCGAATTGTCGTCAACCAGTGTGCCTCAGCATGCAATGGGCGGCCCACTCGTGAAATCGGAATGGAGGCTGACAGTGTTACGCAGGTCATGTGGACGCCGCCTGTAGCGCTTTCGGCGAGTCACACACTGCACGAAACATTGCGAGTCTTGCGGCGTCTTATACTGCAGTAGCTATTCCTGTCACTCGATCCTTCGGGCTTTGGACAGGGAGAGTGGAAAAACAAAAAGCAGTGCAGTTCTTGCCTTAAAGTAAGGGGAAAAAAAGAATAAGAACGAGTTTTTTTTTTTTTTTTGCCCGGATTCGGGACGTTGGGTGGATGTGTCATACCACGGCACGCAAGGCGCGCAGCCCAGCAAACGACTCGGCTTTTGCGGCTCGGCGCACCGCCGGATGGAGTTGGTCTCTTTTGTTTCTCATTTCGGTGGCCCAGACCGCGGGAATAGAGAGACCCGGAGGTCGTAAAAATGAAATGTGTAGTGAGAGCCTCTTTTCTCGCGGACAGCAGCAGTGGGGGGGTTGAGGGACTCGCGGCGTCCCACTTTCTCCTTCGGCCTTGGCACATGGAATGGCGAAACGTCTAGAGACTCCCAATGAGGAACGTAGTATAACGTTTCGGAGCCGACTGCGTTGAAGGACTGGTGCTCGATGGATTTTTCAGTGCGAGAAATGCAATCGCAACTGCGCTACGCTGGAGGCGTGTCAAAGATGTTTCCTTTCGGTTGCTTATATTTTACTGCACGTACATCTGCCGAATGTTTCCTCACATGGAGTCAACCTTCGCATAAGGAATCGTGACTCGAAAAGCTTTTCAAATCGCTCCTTCATCCGCAATCTTGTCCTAGAAAGGACGGTGGCTAGAAATAAACGGGGGAGCTGAAACGCGCAGGGAGGCGCAAAAGTTCGCGGGACACGCGATTGACGAAAAAGGCTGTCCCGGTGAAAGCTCGGCACCTAGCCCGGGCTTCAAAGTAGAAACGTCGCGCCTTGACTGGTTCGGAGTTCACATTTGTCCCGGTACCGGCCGCGTCCCGTGAATATTTGTTGCCCTATGCACACTCTCGGCAAAGTTCACGGAGCGACGCTTCGCGGGATGAAACGCTTGTTCCACGTATCACTTCATTTTCGAGAGCTTTTGAACTCGCCGCTTTACTTAGGCGTACACTTCGGAATAGATTGGGTTGAAGCGCGCCGTCTGAAAAGTCAGCGTGCTCCATCGGGCGGACATCCCCAATACCTTGCAGTGCGCTCGCTCTCTCGTGAACAGCGCGATGGAGCGCGCTCAGATTTTGCGAAATTCCGTAAGCAGGTTTTCCCACATACCTATCCCTTGTCGTGATGACCGCGTTCCCGCTATAATATCGCCTTTAAGGCTGTGACAGGAGTTGTGGAAGTTTAGATGGTCTTGGTATAAGGAAAGGAGCGGGAGTGGAGGCGGTCAGTAGTGCCACCAGGTGGCGTGTTGGCACCTTAACTACGCTTCTAGCCCTAAGTGTGCATTACGTCAGAGGATGTGTGTAGTTAAGCGCACTTGCATGCATTGCAAAGCAAATCGTCCAATTTTTCGCACCTTCACTCTTGTTGGAGTACGTTCACACCCCTGCTACTGAAGGGTGAGCGCGCCTGTATACTCCATTACCACGGTCGAGTGTGAACGTGTACTGTTCGAAGAGTGAAAGTACCCCGCGAGGGGTCGTCCGAGGATTCCATAGTGAAATGACTCATATGGGACCGCATTAATTACACCCGCAAGGGGGTATTTACCGGTTCTCCTCTTCACCTACCCTTTTAGCTTCCTTGCGCGTTGTGAGAGAACTGCGCATGAATATCTAAGGTGCTGAACCGACAACTGGCTTCCTTTTGCTTCACTAACTGCAGTGTTCCCCCGCTTGCTTTAGGGTTAGCTCCTCTGTTTCACCCAGTGGGGCGAGCTTCTTCTCTCCACCGCCGCGCCGCCTGTTGGTCGAGGAGTGATTTCGTCACCCTCGCCAAGTCTGCCGTGTGCTTCCATCGGACGGCATCCCCCCCCCCTTTTTTTTCCGTGCCGCTTGCTTCCCTAGCATCGGGGATTGCATGGACATTTGGTGCCCTTTACGCCTTTTTCTTCCCCACCCCCCTCGATTTTCGTGCTTTTTGTTCGTATGAGCGTAGGGACGATCAGATTTTGCCTCCATTATACTTTTTTCTAGCTTTTTTTTGTCCGCTCGTTTCGTCCACTGAGCCAACGGTACAAAAGTGTTTTGTATCTGTGTGTGCGTGTATTCTGCTGCAGTTGGTGTACTCGTCGCAATTTCTGTCCCCTCGACCGTGTGTCTGCGTCGAAGGGCAACAAACCTCGTTCCCCTCCACCGCTCTTTCATCCGCTTCGGTCAGGGTTCCTGCTGTTCTGCCTGCAGCTTTCATATTACGTGACGCGTTTTCTCCTCGCTTTTTTTTTTCTCTCCACAATTTTCTGGCTCGCCGTTTATCGATTAACCTTTTATCTCTCTCTTCGTCACGTTTCTTTCCTTTCTTTTCCGGCTCTTTGTATGCCTTTGTGCTCGGGGTCGCTGCCGGCATGTCCCCCCCCCTCTTTCCCTTTTCGCTTTCTCCTATTTGTCCCTGTTGCCGTCGCGGTGTGTTGAGCGCGATCGCACCATTTATTCTCATTTCCCTCTGTTGTATCTTCTTTCTACTCCCTTCTGTCCCCCACCTCTCTCTCTCTCTCTCGCCTCTTTGCGCGTTGCATCGTCGTGTCTCTCCCATTTTGTCCCAATCTTTGTTCTTCCTTACCGTTCTCCCCCCCCCCTTTTTTTTGCGCTCTGACATAGTCGCCGGCCGTGCTTGTCCCGAGGAGCGTGAGTTTGCTTTCACGGTGATTTCGCGCAGCCTCGTCCGTCCACTCTCTTCAACCACTTTTTCTCTCTCTCTCCCTCCCTCTCTCTGCCGGCATCTCCACGCCGTTGAGGGTCTGTTTTACGGCGTTTCGTTCCGCCTGGAGCAACGCAGGGACGGTAGAGTAGTGCTCGTCGGGACGACTGGAGAAGTGCTCCGCTTGCGCAAGGTTGTTTACCTCCTCGCGGCTGAAGCGAATTGTGTCTATGCGTTTCCTTCCTTCCTTCCACTTCCTTTGGTACTTTCGCGTGCCGAGTGCTGGTCAGTTGTAGGGAGCCTCGCCGCTGTCTGGTAGTGCAAGCCGCCGCTGATAAGGAAAAACGTTAACGGAATAAAACAGGAGGTGGCGTTCATTAGGACTTTCATTTGTTGTAATGGTTCCCTTTCGATGCCCCGCGGACCGACCTGAACGCGTACGCGCGCACTATAGGGCTATGCACGGAAAGGTCAGTGGTGAAGGTTATCTCTGCGGCAGGGGGTAATAAACGCGAACACAAGCGCGATTACATTCGGTTAGCTAATGGATCTCTTGCGCAATCGTCGCTGTACTCGAGTTTCGTATTTGTCAATTGTGCTGCGCCGTTGCCATATTGGTAGGGGGATTGCGATGGGATGGTCAAGCCATGTCGCCGACCCATTGAAGATATGTGGAACTGTTGAAACGAACGATACACTCGATAGGTTTCTGATTAATTCGCGAAAAAGGGAGAGAGGGAAGGGTGGTAAAAACTGCATCGCGATTTCGTTCCGCAATAAACAAAGTTTAGCTGTATTATCCAAGTGTGGCGTTGCGACAGCGCAGTGACCCCAGTCTTATCGCGAGAGCAGGCTTTTAAAAGCCGTAAAAGAGGCAAGAAAGCAAATGGGCGAAGCTACCATGGATTTTGTCTGTGTCTGATCGGGTCTAGCTGGGCGTTCATCGTTAAGAAAAGACTACGATGCCTTTTAAATGAAGCCAAAACCCATTATAGCACGTTTTCTGAAGTTTTTGTGCGTGATAACGGCTAAAATATGATAAAGTTATTTTCGAAGTCCAATTTAGGGCGCAGATGGATGCAGTGTAATATGAATTTTGGGTCTGCATCTTGCGATTTCGCTCTTTGATTCCGTGTGTAAACGTGTTAGTTCACTTTGAAATGTCATATCAGTATGTGGGGAACATTCAAAGCATGCAGTCAAGGTGGTCTTCATGCTGTTCAGCGATCGCTCAAAAAAGAAAAGAGGTAGAGTGAAAGAGGTTGTAGAGAAAGTAGCTCATCAACCAATATCGGAATTGCTGGCTAACTAATCGCGTACAGTTCGTACTACTGCGCTCTTCTCATGTCACGTGGCCGAAAGACCTGCGTCACACTGAAGAGAACGGTCGCGCTCTGCAGCCTGAAATCTTCTATGTCGGGCATATATATATATATTTTTTTTCGTTGCACCGACTGCCTCCCTCTGTCTCCACCGCTCGGCGTGAAACTGGAGCCTAGTGCCCGACCATGGTTTCCTCATTTCCCCCAAACCGTTTCCCCCGCCGCTCCCTTCCTTCCCACTTCTTTTCTTTTTCCTCTTTGGCGCGGTGTTTCCCATTGTCGTTTGCCTAGCTTTCCGCGTTCGAAAATGGGGATGCGGCGACGTCCCCGCCGCACGTGCGTATGGGTCTCTCCGCAGGCGGAAACGACCCGGAAGCAACATCCGGTTCCCGTTCTGGCGCTCTCCGCTAACGGGCGCCTCTTGGTTCTTTTGCGGGAATATACGTGCCGAGTCCACTTCCGTTCCGCCTTCTCTTCACTTACTTCGCTCGACTATTACTCTTGTTGGTGGCGGGGGAACAGGGATATACTCGACCATCAACGTTCGTTCTGGACCTTGTTGAATGGACCGTGTAGGTGTAGCGCGTTGAGGATTTCTGAAATGGGCGCTGCGTGCGCTGAAAGCTGCCTCGGAATTCGCGGGGGTTCCAGTTCAGTGGTCCGGGATGTAGCTTTGGCGGCGCTGTGTAGCTCTGGATCTGTAGCAGCGTTGCTTGTCCCGTTCGCAGCTGAGCACGAAGGGCTTACTTCCGTTCCGAACGTTGTTTTGCGAGGCGCCTGCGTTAGATAAAAACGGACTTCGTTTATGTCTCAAGTAAAAAATATACTTCCCACTGTTAAGGGGAACGGCCAGTTAGTTATCATCGATTACAGCAGTGACATAAAGGTGCGTGGATGATTCTTTCGTGCATAGTGAATCAGGCAGCAGCCTTCTCGATATGACATTGAAGTATATAATTTCGTCACCAGCATGGTTTATTTCACTTTCAAGAACTTGCTACTCGCTTGCGGCATGAAACTTTCAATTTATATTGTCCTGAATGTGATTTCCATGGCGCTGTTACCTCATATTAGAAGATGTGTTAGCTGCATGGTTGTTGAGTCGGAGAAAGACATTTTCGCCGTTATCAGTCCATGGTGTGGTAATCAGTGGATAGGGTTTATCGAGTGTGGCTGCGCTCCGTCAGTGTTGCGACTTGTCCGCTCGAAGCTTTCTCTATAGCAACGCAACAAGCAGCGCGATAAGCAGCGCTTTGTCTTGTGTGCTCTATCTTCTCCGGACTATCGCGCTGAACTCGTACCAAACGAGGCAAAGTTGAGACGCTGCAATAGTTGGGGTCGTGCATGTCAAAAGGGGTAGCTGGCCCGTGCCCGCAACTACGCGAAGGACGTTGAAGGGAGGAACTCCTTCTCATCGAGAACGGGGAGTAGAGGGTTTATTTACAATGTCTACGCGAAGAGTGGAGAACGTTACATATCATCACCCTTGCATGACTTTAGCAAAGCACACCGAGGAACCGGAAAAGTTCGCTTAAACTCCCTCCGTCCTCCCTAGATCCCTATGCCGGGGAAAACTGCCCCCTCCCCCTTCGTCGTCCACTCGGAGCATCCGAAGTCATTGAAGGCGAGGGTTCGCACAATCACTCCCGCACTTTTTTTCACTGAACACGCTGAAAGGAGGGGAGCTTCGTAGACGAGGATTGCGACGCTTGACTTAAGCTGGCGCGTCTTGGTTCCTGGGATGACCCCGCAGTTACCTGGAACGTCTTTCGAACGATCGTGGCTGTTACCGCAGTCCGTGAGGGAACGCCCTAGAACACCCTTTTTCAGTAAGTTTCTTGCTCTCATTGGTCCGCGAAGGCGACAGTGAACCAACAAACAATACTCGATCCGCCAAAGGTGTCTCGTTTTGCTGGCGCCGCAGGTGTGTCCGAAGGGGATTCATTGTTGGCTTCACGAAGCGATTAGTCGCAGTCAGCCGGGAGATCTTCATTTAGTTTGGGCTGTACTTTTGTGGCTGTTACGCTCCTAGCCTTTCCCTCGTGCCCGCGTTCCTTCGTGAGAGGAAATACTTTGCTTTTGTCATGTGATGCGAGATTAGCTGAAGAATCATCTGGGATCTTCGGCTGTGTTGAAGTTGTGGTACATGGGGACATCATGAACGTGTGTGTTTTAATAGAAATGAGAGGGAAAAACCGCGAAAGTACATGCCGTGGACTTCACAGTTGCGCTGTGCAATCTTCCTTTGTATGATTTGCTGCGCTACACAGCGCGCGCCCGTATTCGTCGGTGCCGTTATCTGATAAAAGCCTTATCGACTGCGCTGATGAAAGTTCACCGACTTGATGCGTTACGCGATCTCTTCGTCTTCACTCCCGCGTAGTTGTTTGGTTCTCATACAGCGCGAAGTATGCGCCGCCAACTCGGTTGCGACCGATTCCGCGAGAACCGACAAGTACCGCCTTCGCTTTGGCCACTGCTACGCGTCGAGACTCGGGAGCGATGCCCCAGACACGATGGTTTCGGAGCCGCGGCAAACGCGTCGCACAGTTCACACGCCAGTTCACCTTAGCGATCCCATAGATCATTCGAGCTGACGCCTAGGCTTGCTCCTAATCGTTCAACCTTAGAAAGAGTAGCACGGGGTGCAGACGCGGAGCCCGTTGCACCATCTTGTCAACGGCTCGTCGTGTTTTCAGAGTTTGCGAGGCGAACTGCTAAAGCATAGTTGCCGAGCAATTTGCAAGTACCACTCTCGGTTCGCCTGCGCAAAGCGATACCCTTAACGTCTTAGGTTATCTCGCAAAACCGCAGCAAATTCTGCGACGTAATCTTCTAAGCTCCCGACGCGGCCTGCACCCCACATCCCTCTAGTTGACTCAGGGCTGCGTGTGGTCTGTGCTCGCGTAGTGCCGCGCGCTCCGAGCCAGCAGGGTGTTAGGACCTCCCGGCGGGGCCGCCACTCCATGGTTGCCGTGTGTGTGTGCCCCCCCGCGCAGCAGCCGCCTCTCCCGAGGCCGGCCGCGCTGCCGCACGCAATCCAAGCTTCGGCGGGACCGGAGCCACCAGCAGCAGCAGCATCCTCCGGCTGACGAGCAGCAGCGGCTCCTGCGCCAGTTGTTCGAGACACAGCGGCGCCAAGTGCTCCTGCACAGCCTGGCCCTGCTGAGCCGCGCCGCGCTGGCACCGATGACGCGCGCCGGCGGTGCGACGGGCGCCGCTAACGGCGACGCCGGCGCCAACGGCGTCGCGGCGGCCACCAACGGCGTGGCCACGACGGCGAGCAGCCGACGCCGGCTGGGCAAGCGGCTGCGCGCCAAGGCTGCCCAGCTGGCGAGGGAGACCCTGGGCAGGCAGCTCCTGCAGGGCCTAGTGGCCCGCAGCCTGATCAAGGGCGCTCGGACCCGGGCCGCGGGCGGACTGGCCGCCGGAGCGCCGCTCCCGTGGCTCGCGCTGCTGGTACGGACGCGTTTGAGGACGTTGCCCCCCCTCGTCCCCCACCCCACCCCACGCGCGCATTCCTGGCCTATACAAGGCTACACAAGAGGCCATGCAGTTGGACCTTCGGTCCAACTGCATGGCCTCCTGTATGGCCTTGGCGTGGTGCAGCTGTAGCCCGCTTAACAGCCCAACTGTTCGCGGAAGCTGTCCAGTCAACTCAAAGGATGACGAAAAAGTAGTCAACGCCTTGCAGACGGGGACAACTAAAGAAGGAACTGGATACGCTTTGGAGTTTAATCAGTTCTTCTTTTGTTTGTCCCTGTCCGCAACGTGATGTCTGCCCTTCCCGCGCAAATAACAGGATTAGTGCCAAAAAATGACGGAGACCTGGATCGATGGACAGTGGGAGAACGACTTGCCAGCCTGCTCCCATAAGTGCGCGTGGGCAGCGTTCGGGGCCAACGTTTCGGCGAGGCCAAGTTTCCTTCTTTTCCTGACGTTGATCTCTTGTCCCAACCTTGGCTCCATAGTGAGGTTTGCCTTGTTAGCCAACGCTTGATAAATGAGAACGTGCGGGCGGCCGCGGACACCATGGTTGAGCGTTAAACGTTTCGCTAAGCAACCGAGTTATCGTATTGTCACGCATCGATCGAAGTGTTAGTCACGCGTAACGAAGGCACATTGCCTTTTGCGGTTTCCCCAATGATACCAGAACACGTATCAGAGCATTGAAGTCGGCTTGGCCTGTAACTAGGGCAGATCGTTCTTAGTGTGTCTATATATACTGCCAGTGACAAAGTGCCCCTCGTAGGGACGACGATACGCAGTGCGATAGAGCATCAAAACAGCGTTCGCCTTAAAGAGTGGCGCGCGCCTGTGTCGCCTTCTCGTCTTCGTCCTCGTCAGTTCGCGCTTTTATTCGTTCACTACGAACCTCAGAGAGGATGCTAAGTGTCCGTCTATAGCACTTCAGTCTGTGAGTGTTCGCCGTCGCAGAGCTCTCCTGTAGTAAAGTTTTCTGTGCACTGGCTTATGATGAACACAATTTCCGCTTTGCGCGCGTTCGTTGCTTCCCCGTTTTCGCCTCTCGTCGTCCTTAAGTAAACAGCCCTCCTCCGACGTCACGCACTGGCTCTAGAGAAGCGTCGCAAAGTTGAACAAACGAACGACATAGCTGAGACCTCCGGCCAGACTTCCGCCTTGCAGACAAGGTTCGCTTGCCAAGTTTTTTTTTTTTTTTCTTTTTCGTCCCCGCTGATGAACACGTGGTGTCTTATGCGCGCTTTTATAGAGGTTTCATGAGTCATCCATATAGTGGCGCCTGTCGTGCCCACTTCTCTCGCTTGTGTGGATTCACGGAGGCCGGAACTAAGCCCGTCTTTGCATTCTCGTAGTCACCGCACCTGTAGCGGCGTCCTACTATATCTAGAGAGACAAAGAGAGGGAGAAGCTTCCTTGCATAGGAAGGAGTTTCTTGCATAGCGCCTGAGATAACCCGCAAAAGGCCCCGGATCGGGTTAGCACTCTAACCTTTCGTCATCTATAGTGGGGCCCCAATAAAGGACGGCTGCGTGTTTCATCGCGCTCCACCCATTCTCTCGCTCTAAAGGCTTTGGCAGGCCAAACGGTTCTAAAGTGGCCCGCGAGGTTTATCCCTGGCATCTGGCGCTTCCCGAGGACGCCTACGCCACTCTCATTTGCGTCGCCCTGTCTATTCTTACCTCGTTGGCGTCGGTGCATCATTGCGGTTCCCTCTCTCCTTGTGGTGCCCAGATTGGAGGACTCCCTCCGAACCGACTGCTGCCCCCGCTCTCCCATTTTCTGTTGTTTTAATGCTAGTGGGTGGTTCGTACAACTGCCCCTCGGCTTACGAAGCGGCGCCCTCCAAGCGTCTGTCTCCCGACGCTTGGACGCGGTCACTTAGTGACGAAGACGAATGGATAAAGCAGTCGGCGGGCGGTGGAAGGGTCGGACAACGCCTGGCGATGACCATTATCGCCGCCGCCTATGTGGGCGCAGTGAGACGACCGGGAAAGAGCGGAACGAGGCGCATCGTTCGTGTGATCCGGTTCATTAAGAGGCGGCCCCTGTCTTTCCCGTGTCTCTGACAAATGGGACAGGCCTTCTAGTGTGTAGGCACTTGGATGCCAGTCGCACTCACGACGTCTCTGATTGGTTTCGATTTGCGCGTGCTAAGGCTTGCTGGCCGCTACCGAACCGTTTTTTTTTTTTCTTTTTTGGCGGAGAGCGTTTCGTTTGCCTGTCTTCGAGGTCTCCTCAGACGCGAAAGGCGATGCCCTCGGCCGAAAATTTTGGCACCGGCTTTGCCGCACTATCTAATTCCTCGAAGAGGAAATACATTTTGGAAAGACCGGTTTAAATGGATGCAATACAACGATAAAATGGTTTCCCCAAAGTTGATCACACAAAGTAGTAATAAAAGCGACCCAGTGAGAGACGCCGGCGTGTAGCGTCGGTATTTTGAATGTTCTGGAAACGAACCTTTTATGCGTTGCGTCTTCCGTTCCATCAAAAACCTCTGCGACGAAGAACAGTACTGTACGCCGCGACGTTCGTTTAATCATCTTACAATGCTTCAAGAACAAAACTCATTGTCATTGCAGCGGAAACTCTCTCCACCACTGCATTCACTGAAACTGCCTTTCTATTCTCGACAGAAACGGCAGCCGTCGTGAACTCGGGACAGTTTTCGTAGCCGAAGCATGGGACGCCTGTTTTCGCGAACGCGGAAGCAGGCGTCACGGGCGGCCTGCATTCATTATACATTCAACTTTCGCGAGCTACCCCGTTCTCTTCCGTCGCCAATTTCGTGGCAAAGTGTCAGCGCTCCATGCGCGTCTTATGAAAAATCATCGCGCGTTTCCGGCGAAGCGGTTCTTTCGGAGTACTCTCTTCCCCTCAAAACAACCTTCAGAAAGGCACACTTGTTGTAAGCGTCTCGTCGCAGTTACACTGTTCGCTGCCGCGCAGGTCGTTAAAGGGACGGCGGGAAGTTGTCTTCGCTGAACGCGCACGCCAAAGCAGAAGTTAGCGAAGCGTTGTTGCTAAGGCTGGCTTGCACCGTGTAGCGTTTCCGCATAGCATATGTTCTCTTTTTCTTTACTCACTCAGCGCCGGCCGCCGCTCGCATTCGCTGCAATTTCGCAGTTGTCGCGCCAAGTCAGCACTTCGTAAGGCGCCGCCTCCTTCGTTTCGCTCTCGCCTTCTTTACCCCCTCCCCCTCAGTTCGCCGTTTCGCTAAGTCGCATCGCGTATCGCTGAGCTATGGCGCGTATTCGTGTGCACTCTAATAAAGTGCGCCAACACGAAGACTCGCACAGTGTCCTCTATAGTGCTGTTCAACAAGAGCTTAGGGTAGCGTCGGCGAAGCTACGCTGTCGCAAAGTTCCTTTTTCACGCTTTTGCTATCCTTTATGTGTTAAGCGGGTGCGTTTGCGACATTACAGTACACCTGCCCGCGGCGTGGGCGTTGGTGGCGTCTTGGTCGTTTGTCAAGTGTCCTTCCTGTCCCTGCCTACGCGACGGTGCAGCGAGCGTCGCGCTGGAATGGGCCTTTGCCCGGAACTCTCGCGGAAGCGCCGGTGCGTGCAGGGGTGGGAAAGAGAGAGAGAGAGAGAGAGAGGGCGTTGAGCCTTTGTTTTCTCTCGCCCGCTCTTTGTGCCGGGGCCAAAGACAAAGCCTCACACGCCAAATCCCGGTGGCGTCGAGCTTGCTGCGCCTTTGGTTGCCACCTCGAACCGCTAGGCGGCGCGACTTGCCGGTGACAGGGAGCTAGGCTGCGAGTTCACTCCCTTCTCCCCCGCTCCTGGCTGCTCGCAGCTTTTTGTTTTTCGCCTTCTTCGCCGGAGCTGTCGCGCAAAGGTACAACGTTTTGTTGAAGCTGACGTCTCGAAGGAGAGGAGCAGGGTAGGAGTTTTGAAGACGGGAAGGGGACAGAGAGAGACGGAGGGTTAGAACAGTGCACGTGTGCGTGGCAAACTTTCCGCCTCGCTTGGATGCCAGCAGCAGGTTGCGGGGGTGGGGGGGGGGGTGGGGGGGGGGGCTGTGCTGTCGTGCTCTGTTCAAGACCTGGAGCATATTTTGCCAGCTCTGCGTGCAGACAAACGGCACCGGCTGCTTGCGTGTGCGCACCGTGTACGGTTCGCGTGCAACGTCTCTATGGCCTTATCTGCGTCCTTCTTTGCGTTGTTCTTTTTTCCACGCCCGTCATTCGCCGTGCTTATCAGTTCATTTATTTGCGTCGACGACCTGCAGCTCGTTGGGGGGGCCGTCGCAGGTGTGTTGGTGTACGAGTCAGATCCCCCGAAGTATAAAACCTATATACACAGCGAAGTGGAACGCGAACAGTGACGACGAGCCCATCAGACTCTCGTTGGGTTTCGCCTTTGACGAACTTGCTCGATTGTGGACTGGATTCCTAGGGAAGGGAAGCGTAGCAGGGGGCGGCAGAAAGTTAGGTGGGCTGATGAGGTTAAGAAGTTTGCAGGGACGACATGGCCACAATTAGTACATGACTGGGCTTGTTGGAGAAGTATGGGAGAGGCCTTTGCCCTGCAGTGGGCGTAACCAGGCTGATGATGATGATGCTGATGAACTTGCTCGGTAACCGTTCCGCTCGCGGGGCGCACGATTTGCGACTGCTCTTGCGAGGCTGCAGGTCGACCGCAGCCAACGACAACCTCCTCGTATGCTCTCTCTCCGTCATTCGTGCCACCCCTTGCGTTTGCTGTCTCGCCGCACTTTTTATACGGGTAGAGGGGACCGCATTTTCGACCACCAGTGCGTAAATCTTTCATAGTCTGCGTAAATATATCTGTTTGTTTGGGGTACATGCATGATCACTTTCGCTGCGACTACGGAGCAGAGCGTCCGCTCAGAGCGTCCCTACAGAAGAAACTGTCTCATTTCTTTTTTTAATGAGCGGTCAACATCCTGAGCGAATCGTCTTTATGGCCATTTTTTTTTTACTTTTGGTCTTTGGTCGCAGCATTATAAAAATGGATGGGTATACATTTAATGGGGGCGCTAGGCTAACGTTTAGGACAGTGGCCCTTATCGCTTACACAAATAAGCGAGGAAGTGCATC